>NC_087277.1:3340833-3681666 GCF_015220805.1 Pogoniulus pusillus
ACCCAGATGCTGTCCTCACACATTCACAGAGTCTGCCTCTGCACATCTGACCCAATGCACTTACAGTGTTCTTACTGAACACTCACTGCTCTTTGAGGAACATCATCCTGACTGCTGCCTTTTAAATGTGACCTCAGAAACTTTTAAAGACGCAGGCCATTTTCCTAGCACCTCATTACCTGTTTGTGAGCGATAAGGAAAGGGAAATAATTTATGGAGCTGGTGGATAATAAGGGAAGTGGCTTTCATAGCAACAGTAACCATGCAAAGTTCTTCTTCATTCACCTTTCCAGAACATTTCTTATTAGTGTTTCAGATCACATAGCTGCTCTGGAAGAGCAGGCAAGCATTTGCTCATGTCTTTGTTTTATTCTGGTATAGAATCTAAAACTTGGAGCCATTAAAAGGCAGTTTTTAATGTTGCATCCTTCTTTTGTCCTTTAACAGATCCTCTGTGCATCCTTTGAATATAAATGAGTTGAGAGCTATAGAGACAGCATCCACCAGAAGAGTGATGCTCATTAATGTCCTTTCATCTCAGCATGTCCCTTTTCTTAGCATCTGGTTTGGGTTTTAATCATATAGATTGTTATCATATCATTGCAGGCAAGAAGCATTTCAGGAGTATATGATTGCATATGATTTCCTTGCTTAGCATTAGGACAGAGCTTAAATATTGTGCAGTTCTCCAGGCAAGCTACTCAGCTTGCAGGATTAGTTCATAGTATGTAATTGTGGCGTACTACAATGTGAATCTCTGGAGGAGAAGAGTAGGGAAACTGATTGGACCTTTAAAATCTAGGCTGACAGAGTATCACCATCAGGCTCTCTCATTGGAGGCCTTCTGTATGAGGGAGAAGTGGCTGAAAAAAGGGACATGACTTCTAACCCCTCAGGTGTGCTCTAAGCATCAGTCTCTTGGGTGTTGTGGAAGAGTGGAGTCTTCCAGTGGGTTCACTGTGGAAATAACTGCAGAGACAGCAGCTGCAGGTAGGGCTGCAGCAGGAGCAGTGTGGCCAGCAGGGCAGGGGAGGGGATTCTGCCCCTTGGCTCTGCTCTCCTCACACCCCACCTGGAGTCCTGTGAGCAGTTCTGGAGCCCCCAGCACAAGCAGGACATGGAACTGTTGCAGGGAGTCCAGAGGAGGCCACCAAGATGCTCAAAGGGCTGCAGCAGCTCTGCTATGAGGACAGGCTGTGAGAGTTGGGGCTCTGCAGCCTGGAGAAGAGAAGGCTTTGAGGAGACCTTGGAGTGGCCTTCCAGTGTCTGAAGGGGACCTACAGAAAGGCTGGGGTAGAACTGTTGACAAGGTCATGTAATGACAGGATGAGAAGTAATGGGTTTAGACTGGCAGAGGGGAGATTTAACCTAGATCTTAGGAAGAAGTTCTTTGCAGAGAGGGTGGTGAGACACTGGCACAGGTTGCCCAGGGAGGATGTGGCATCCAGGTTGGATGAGGCCTTGAATAACCTGCTCTAGTGGGAGGTGTCCCTGCCTATGGCAGGGGCTTGGAACTGGATGAGCTTTGATGTCCCTTCCAACCTAAACCATTCAATGATTCTGTGGTTCTGTAAGCTTTTGAGCCTGGAGACAGAGTACAGGGAGGACAGTACTTACAGGTAGTGAGTAAGAGCTAATTTGGGGATTGCTTGAGAAAAATCTTGATCCATAGAAGCTGATGGGACACTATAGGATATATATGAGGAAGGCTGAAGGAGTTGGCTGAGATCATCGTGAATGGTCATAGAGACCATGGGAGGTCTGTGGTGAGAGGCAAATGCTGCACCCCTTTTCTAAACAAGCAGTTCTAGGGAATTAAAGGCTGCTCAGCCTCACTTTTAGTCTCTTTCTGGACAGGTGAAAGAGAAGGTGATTTGTAGCAGCCAGTGTGGCTTTGGCCTGGGTAAATAACCCAATGCAATAGGTGTCAATCTGTGAAAACCTCCAGCCCTACCTGGTGCAAGAGGCAGGACCACTCTGTCATCGTGAGCACTGTTCTGAATACTGCAGTTGTGTTGAGGCAAGGTGGCTGTGATGGTTTGGGTGTTCCCTGCCTCCCCACACTTAAGAAAATCACCCAGACTAGGCTCAGCTGAGCTGGAAATTAAAGAATGAAACTATACTTACAGCTTAGCACAATATACAAGCAGGTATTTGCAATATCTATACAGCTATGTACAGAAATATACAAGCTAAAAGGTAATACAGAAACACAACAGCCCTCCCAGAAACCAAATTCCCCAGGAAGGGCTTTCACCACCCTTCCACCTCCTTTCCACCCTTCTACTTTATCCCAGACTTTGCCTTACATTCAAGGTGAGTTTGGAGAATGGGCCAGGGGTTAGGAAGTAGAGGGATTAGTCACATGGACAGCAAGTTAAAGAGAGAGAAGGGAAGCAGCCAAAGCCAGAGAGCAACTCTGTTACCTATGTTTGTGTGCTTGTTTTTATCCATCTCAGCAAGCCTATGAGTGCAGCAGACACCACCATTGCTTCTTTTTCACAGCCTATAGAATCAACCAGGTTGGAAGAGACCTCCAAGCTCATCCAGCCCAACCTAGCACCCAGCCCTAGCCAGTCAACCAGACCATGGCACTAAGTGCCTCATCCAGGCTTTGCTTGAACACCTCCAGGCACAGCAACTCCACCACCTCCCTGGGCAGCCCATTCCAATGCCAATCACTCTCTCTGCCAACAACTTCCTCCTCTCACCAGAGTATTCTAGCTAGCTTCAAACTAGCACAGTGGCCTATGCTGATGAGGTGGGACTGCTTCCCTCTGCTACAAGCAGGTTGCTTTCCTGAGGGTCTGGCAACAATCTGATCCAAGCATACTGACTGTCTTAGGACAGTCCTGATCCACTGTTTAGCATTTCTCAGTCCTGAACATGAGGGCCTGCCACTTATCTCCCAGCACATAGTGGGCTACAAAGAAGCTGTCTCAAAAGCTTCCTCTTCTGCTGGTAATTTTGGTTTGGTTCTCTTTTTTTTTTCCAGCTGATGTTTGCTTTTCCTGTGTTCAAGCTTTCTCTTTGTATTGCTAGCTAAATAAGACTGAGATGCAATTTTCATGAGAGAGAGAATTGCTGAGTTAGGTTCACTACATGGGCAGCTTGCTGTGAAGTTCCTTTTGAATTCTCACAAACTGGGCTTGTGGTTGTGCTGTTCCCCTTAAAAACATACAACCATGGGAAATGAGTGTTGTTGCTAAACCCTGATGTCTATCTAGGACCAGGAAGAACAACTGGATTTTATCATGGGGTTGTTGTACTGTTGAGCATTCCACAATTACAGAGCATTAGCATGCACATAGGAGTATGCAGAGGCTTTGCAGGCATAAAATATTCAATGCTTAGCAAAGAAGCCTTCTTTTTATAAATTTGGATACTAATTGGCCAGATATGTTCATGAAAACTAAATAATAGCAGCATCCCACTGTTGTTTTGCAGTGAATCTCACTGATTTGTATGCTCAGGAGGTTCTTCTGTTCTTTTAATGTGCAGAAGATAGAAGGACAAGCTCTTTCCTCTGCCAGAGCAGGGTTTGTTGTAAGAGTTGTTGACTTGCAGTTTCTCAGACCCCTTAGCCATATTCTTAAGAACATGTGTGACTCCTTGGGTATGTAATTAGGTGCCTTTCTGGGCTACCTACAGTTTAAATGATGTTGTTCCCTTCTCATTTATTTGTAGAAGTACAGAATCATGGAATCAACCAGGTTGGAAGAGACCTCCAAGCTCATCCAGTCTAGCCTATCACCCAGGCCTGTCCAATCAAACAGACCATGGCATTAAGTGCCTCATCCAGGCTTTGCTTGAACACCTCCAGGGATGGCCATGAGCACCTCTTGGCCACAAGGGCACATTACTGTCCCACAGAGCTTGTTTCTCACTAGGGCTCCAAGGGCTTTCTCCATGGAGCTGCTTTCCAGCAGGAGGACTGCTGGTCTGTGCTGTGTCCAGTTCTGGGGCCCTCAATTCAAGAGAGATGTTGAGGTGCTGGAAGGTGTCCAGAGAAGGGTGACAAAGCTGGTGAGGGGCCTGGAACAGAGCCCTGTGAGGGGAGGCTGAGGGAGCTGGGGGTGTGCAGCCTGCAGAAGAGGAGGCTCAGGGCAGAGCTCATTGCTGTCTACAAGTACCTGAAGGGAGGCTGTAGCCAGGTGAGGTTGGGCTCTTCTGCCAGGCAACCACCAGTAGAACAAGGGGACACAGTCTCAAGCTGTGCCAGGGGAGGTCTAGGCTGGATGTTAGGAGGAAGTTCCTGGCAGAGAGAGTGATTGGCATTGGAATGGGCTGCCCAGGGAGGTGGTGGAGTCACCATCCCTGGAGGTGTTGAAGCAAAGCCTGGATGAGGCACTTAGTGCCATGGTCTGGTTGACTGGCTAGGGCTGGGTGCTAGGTTGGACTGGATGATCTTGGAGGTCTCTTCCAACCTGGTTGATTCTATTCTATTCTATTCTATTCTATTCTATTCTATTCTATTCTATTCTATTCTATTCTATTCTATTCTATTCTATTCTACTGCTGCCTTCTGTTGTTCCTACCCAGATGCAGGAGTCTACAGTTGTCCTTATTGATGTTCATAAGGTTTGCTTTTGCCCAGCTCTCCAGCCTGCCCAGATCTCAGCAGATGGCAGCAGATACTACATTTCCCCGAGGCACAGAGTGTCAGAGGCTGGAAAGGACCTCCAAAGCTCATCCAGTCCAATTCCCCTGCCAGAGCAGGATCACCTATGCTAGATTACCAAGGAGTGTGTCCAGGTGGGGTTTGAATATCTCCAGAGAGGGAGACTCCACAACTCCCCTGGGCAGCCCGTTCTAGCATTCTGTCTCTTTAAGGGTTACAGATGGGACTGTAACTCCTCACAATTAAAAAGTCCAAGAGTTAAGATTGGTAGGGTGAGAAGTAAATGGTTCATTTAAACTCCACAGCAACACCTTGCCAGAGAGGAAGAATATGTTTCTCCACAGCATGGTTGTTCTGGAGGATTGGTGTTTCAATGAGAGTACCTCTGGTGGAATAGCAGCACCCTCTTAGAAACAGCATGTCCTCTTTACACCTGGTTGTAACTAACCTGCCAGAAAGCACTTTTCCCAAGAAGCCCTGCTAATCAAGATGGCTTCAGCTCTGTCTCTCAATATTCATGGAACAGAGCACCTGATGGCCATTTAGAATCCCCATCTCCTTCGCTAGTATTTTTGCTGTAAACACAATCAAATTGGCTTTGATATTTCCTTTCCCAGAGACAGAAAAAGTATAATTTCATTTTCTTTTGGACAATTTGCCAATTTCTTCTTCAGGGCAATACAGTTTTTCTTCTCTGCACTGACAAGAACAAGATGCTGCAAGTGCTTTGTTTTGTACTGATTTGAGTTTCGTGGTTTTCTGGGAGGAAGATGCTGTTAAATTGAAGGCACAGCTTGAAAACAGGATGTTTCTTTTTGTTTTTTAAACATGAATAATGAAGCTTTCTTACACTGACCCCTCAGGATCACCAAGTCCAACCTAGAACCCTACTCTACAAGATTCTCCTTAAAGCATAGCCCTAAGCACCGCATCCAAACCACCCTTAAACACATCCAGGCTGGGTGACTCCACCACCTCCCTGGGCAGCTCATTCCAGGCCCTGACCACTCTCTCTGTGAAAAAGTTTTTCCTAGGGTCCAATCTAAACCTTCCCAACCTCAGCTTGAGGCCATTCCCTCTTGTTCTGTCTCCAATTACCTGTGAGCAGAGCCCAGCAGCAGCCTCTCTACAATGTCCCTTCAGGTAGTTGTAGACAGCAATGAGGTATCCCCTCAGCCTCCTCATCCTCACACTAACCACCCCCAGCTCCTTCAGTTGGTCCTCATCAGATATATTCTCCAGGTCCTTCCCCAGCTTTGTTGCCCTCCTCTGGACCCACTGCAGCACCTCCACATCCCTCTTGTATTGCGGTGCCCAAAACTGAACACAACACTCGAGGTGTGACCTCACTAAAGCCTAGTCCAAGGGGACAATCACCTGCCTGCTCCTGCTGGCCACAGCATTTTTAATTCAAGCCCTGTTGACCTGCTCAATGAAACAAGTTCCCTTGAAACCATCAGCAATAACACTACAGCTTTGCTCTGGCATCTGTCCCACTGAACCTGCTCAGGTCTTCAGTCAGTTGCTGTTTTCCAACTCGAGGCAGCAGTCTCAGAAACACCAAGTGCATGTGTGAGTCACTATTGTTTATACCAGTACCAGCCTGAGATGCAATTTAGATACATGTTCTTCCCAAATGTCAAGCCAGTAACACACCAGTTTGGGGAGGGCAGCAGTGGTTTTAAGTCCAAAGCAAAAAACAAGGTCCAGGCTAATTCCTGCAGAGGCCCTGTGTGACCTCAGGGTAACAAGAGCTTCCCAGGAGCCAAGCCTTGAAAACAGGGTTTGAGAAGGCAGTATAACAGTGCCACCAGGTGATAGCACGAAGTGTGGAGCTTGCTGCCAGAGCACATCAGTTACTGGCAGATCAAACTGCTGTAAAGCATAAAGCAGCATTTTCCCCTCCTAGCCTAGCATGTGAAAACCTTCAGACAAATCTAACCTTTGCTTTAAGACCCATCCTGAAGTCAGCATCCGTGTGTGGGGAGTCTGTTGGTGGGGGGTTTCTGGAGGCAGAGTGGGTTGCTTTGGGGATTCTTTAGGGTTTGTTGGGGGTTTCAAGAAGGAATGTTCTGGTTACAGTAAAAGGATCCACCTCTCCTGTCGGTGGAGCACCTGGGTACAATGACTCTTTGGTCACCAATATGGTTAGATGGTCATAATCCACTTTATTTCTGTGATACAGAGACTTATATGCATTCTAGCAAGAGGCTGCTCCACCAAGATTGGTTACAGTCAGAGGGTACAGGGTTACTTGTAAGGCATAGATAGGTCAGCATACCATAACAATCTGAGGGTCAGCCTCTGGGGCTGGCTAAACTCTGCCCACCTGCAGCTGCACTCCACCCCCTGCAGCTGCATGTGGGGGAAGTTCCCTGTGCTTGGTATCTAACTCCCAGGATGGACTCAAGGACATTCTCAGCACAGTTGCTCATGTTTATCATTTCTGTGTCCTCAGCTAGCAAGAATTCTCCAACACTCTCTGAGATTGCTTATCCCAGGGAGGTTATTCTGCCTCTGTGCTCAGCACTGCTCAGGCCACACCTTGACTCCTGTGTCCAGTTCTGGGCTCCTCAATTCAAAAGAGATGTTGAGATACTGGAAGGTGGCCAGAGGAGGGCAAGGAAGCTGGTGAGGAGCCTGGAGCACAGCCCTGTGAGGAGAGGCTGAGGGAGCTGGGGGTGTGCAGCCTGCAGCAGAGGAGGCTCAGGGCAGAGCTCATTGCTGTCTAGTGAGATTGTAGCCAGGTGGGGTTGGTCTCTTCTTCCAGGCAAGCAGCAACAGAAGAAGGGGACACAGTCTCAAGTTGTGCTGGGGGAGGTCTAGGCTGGATGTTAGGAGGAAGTTGTTGGCAGAGAGAGTGATTGTCATTGGAATGGGCTGCCTAGGGAGGTGGTGGAGGCACTGTCCCTGGAGGTGTTGAAGCAAAGCCTGGCTGGGGCACTTAGTGCCATGGTCTGGTTGACTGGACAGGGCTGGTGCTAGGTTGGACTGGATGAGCTTGGAGGTCACTTCCAACCTGGTTGATTCTGTGATTCTATGATTCTCTGTTCGATGGAACCTGCCTGCTCTGCATATCCCACTCAGGGAAACGCTGACCTTGCTGAAGTTGCTGAATCAATGAGCGGTTGGAGAACCTCTGTGTTCCCAGGTTAATATTCGAATGCCCCCTGCTGGAGATTGATCTTTCCTGGGGTGTAGGGATGTAAAGAAACAGAGAATAACTTTTCCCACTTTTGGAGGTTACCTCTATAGTTCCAGTAGAGAGAGGGAAGATGACATTTGCCTTTTGCTTTTGGTGTTCTGTTTTGTTGTGGATTTTTTCCCAGCAGCTGTAAAATTCACAGCAAACAACTGCTGAAGAATTACACTTTCATTTGGTAAGCTTCTATAAAATCTGTCATTTGTGCTGCATGTCTTAAAGCTTGTGAGAGTCCTTACCTACCATTGGGTTATTTTCTGTGGTTCTGAAGTGGGTCCTGTTTCAATTGAAGAAGTGGGATTGTCTGCAGTATAAAGACATTGGAAAGCTTATTCCTTCTTCTAGTAAACACTCCTTGATAAACACATACCAACAGCTCAAATACTTGTGCTGGGCAGAGAGGTTAAATGGACTTTTATCTTGTATGCTTACCCAAAGCCACCTCCGTGAGAACAGGTTTGATCTAAAATGTAATGTAATGGCTCTTCTGCCAGGCAAGCAGCACCAGAACAAGGGGACACAGTCTCAAGCTGTGCCAGGGGAGGTCTAGGCTGGATGTTAGGAGGAAGTTGTTGGCAGAGAGAGAGATTGGCATTGGAATGGGCTGCCCAGGGAGGTGGTGGAGTCGCTGTGCCTGGAGGTGTTGAAGCAAAGCCTGGCTGAGGCACTTAGTGCCATGGTCTGGTTGATTGTCTAGGGCTGGGTGCTAGGTTGGACTGGATGAGCTTGGAGGTCTCTTCTAGCCTGGGTGATTGTACATGGGGTCATGACTTAAATGTCCAATCTGTAAGGTCGAAGGCTTGGAGACAGTTCCTCCATTTAACAAGCAGGTTGTGCTGGTGTTTGCATGGATCCATGGGGCTGGGTAGGAGGAGGAGTGCTGAGGGAGTTGGTCAATTAGAAGGCCTTTCATCTGTGACAGGTCATGCAGGCCAGGGAGGTTTCTGAGGACTGTAAATAAGCATCTTCAGCAAGGAGGATCTAGGGCAGTCAGACTTGGTCCTCGGGATGGAGGAAACAAACCATGTGCTGGCCCACAAATGCTAAGGCAATGACAGGGGAACGTCTAGCATGGATTTACCAAGGGCAAACAGTGTCTGAGGAAATGGGATGCATGCCCTGATGGGGTGACTGACTCACTGGGTGACCTCCAGAGGCTACTTCTGACCTAAATTACTCCATGTTTTTCAGCTTATTGTTTAGAGACTCCTGTGGACCTGTGCCATGCTCTTAAGATATTCATGCAGGGGTAAAAGATTCAACTGTATACTGAGACTTGTTCTTCACACAGAGATTGGCCCTGGTCTACCAGTGAAGAAAAAAAGCAACCAACCTACTGTATTTTGTTTTCAATTTGAAAGAAACAACTTTTGCTGTGAACTGGCAATCTTAAACACCTCACTCTTTTCATAGAATAGAATAGAATGGTTTAGGTTGGAAAGGACCTCAAAGCTCATCCAGATCCAACCCCCTGCCATAGGCAGGGACACCTCTCACTAGAACAGGTTGCTTAAGGCCTCATTCAACCTGGTCTTGAACACCTCCATGGAGGGAGCAGCCACAGCCTCCCTGTGTTTTGTTATGTTCCCATCCTACTGCTGTGATTAGAGGGTACCTTGTTGTAAAAAAGCTGTTTGGATCACCCTGCATAGCACTGGTGAAGACATAAAGAAGCAGTGAGTCTGCTGAATCCTCATGGTAGGGATGCAGAGTGCTGTGGCTTGTGGACTGAGGATCCTCACAGGTCTTGTCTTTACAGAGTCACAGAATTAAGCAAATTGGAAAAGACCTTTGAGTTCAAGTCCAACCTGTCACCCAACGCCATCTAATCAACCAGACCATGGCACTAAGTGCCTCATCCAGGCTTTGCTTCAACACCTCCAGGGATGGGGACTCCACCACCTCCCTGGGCAGCCCATTCCAATGCCAATCACTCTCTCTGCCAGGAACTTCCTCCTGACATCCAGCCTAGACCTCCCCTGGCACATCTTGAGACTCTGCCCCCTTGTTCTGTTGCTGCTTGCCTGGCAGAAGAGACCAACCCCACCTGGCTACAGCCTCCCTTCAGGTAGTTGTAGACAGCAATGAGGTCTGCCCTGAGCCTCCTCTTCTGCAGCCTGCACACCCCCAGCTCCCTCAGCCTCTCCTCACAGGGCTGTGCTCCAGGCCCCTCCCCAGCCTTGCTGCCCTTCTCTGGACACCTTCCAGCACCTCAGCATCTCTCTGCAATGGAGGAGCCCAGAACTGGACACAGCACTCAAGGTGTGGCCTGAGCAGTGCTGAGCACAGGGACAGAAGAACCTCCCTTGTCCTGCTGGCCACACTGCTCCTGAGCCAGCCCAGGATATGTTTGGCTTTCTGAACTCAGCTAAATTGATAGAAAAGTTGTGTTGATTTGGGGAAATGAGGATCTTAACTTTAGAGTCTCATCTTGTGCCTGTCAAAGTGGATGAGTAATGCCATTGATTAGGGTGAGATCAGGAATGAGTCACTAACCCTCTGTAGTCACTAATGGTAAAATATAGATACTGTTTTAGGACATTTTAAGGATCTCTTTCACAGGAACTTCAAAGAAATGATAAAGGTCTGTATAAATAACCTGAGTAACATCAGAAGAGAGCAGTTTTCTGCCCTGAGAGGGGTCTGTGGCAGATACAACAGATCTATTACTAAGCAGGGAATGTATTTTGGGGGACTGTTTGCTGCTGTTGGGGTTTTTTGTTTGTTTGTTTGCTTTATTTTGTTTTCCTTCTTTTTTTAATGAGGCATCAGCTGTTTACTAAAGACTAATTAGAAGAAATTTGTCAGCATTTGTGGGTTTCTTCCTTTCATGATCGAAGAGATGAGCCTTCTTTGTTCTTTGTCTTTTGCCCTCTCTCTTTAATGCAGGACTTCTTACTAAACTACTCATGAAAATTTCCAGCACCCATATTTGGTGGCAGTTCATTTGGAACAGAGATTCCTTCTTGCTCTGTCTAGAATCATAGAATCAGGCAGGGTTGGAAGGGACCACAAGGATCATCTAGATCCATACCCCCTACCATGGCCAGGGACACCTCACGCTAGATCAGGCTGGCCACAGCCTCATCCAGCCTGGCCTGAAACACCTCCAGGGATGAGGCTTCCACCACCTCCCTGGGCAACCCATTCCAGGGTCTCATCACCCTCATGCTGAAGAATTTCTTCCTAATATGCAGTCTGAATCTCCCCATTTCCAGCTTTGTTCACAAGCAGACTTGTTCAGAAGGTATGTTGAGATCCAGTGCACATGTGGGTGTGTGATGGTTTGGGTGTTCCCTGCTCCCCCCACAGACTTAGGAAAATCACCCAGACTAGGCTCAGTCAGTCTGGAAATTGAAGAATGAAGCTCTATGGTTACAGCTTAGCACAATATCCAAGCAGATATTTACAATCTATACAGCTGTAGACAGAAATGTACAAGCTAAAAAGTAATACAGAAACACAACAGCCCTCCCAGAAACCTGAGTCCCCAGGAGGGGCTCCCAACCACCCTTCCACCTCCTTTCCACCCCTCTACTTTGCTTTATATTCAAGGTGAGTCTGGAGACTTAGCCAGGGGGGTTAGGAAGCAGAGGGATTAGTTACACAGGCAGCAGGTTAGAGAGAGAAGGGAGGCAGCCAAAAGCCAGAGAGCAACTCTGTTATCTATATTTATGTTCTTGTTCCTATGCATCAATCTTGAATTGAGGGGCTGAGGTGCTGGAACATGTCCAGAGAAGGGCAACAAGGCTGGTGAAGGGCCTGGAACACAAACCCTATGAGGAGAGGCTGAGGGAGCTGGGGGTGTGCAGCCTGCAGAAGAGGAGGCTCAGGGCAGAGCTCATTGCTGTCTGCAGCTCCCTGCAGGGAGGCTGTAGCCAGGTGGGGTTGGTCTCTTCTGCAACAGGACAAGGGGACACAGTCTCAAGTTGTGCCAGGGCAGGTCTAGGCTGGATGTTAGGAGGAAGTTGTTGTCAGAGAGAGTGATTGGCATTGGAATGGGCTGCCCAGGGAGGTGGTGGAGTCACTGAACCTGGAGGTGTTGAAGCAAAGCCTGACTGGGGCAGATAGTGCCATGGTCTGGTTGACTGTCTAGGGCTGGGTGCTAGGTTGGACTGGATCATCTTGGGGGTCTCTTCCAGCCTAGTTGATTCTATGATTCTCTGATCTCAGCAAGCCTATGAGTGCAGCAGCCATCATCACCATTGTTTTCACAGCCTATCATCCAATTCTTCTCACCAAAGTATTCCAACTAGCTTGAAACTAGCACCTCCTCTCACAGCCTGCTTGCTTCTTTTACATCCTGCCAGACTTTCTGATGCTACTTCCTGACTTGTCTGCTGATCCTTAGTGTACTGTGCTGCTCTACTTCCTTGGAAACATGGCTATTTTAGGAGGATTGTGTCCCTTCAGATTAGTCATTTAGAGTGTACTGGAGGGACATGTTTCTATGTGTGCATGTATGTGTCTATATATATGTATATACTTTTAACTCTATCTGGATATGGATCATCATAATAAGGCAGTGAAGATGTGTTCATTTGGGGCTGGTTTTGATCAAAAAAAACCCCTGCTGAGTGCTGAAGAAGTCAACAAGATCTCATAATCATGTAGAATCCTTCCAAATTTTTGCACCTTTCCAACTTCTACTCTTTCCTTCTGGTACTGTGCAAGATGCTGTAACCTAGTCTGGGGAAGGTTGTTGTTGTCTGCATCTCTCCAGAAAGCAAAGTCACTACAGAAGGGAGCCAAAGGAAAAATCATTCAGGTCAAAATATCATTCAGGAGTCTGAGCCTAATTCAGTACAGATGGGGTCAGTGTACAGCAAGAGGATGACTCTGTAAGTGATATTCACAGTGCTGTGTTTTAGTGAGTAAGGGGCATATTGGAACTGGAGTTCCCATGTTGTGCTATCCTGTGCTAGTTTGGGTCTAGCTGGGATATTTTGGTGAGAGGAATTAGGTGACAGGCTGTGAAAAGGAAACAGTGGTGATGGCTGCTGCACTCATAGGCTTGCTGAGATGGATAAAAACAAGAACACAAACATAGATAGCAGAGTCTCTCTCTGGTTTTCGGGCTGCACTTCTCTCTCTAACCTAACTTGCTGCCTGACTAATCCTTCTGCTTCCTAACCCCCCTGGCTGATCCTCCAAACTCACCTCGAACGTAAGGCAAAGTCTGGGATAAAGTAGAGGGGTGGGATAAAGGTGGAAGGGTGGTTGGGAGCCCCTCCTGGGGACTCTGGTTTCTGGGAGGGTTGTTGTGTTTCTGTATTACCTTTTTACCTTATTCCAATGCCAGTCACTCTCTCTGGGAAGAAATTCCTCCTCACATCCAGCCTATGGAGCAAAGCTGTTATGGAGCAAAACTAGGGGTGGGTAGATTCAGACTGGATGTGAGGAGGAAGTTCTTCACCATGAGAGTGTTGAGAGGCTGGAATGGGTTGCCCAGGGAGGTGGTTGAGGTCCCATGGCTGGAGGTGTTTCAGGCCAGGCTGGCTGAGGCTGTGGGCAGCCTGCTCTAGGGTAGGGTGTCGCTGCCCATGGCAGGGGGGTTGGAACTGGCTGATCCTTGTGGTCCCTTCCAACCCTGCCTGATTCTGTGTGTCCTTAGAGCACACTTAGACTTTGAGAAGTGATTGCTACCTTAAAGCCAAGGGGAGAACAAATGCACAGTTCTGCTTTACAAGGTGCGTTGGTCGCTTGGGTTTGGTTTTCTTTTGTACAACATTGCTGTCTTATATACAAATAGCTTTCATGTTTTGCCCTCATTCATCTCTGGTTTTGGGACAGACACCTCACACAAGGCTTTAGCTTTCTCATTTTCACCAGAAGATAAGAGAACAAAATCTTTAGATTCCTGATTACTTTTGAAGTTCATTGTAAGCAATATAATTTATGACTCTTTGAGGAAGGGAATTAAAAAGAAGAGAAAAACCAAAAGCTAAGAAGGAATAGAGGCTTCTACTGTATCACAGCAGTGCCTGAAGTGCTGTTCATACAACATGAGCAAAAACCTACTGCAAAGAATGTGCAGCTTTAAAAGCAGATCAGAAAACAGAGAGAGGGCAAGAAAAATTGCCTAGGTACTGAGAGAAGGCAGAACGGATGCCTGCGGTCAAGGAGGAGGAGTGAAAGGTTGAACTTGGAGCTCCAGGAAAGTATGAAAAATCACACTTAGGCTTCCTGCAGTAGGTGGTGTTGTTTATGAGGAGATCCTGACCTGCTTGTTGCTCCCTGCCTGCAGTTTCCCAGAGGTCACCTTCTGCTCAGAGAACTCCATCAAAAACAGAAGTAGGAGAGAGAATGAAGCGCTGCCTGGGACTCCTTCATTTCCACTGTGAAAAACCTTTTAAGAGAGCACTAAAAATGGCATGGAGATGCTTTCTGCCTTCTCTGCCAACAAGGTTGCTCATGCCTCCCTTAACTCTGCACAGGATTATGCATGCAGTGTGTTGTTCTCATGAAATCTCATGTGTAATGAGGGGCCTGGAACACAAACCCTATGAAGAGAGGCTGAGGGAGCTGGGGTTGTTTAGCCTGCAGAAGAGGAGGCTCAGGGGGGACCTCAAGAGTAATTTGCCATTGGAATGGGCTGCCCAGGGAGGTGGTGGAGTCACCATCCCTGGAAGTGTTCAAGAAAAGACTGAATGAGGCACTTAGTGCCATGGTCTGGTTGACTGGATAGGGCTGGGTGCTAGGTTGGCCTGGATGAGCTTGGAGGTCTCTTCCCACCTGGTTGATTCTATGATTCTATGAACTCCAATGCTGTCAGCACATCTGGCTCTAGAAATTGAGTGTTTTACTAGTTGTACCCTTTTGCTTCACCTGTGATGTTCATGATTCCAGTGCTGTGTGGATTCTCAGATGCTGAATTTCCTTGCCTCAGAGACTTGTTACAGTCTCCTTTCTGTCTTCTCACTGCAAGTTTTTCCTCCTTCTGTATAAATAGAAATCTACAAGCTACAGCACAGAATAGCCCCAGGGATCAGTGCTGGGCCTGGTGCTGTTCAAGTTCTTTACTGATGATCTGGACCAGGGGTTGAGTCCAGCATCAGTGAGTTTGCAGATGACACCAAGCTAGGAGCAGCTGTGGATCTGTTGGAAGGTAGGAGAGCCCTGCAGAGGGACCTGGCCAGGCTGGATGGGTGGGCAGGGGTCAATGGGCTGAGATTTAACAAGGCCAAGTGCAGGGTTCTACAGTTTGGTCACAACAACCCCAAGCAGTGCTACAGGCTGGGGACAGAGTGGCTGAGAGCAGCCAGGCAGAGAGGGAGCTGGGGGTGCTGGTAGTTGCTGTCCCTGCAGGTGTGCATGATAAGACTGGATGAGGCATTTAGTGCCATGGTCTGGCTAGGGCTGGGTGCTAGGTTGGATGAGCTTGGAGGTCTCTTCCAGCCTGGCTGATTCAATGACTCTGTGAATCCATTGTGGAAAGAAAAGCTCTGGAAATAAACCAGCTAACTACATTTGTTACACCTTTCAGGCACATAGTTTTTTTATGTGGTGGAGCAGAGGAATCAGGGAACAAACTAAGAAAGGAAAGACAAAAAAATGAATACCTCCTGCATTCCAGACTGTGGCAAAGTTAAAGGTGAGCCTAAGGTCCACTGTGTGCCAAAACAACCATCCCCTTTCTATGGCCATGTACTGGTGTTACCAGCTTGCAGAATCCCCACTAATAAAGGGGTTTGCATAGGAACCAGTGTTCTTTGGAACATTCTCTTAAACAAAGTTTGACAAAATGTACTATATTTAGAGCTGTACTTTTCCACTGTCAAACTGTTACATCTCCAAACTCTGCAGAGTGCCCTCAGGGACACACACGTTGCTGTACTCGGTAAGGAGGCAAGAAAAGGTGTGTCTGGCATGAACAAATCTTGCTCAGATGCTTTCATTCTTCTTCTGCGTGCTGGGTTTACTCTGAAAATAATTAACAAGTAGAGAATGTTCCCCTTTCACTTTCCTCTTAATTAACCTTCTTCTGCCCAGGCTGCTGGGCAGTTTGTTAACGTCTGGAGCTGACAGTTTGTGGTGGAGCAAAAGCAGCTAAGTGCAGGACTTGCAGCAGCAGCACAGGGGTTCTCCTGTAAACCCTCGTAGATTTCCTGCTCTGTTCTTCAACCAGTTTCAGTCTTGACCCAAAGTGAGCTGGAGGTGTTCAAGGCCAGGTTAGATGAGGCCTTGAGTGACCTGTTCTAGTGGGAGGTGTCGCTGCTTAAGGCAGGGAGGTTGGAACTGGCTGAGCTTTGAGGTCCCTTCCAACCTAAACCATTCCCTCATTCTGTGTTACCAAAGGAGTCATAAGCAGCATTTTTGGCTGTGCCCATTCATTAGATTTGAGTGTCTTGGAGCTAAGCCATTACACCAGGGCTATCCTCAACCAAGTACCTCTGCACCAGAGAAATATGCCATCATGAGACCACCCTTTGAATATGATTGGTGATGCTGACACCAGAGATTGTACCTAGCTGCATTTATTGCTACTAGTTGCTATTATTATTAGTTCAATGGGTTGTGGAAGACAGCCTGTCCTCAGCAACATAGAATCATAGAATCAACCAGGTTGGAAGAGACCTCCAAGATCATCCAGTCCAAACTAGCACCCAGCCCTAGCCAGTCAACCAGACCATGGCACTAAGTGCCTCATCCAGGCTTTGCTTCAACACCTCCAGGGACTGCAACTCCACCACCTCCCTGGGCAGCCCATTCCAATGCCAATCACTCTCTCTGACAGCAACTTCCTCCTAACATCCAGCCTATACTTTCCCTGGCACGACTTGAGACTCTGTCCCCTTGTTCTATTGCTGGTTGCCTGGGAGAAGAGGCCACCCCCCACCTGGCTACAGCCTCCCTTCAGGTAGCTGTAGACAGCAATGAGGTCACCCTGAGCCTCCTCTTGTCTAGGCTAAACAACCCCAGCTCCCTCAGCCTCTCCTCATAGGGATATCAAAGTCAAGGTGGGTTGGGGGATGAAGCATTTAGCATTGTGACTCTGCACAACAACTGGCAGGTGACATAATGTCTCCCTGGGAAAACTGGGAGAGGGAGGTAGTTTAATTCACTAGAGCTGCTTTAGTTGACAGCCACATTTGGAATGGGAATGTTTGTTCTTTTGGCTTTGTTTGTACACTTTCTCTTTAATAGTTTTGTTAGCTGGTTATGTAAAGACTGAGATTGCCAAGCAGGCACTCCACAGTTTGTTTAGTGTCATATGTGAAAAGGCTTTGCCACTTAGAGCTTTCTGCTGACTCCGTGCTGTGACAGTTTGATCAGCTATCCGAGAACTCAAATGTTCCTGCCCCAGCACTGCAGCAGCTCATGCTCAACTTGCATAATGCTCTCTTTCCACTGACAGCTCCGTGTTTTCATTGCAGAGTCAGCCCACTGAACATCTGAAAGCTTCATTTAGAGAAGTGCAGTGACATTAGGTAAAGTATTTCATATGTTAGATAAAAGTGAAACCCTGAAAGAGGAGAACCCCCCCAGCCTTCTGAGGAGTGTACGTGACAAAAGTACAGCTAAAATCGATTGCTCCAGTCCAACCCCCTCTGCAGTCAGCAGGGCTGTCCTCAAGTAGACCAGGTTGCCTGGAGGCCTGTCAAGCCTCACCTTGAATATCTCCAGGGATGGGGCCTCTGGGGCCTCAATTTAACCAAATCTGGTCAAATTGAGATTTGTTAGTATCTTTGAAGTAAGAGTGACTAAGAAGGAGATGATTGCCAGGGCTGTGGGCAGCCTGATGTATAGGCTGGATGTTAGGAGGAAGTTGTTGGCAGAGAGAGTGATTGGCATTGGAATGGGCTGCCCAGGGAGGTGGTGGAGTCACCATCCCTGGAGGTGTTCAAGCAAAGCCTGGCTGAGGCACTTAGTGCCATGGTCTGGTTGACTGGCTAGGGCTGGGTGCTAGGTTGGACTGGATGATGTTGGAGGTCTCTTCCATCCGGTTGATTCTGTGATTCTTCCTGCTTTGCTTAAGGGATGAAGTGGCTTTCAGGATCATTCAGCTGCTCACTAATGGAAGGAGAAGTTGTTTAGCTTACAGATAACTGTTTGCTGATGTTCACTTCTTTTCTGCCCCTCCTACATACATTGCTGCCTGTAGCAGGGAGCAAATGCAAAGGGCTCATGCTCAGGTGTGGTTGAGTATCTATCAGTATGAAAGACAACAAGAAGAGGAGCATTATCTGAAAATGATTTGGAGATCATCCCTATGGATCCACTTGCTTTTAGACTCAGACTAGTGTTTGGATTTTCATCTTGAAGCATGGAAAACAAAAGCAAAGACCTTTCAGTCTGGAGAGGAGAAGGCTCCAAGGAGACCTTTTTGTGACCTTCCAGGGCCTACAAGAAAGATGAGGAGAGACTTTTTTAGGGTGTCAGGTAGTGATAGGACCAAGGGGAATGGATCCAAGCTGGAGGAGGGCAGATTTAGAATAGATATTTAGATTAGATGTTGGGAAGTTCTTCACCGTGAGGGTGGTGAGACACTGGAACAGGTTGCCCAAAGATGTGGTGGAAGCCTCATCCCTGGAGGTGTTTCAGGCCAGGCTGGCTGTGGCTCTGGGCAACCTGACCTAGTGTGAGGTGTCCCTGCCCATGGCAGGGGGGAGTTAGAGCTAGATGATCCTTGAGGTCCCTTCCAACCCTGGCAATCCTATGATTCTATGATCTTACAAACAAAGGAGTTTCCAACACTGGAGGTGAGTCTGAAGAAGATGATGTTAAAGAAATCCAACACTGCATTATACAGACAGATAGGAATAAACCGTTTGGAACTGGATGATCTTGGAACTGGATGATCTTGGAACTGGATGATCTTGGAAGTCCCTTCCAAGCTAAACCATTTTTTCATGGGCTGCTCTTTGGCTCACAGCAAGACTGCCTAGCCAGCATGCTTACATTTCCATTGCCTTGAAACTTTAGCAAGTTTCTGCTTGACACTAAGTCTAAAGTGTTAGAAAAGCAGTTCACCTAAGGAGGAGTGGCAGCAAATTATAGTGGTACTAACATCTGCTCATGTGAATATTTTTCTTAAGGGGAAAATGGATTTTGAGGGAGGAAAGGACAATATTGCTTTGCAGTGAAGGAAACTAGAGCTGCTTTCTACTATCTCTAGGAATATTTACACTCAAATGATGCAAAATGCCTTTGTGAAATGCAGGAGGCATGGCAGACCACAGTGTTGAGCAAGAGCTTCTTCTCTGCAATATGCCAGTGCAGTCTGCCCTCTGAAGTCTAATTACCTCTTTCAAAAGACTTGTGTGATTGTGCAAGCTGCATGCAACTTCTCTTCCTAATTATTTTGCTTTAGTAATAATGCTGATACTTGAAGAAATGTTTTGCTACCAAAACAAATGAAAAATGGCCAAGTGGCCAGGTGAGCCAATGGCATCCCGGCCTGGCTCAGGAACAGTGTGGCCAGCAGGACAAGGGAGGTTGTTCTGCCCCTGTGCTCAGCACTGCTCAGGCCACACCTTGAGTGCTGTGTCCAGTTCTGGGCTCTTCAATTCAAGAGAGATGTTGAGGTGCTGGAAGGTGTCCAGAGAAGGGCAGCAAGGCTGGTGAGGGGCCTGGAGCACAGCCCTGTGAGGAGAGGCTGAGGGAGCTGGGAGTGTGCAGCCTGCAGAAGAGGAGGCTCAGGGCAGAGCTCATTGCTGTCTGCAACTCCCTGAAGGGAGGCTGTAGCCAGGTGGGGTTGGGCTCTTCTGCCAGGCAAGCAGCAACAGAACAAGGGGGTAGAGTCTCAGGTTGTGCCAGGGCAGGTCTAGGCTGGATGTTAGGAGGAAGTTGTTGGCAGAGAGAGTGATTGGCGTCGGAATGGGCTGCCCAGGGAGGTGGTGGAGTCACTGTCCCTGGAGGTGTTGAAGCAAAGCCTGGCTGAGGCACTTAGTGCCATGGTCTGGTTGACTGGCGAGGGCTGGGTGCTAGGTTGGACTGGATGATCTTGGAGGTCTCTTCCAACCTGTTTGATTCTATGATCCTGTGAAATTACTTCTGATGCTAAAAGCATCATTGCTTGCAAGAAAAGGGCACAACTGGTAGTTGAACTAGACCAAAAGTAAGTAATGGAATCATAGAATCAACCAGGTTGGAAGAGACCCCCAAGATCATCCAGTCCAATCTAGCACCCAGCCCTCGCCAGTCAACCAGACCATGGCACTAAGTGCCTCAGCCAGGCTTTGCTTGATCACTTCCAGGGACAGTGACTCCACCACCTCCCTGGGCAGCTAGTTCCTAGGCAACTTCTCAAAGAGCTGAGCAATCGGAACAGATGAATGTTGGAAGCTTAAGTCAGAAGTGATCAGTGCTGTCTGGCACACTCCTCCCATTTCTCCTCATTTGGGCACAGAACACAGTTTTTGAGGAAAAAACTATTGTGGTCACGCTCATACTCTCTGTGCTTGGCCAAAGAAAGCAAAGAAACAGTTATTTTTGCTGTGCACCAACAACTGTTTTAGCACAGTGCTTTACAGCTATTTTAGCACAGTTTTGTAGGAGGTTTTGCTAAATCTCCTAATGTTTGAAGTTGAGATTTTGTAGCTTATTACAGGAGTGACTCTGACACACATGTAAGACTCTGGTGAGCAAATCTCTGGTAGTGCTGCTGCTGTCTTTTGATAAAGTATCATATTCTGTTTGATAAGTCATGCACGAGTAGACTTTTATACTTAATGATAGAGAGGCTCCAGGTTCAGCTTTTGAAACCATGAAACATTCCAAGTGAGTTGCAGGCTTTTTTTTTCAGTAACACTCTCTTCTAGGCCACTTAATCTCTCAGTTGTAAGACTCCTTCTGTTCCTGACAAGAATTTTGCATGGCAGTGAAGTATTGTTTGAGATTACCCCAAAAAAAATTACAATATTATCTCTTCTCATCCTGGGTTCTAAACATTCCCTTCTGCTTTTGAAAGCCAAGGAATCACTTATCTTATGTTTGCACGTGGAGGAACAGTGCTGTGAAACTCCTCTGCCAACTATTTGTATTACAGAGCGAGAAGCAGCATCTGTGTGTGAGCAGCAAGCTTGGCATGCAGCTGTGCCAGCTCAGAGGGGTGTTTGTTGTGCTAGAGCTAAAGCTGCTGTAGGATACATTCTCTGCCCTTTTGGAGTCACCATTTGCTTCTCAGCCCTCTGTGCCTAGGATGTTTGGCAAAATCTCCTGGTTGTCCTTCATTTCTTTTTCAACATTTGCTTTCCTTAATGCTTAGACAACTGAGAATTTCCTAGCAGGCTGCTTGGATTCTTTTCCATACAAGTTCCTGACCTTGCTGCCCCACACACTTCATGTTTCCCCTTGGAAAGCAGTTATCAGCATCAGTGGTTGGTGAGAATCTCAGCTGTCTGGATAAGGCAGCTGAGGAGGAGAAGCCACACCAACTCCCTTCCACTTCTCCAAATTCAAACAGGGAGGAAAATGAAGGAAAATGAATCCATTCTTTCCCATTCTGCTTCAAAATCTGTGGCAACTGAGGTGTCTCACACATCCCTGGAGGTGTTTAAGAGGAGGCTGGATGAGGTACTTAGTGCCATGCTCTAGTTAATTAGGAGGGTTAGGTGAGAGGCTGGTCTAGCCTTGAGCTCTGTGGTAAAGGGTTGGACTTGATGATCTATGAGGTCTCTTCCAACCTTGGTGATACTCTGATACTGTGATACTGTGTGATCTCCGAGGTCTTTTCCAACCTGGCTGATTCTGTGCAGCTGCTCCCTCTTGTTCTACCACTGCCTGTGAGAAGAGACCAGCACCTACCTCTCCATACTGTCCTCTCAGGTAGCTGTAGCAATGTAAAAATGCCATTTTCACCAACAAAAAAGGACTAAAGGAAGGTTTCTAGCTCAGAACAAGAATTCATCTAAACTGCCTGCTCTGTTGGCTCTTAAACCCTATTCACATGCATCAGCTACGGGCAGAAGGGGTAAACAGTTGGCTTGGAGCACCACCTGCACATTGTGAATCAATGGACAATACCAATTTGCATCTCATTTGTGGACTGATATTTAAAAAGAAAGTAACTATACTAACTTAAAAAAGCCTCTGTTGCTTTGACAGACAGCAAACAGTTCACAGCAAAAATAATCCAGAGTTTTCTGTACCCTTTAGAGGCAGTTTAGGACTTTCCTCCTTCACTGTACATCCCTGGAGGTGTTTAAGAGTCTGGATGATGCACTTAGTGCCAATGTTTAGTTAATTAGAGTTGGATTTCATGATCTGATCTCAGAGGTCTTTTCCAACCTGGTCTGGATGCATTCCTCTGTGACCTGAGTTAGATTGTATGTTCCTGCTCTGGCAGGGGGTTTGGACTTGAGGATCTCTGGGTCCCTTCCAACTCCTAACATCCTGTGAGCCTGTGATTAGGGCTGCAGAGCACCAATTCTCATAGCCTGTCCTCATAGCAGAGCTGATGCAGTCTTGGTGGCCTCCTCTGGACTGGCTCCAACAGTTCCATGTCCTTGTTCTTGTGTTGGGGGCTCCAGAACTGTACACAGTACTCCAGGTGAGGTTACAAAGAACTTTGGTGACACTTCACTATTTTACTTCTCCAGAAGTCTTCCAATTCTGTTCTTACAATTTGATTTCTTCACAAGCTCTTGAACTACATCAGAGGTCCTTTACTATCAGAGAGGCTATCAAAGCTTTCTGTGCCAGCAGGAAAAGAAATAAAGAGAGAGAAAAGTCATTTGGGGATCTAAAACCAGACTGAAATATTAAAGTTCTGGTTCTGTTTTCAGAATTGCTTTCAGGCTGCTAATACAGATGATATTTAATTGCAGCCATTAAAAATCTCTCAGCACTACTGAACTTCAAAATTAACAGATGTAACTTTAGTGCTTGAAGAGACAGATGAGAAGGAGCACAACAGCAGAGTCACTACTCTGTATTGCAGAAGTGAGTCTTTATAATCAGCCAGCATTATGGTGGGTTACTAATGAGAATGAAGCAAGTGCATTTTATGAAGTGTGTTTTATTTCTGTGCCCCTGGTTTCCCCAAATAGCATCAAAATCTCAGCACCACTACCTTAGAGCTGCACCACAGCATCCTGCCCCCAGGCCAGCTGATTAGTCCAGCTAATCATTCAGACTTCTGGAGCAAAGGTAGGACAGTGAAGGTGCTGTGCTACTAGAAAGCAAACCTCTCTCCAGTAACCTAGAACTCAGAGAGGCTGTGGAGTCTCCTCTGGAGACTTTCAAGGCCTGTCTGGATGCATTCCTGTGTGACCTGAGCTAGACTGTGTGGTCCTGCTCTGGCAGGGGAGGTTAGACTTGATGATCTCCTTGGGTCCTTTCCAACCCCTAATATCTTGTGGATCCTGTGAACTTCAATATCAGATTAACAGGAATTTCAGAGTCAACTTCCATCCTTATACCAATATCTGTTTTTCTGCTTTCATATTTATTAACAAATCAGGACACAAAGCTGGAACTAGTAAAAATCATTAACATTAGGACCTACAGTTGGAAGAGAAAAGCTTTTGATTCTGCAAGACACACCAACCTGTTTTCTGGATGAGAAGCATATCACCAGTGCTTTACACTGAGCCACTGAAGAGGAGAGGGCTGCAGGAAGATCCTGTTGCAGCCTTTCAGTACTTTAAAAGGGGACTATAAGAAAGGTAGCTCAGTCTTTTTAGCAGGGCCTATTGCAACAGGAGAAAGGGTCATGGTTCTGCATTAAAAGAGGCTAGACTCTGAATAGATATGAGGAGGAAGCTTTTACAGTGAGAGTGGTGAAACACTGAAACAGGTCTACCAGAGAGGTGGTAGAAACACCATCCCTGGAAACATTCAGAGTCAGGTTCAAGGGGCTGTGAGCAACTTGATCTGGTTAAAGATGGGTGGGCAGAGGATGAAATTTAACGATGCCAAATGCAGGATTTTACACTTCGGCCACAACAGCCCCAAGCACTCAAGGTGTGGCCTGAGCAATGCTGAGCACAGGGACACAAGATCCTCCCTTGTCCTGCTGGCCACACTGCTCCTGAGACAGCCCAGGATGCCATTGGCTCTCCTGCCCACCTGGGCACACTGCTGGCTCACGTTCAGCTCCTCTCTCCCAGCACCCCCAGGTCCCTCTCTGCCTGGCTGCTCTCAGCCACTCTGTCCCCATCCTGTAGTGCTGCTTGGGGTTGTTGTAGCCAAAGTGTAGAACCCTGCACTTGGCCTTGTCCAATCTGATCCCATTGGCATCTGCCCACTGGGCCCAACACTGATAAGTTTGCAACCATCTCCAGCTCATCCCATCACCTGTTCTTATAGAAGAGGAGAAAGGAGGCACATGAAGAACCCCAATACAGTATATGTATTCTTTCACATTATTTAGCTAGCTAGAAGCCATGAGTTTTATTTTTGAGGATAAATTGTAGTAAGTATCTCCAAAAGGAGAGGATGAGTAAACCATCCTCAGGTCTTCTACATGATATTATGGGAGAAAATGAATCAGGCATGTGCTTGTGATGTGGTACCAGTGGGGGAGGGAAGGAGAGACACCAGATGTTCCTTAAGAAGCAAAATTTAACAGGGTGGGGGTGGGAAGCAGAACTTCCTCCTAATAAGATCAACAAACTCCTTCTTGGGCTTCATTGAAAAGAAAATGTCAGGAATGTCCTGCAGAGGTGTAGATGGATCTGGAAAAGGTATGTACAAAAGGCTTTCAGACACTTAGTTTGCTTAAGGAAAATGACCACAGGAACAATCAGGGGAGAAGGAAACAGAAGTCAGCTCTTTTTAAGTAATCCTTAATCCTGGAATGCACTGCCTAAGCAGGAGCAAGTAGACTCCAAAAGCAGGAATTCTTATTGCAGGAATGAAATGACAACCAGAAGGATCAGCTGTTGCCATTACTCTCATTCTGCCTTCCAGTCAATTCTGAGGGTATTTTTGACTCATTTATCTACAAAATAGCACTTCAGGCAGCACACCTGTTTAGAACTGGCATTGTGTGGCTCCTGTTCAGCTCTCCTTTAGTCTCAGGGAGCTGGGGCTGTTTAGTTTGAAAAAGAGGAGGCTGAGAGGAGACCTCATTGCTGTCTGCAGCTACTTGAAGGGACACCGTGGAGAGGCTGCTGCTGGGCTCTGCTCACAGGTAACTGGAGACAGAACAAGGGTATGGCCTCAAGCTGAGGCTGGGTGGGTTTGCATTGGACATAAGGAAGAAGTTTTTCACAGAGAGAGTGGTCAGGGGCTGGAATGAGCTGCCCAGGGAGGTGGTGGAGTCACCCAGCCTGGCTGTGTTTAAGGGTGGTTTGGATGTGGTGCTCAGGGCTATGGTTTAAGGTGAATCCTGTAGAGCAGGGTTCTAGGTTGGACTTGGTGATCCAGAGGGGCTTTGCCAGCCTGCATCTTGCTGTGATTCTGTGATTCTTTTTTTCCCAGGTGTCTGAGAAGAATAATTTTGTTCAGATCCATTACAAGGATCCTTGTGTGTTTCTTGTCTGAAGGTTGCAACTCAGAATGCTAACCTCTAGCTAAAAGACTTGATGTTTTCTGAACTGGAAGCTGGTTTTGGTGCCAAGTGACTGTAATGGGAGCATGTGACAAGCAGTCAGTTGCAGCTTCAAACAGACAGAACCTGTTTGTTATATAAAGTCACTTCAGTGGTTATTAATGCCAGCTTTTCACCCCCAAGGTAGGACTGTGGCTTTCTAAAGTATGTGGATCTTGGTATCAATATGAGGCATACAAATGGTCACGAGGTGGCAAGATACTGAGCACAGAGCAGACCTTTTTGTGTTCATGGCATGAATCAATGCTTTTAGTTGACTATCACTTCTGTTGCTTACAGAATGGTGTACCACAGAACTGAACTTTAATAACTCTCTCCTGTCAGAGGTGTATTCCACTTTGTTATTATCTGGCAGTGTAAGGAGGTCTGTTGTGAGTTGGAATCTGGTTCTGTTGTTTCTAAACACCAATCAGCAGCCTTCTTACATGGATATAGTACATGAGAATCATAGAATCAGTCAAGGTTGGAAGGGATCACAAGGATCATCCAGCTCCAACCCCCCTGCCATGGGCAGAGACACCTCACACTAGATCAGGCTGGCCAGGGACTTATCCAGCCTGGTCTTAAACACCTCCAGGGATGGGGCTTCAACCACCTCTCTGGGCAACCCATTCCAGGCTCTCACCACCCTCATGCTGAAGAACTTCTTCCTAACATCCAGTCTGGATCTCCCACCTCCAGCTTTGTTCCATTCCTGCCAGTCCTGTCATAGAATCAAGCAGGTTGGAAGAGACCTCCAAGCTCATCCAGTCCAACCTAGCACCCAGCCCTAGCCAATCAACCAGACCATGGCACTAAGTGCCTCATCCAGGCTTTGCTTGAACACCTCCAGGGAAGGTGACTCCACCACCTCCCTGGGCAGCCCATTTGATCCTGGAAGTCTCTTCCAACCTGGTTGATTCTATGATTCCAATGGCACTCCCTGAGAGCCTAAAAAGTCCCTCCCCAGCTTTTTTGTCAGCCCCCTTCAGATACTGGAAGGCCACAATAAGGTCATCTCGGAGCCTTCTCCTCTCCAGACTGTACAGCCCCAACTCCCTCAGTCTCTCCTCAGAGCAGAGCAGCTCCAGCCCTCGTGGCCCTTAACATGAAAATCATTTCATGAGTGTTGAGGAAAGAATAGTTACAGTTCCACCAAACAAAAAGAGAAGAGGATAAAGCCAAGGCTGCTCTCCTAAGATTCAAATACTTGATGAATAATCAATTTTCTGATCACCTTTTGCAAGCAGTTATTCATCATTTGCATAATGTATGCCCCCGTGGAGAGTGGGATTAGCTAGTAAACACTATGGAGTCATCAATTATACTCTCAGTACTTTGCAGGTTCAATTTCAAAGCACATGATGAAAGAACACAGTGTCAGTGAGATGATGACATGAAGACAGGGAGACATCTGTGTCTACTGAAAGTTAACTCTGGTCAGCTAGTGCTATACCTACTGAGCATCCTGGAACTGCATGGGTGTCTGTCTCCAGTATCTGAAGGGGGCCTACAGGAGGGCTGGGGAGGGACTATTTACAAGGTCAAGGAGTAATGAGTTTGAACAGGCAGAGGGGAGATTTAAACTGCATGTTAGAAAGAAGCTCTTTGCAGTGAGGGTGGTGAGACACTGACACAGGTTGCCCAGGGAGGTTGTGGAGCACAGAATCACAGAATGTGATCAAAGATTCATCATATTCTGCGATCCACAACCTCCCTGGAGGTGTTCAGGACCAGACTGGCTGAAGCCTTGAGTGACCTCTTCTACTGGGAGGTGTCCCTGCCTATAGCAGGGGTTTGGAACTGAGTGATATTTGTGGAACTGGATGATCCCTTCCAACTTAAACCATTCTGTGATTCATACCTGTCAGAGTTCAAATGAATTTTCATAACATTCCCTGAAGAGAACAGAATGTTCTCTTTTATAAGCCACTGTTGACCAAATAAGTCCCTCCCAGGGAGGTGGTGGAGTCACCATCCCTGGAGGTGTTGAAGCAAAGCCTGGATGAGGCACTTAGTGCCATGGTCTGGTCAATGTGGTGGTGTTAGGTCTTAGGCTGGACTTGATGGTCTCAGAGGTCTGTTTCAGCCTCAATAACTCTGTGATTCTGTGACTTTGCTCAGGCTAGATACCAACTTAACAAACAAAACCCCTAACGTTTATGTGATTGCAACCTGTGTCAGAAGTGACAAAGCACAGGCAGCTCAGATCTGGCATCTGGAGGAAAGACTTGAAACTTTTGAGATCTGAAAGGACAAAAGCTAAAAGCAGCAAATGTTATGGTACTTAAATATTCTTAAATTAAACATCAGGAGCAGTGCTTAAGACTATATGGTTTGATAATGAAATAGAATCATAGAATCAAGCAGTTTGGAAGGGACCTCCAAGATCATCCAGTCCAACCTAGCACCCAGCCCTATCCAGTCAGCTAGACCATAAATGCATTGAAGAAGGAGACTGCAGTGCCCAAAGTCCACATGTTCTCCTCAAGGTGAAGAAAGCTAATGCTGGGTTGTGATACCTTCACCTTATACAGCTCCTACAAAAGGAAGTGTATGAGCTACTGATCCAGATTTGGCACACTAATCAAGAGTATGAGTCAGTTTTCTACTGAGAAAGCACCTCCCCTGAAAGAGATGCTCTAGTAGCTTCCTGGCTTTCTTGGTGTTGTTTCAACAGTCAGATACAAACCAGCCTATACTTAAGTGTCCCAGTCTAGAACCAAGGACTACCAAATGCCCTCCTTGCTCATGTTCATGCTGCTTTGCCCTTCTATTGTCACATTTCTTGCTGAACAGTGAACAGCATCAACAGTCAAGGTGGAAACTGGCCTCTGTTTCATTCTAATCTCACAGGGAGCTGGTTAGTAAAGCCAGGACTATATCCCTACCTACTGAAGTCTGAAATTCCAGCTCTACCATTTCTGAGTATGCAGATGGCAGCTTCCTTCTTGCTGAGTGTCTAATCTAAAAAGAGGATGTGGTATTGTGTCAGCCTTCGTGGACAGCCACACCTGCCTCATGCCTCTCTGTAAAGAACCTGTTTTAAACACACCCACTCACTTAGTGTCACCTACTCTTTGTCTCTTTTCAGAGGCTCCCGAATTTATAGTGATGCTGAATTGCCTTCTGGAACGATCTGAACCTTCTTAATCATGAGAAAAATAGACCTGTGCAACCGTTTCTATGTCTAGAACTGTGTACACTGATACTTCATCATGCAAATTAGTGGATAGACAGGGAAATATGCCTGGGAACGTGGGAGTTGTGCATGCCTCAGTTCTAGTCCCTCCTTCAGAGGCTGCATTATAGTTTAATTTTGCTGAAAGAACATAGGAAACAGACTGCAGGCTGCTCTTCTGTATCTTAAGAATTTAGCTTTTTCACTAGGAGGAAAAAAAAAACCACAACAAAACAACTCCTGAATTATTTCATGTTGCTAAAAGCAGGTTTCGTCTGAAATTAAGAGACAGGTTAGGCTCTTAGGCATGTCCCAGTTCAAATCCCTATTTTAGCCACTCATTACAGGATTTTAAACCACATAAATGGTATGGTCTTGACCCAAGACAGTAATTTAGAATACTTAACAAAGGCATGAAGCATCCTCATAGCATCACACGAGAGTCAGTGCCTCCAGAATGCATATGGCAGCTTAAATGAGGCATTTGGTTGAAGCTGTCAGAATGATATACTGGGGTATATGTTGCTTATGTACAAATGAACAGTGAGCAACTGCCAAATAACATCTGTATTTTCACCTCAGGAAGCAGGTACAGACCTTGTTTCTCACCAAGTAAAAAAGCCTTTGTGTGCACTTCACAGAATCATAGAATCAACCAGGTTGGAAGAGACCTCCAAGATCATCCACTCCAACCTAGCACCCAGCCCTGGCCAGTCAACCAGACCATGGCACTAAGTGCCTCATCCAGGCTTTGCTTGAACACCTCCAGGGATGGCAACTCCACCACCTCCCTGGGCAGCCCATTCCAATGCCAATCACTCTCTCTGCCAACAACTTCCTCCTAACATCCAGCCTGGACCTCCCCTGGTACAACTTGAGACTGTGTCCCCTTGTTCTGTTGCTGGTTGCCTGGGAGAAGAGCCCAACCCCACCTGGCTACAACCTCCCTTTAGGTAGTTGTAGACAGCAATGAGCTCTGCCCTGAGCCTCCTCTTCTGCAGGCTGCACACCCCCAGCTCCCTCAGCCTCTCCTTGCAGGAGGCACATGGCCTGTACCCAGAATCACAGATTGTTAGAGGTTGGAAGTGACCTCCAGAGATCAAGTCCAAAGCCCTGCCAGAGCAGGATCACCCAGGGTGGTTTGCACAGGAATGTATCCAGGCAGGTTTTGAAAGTCTCCAGAGAAGGAGACTCCACAACCTCTCTGGGCAGCCTGCTCCAGGGCTCCGTCACTCTAACTGTAAGGAAGTTTCTCCTCATGCTGAGGTGAAATCTTCCTATGTTCCAGTTTGTATCCATTGCTCCTTTTCTTATTGTGGCACACCACCAAAAAGAGATTGCCCCCTTCCACTGGTCACTCTCCACCTCAGGTATTTGCACACACTGATAGGATCACAGGATGAAGAGACCCAAAGAGATCATCCAGTCCAACCCTCCTCTCAGAGCAGGACCACACAATCTAGCTCAGGTCACACAGGAACACATCCAGACAGGCCTTGAAAGGCTCCAGAGAAGGAGACTCCACAACCTCTCTGGGCAGCTTGTGTCAGTGCTCTGGGACCCTTCCAGTCAAGAAGTTCCCCCTTGTGTTGAGCTGGAACCTCCTGTGCTGCAGCTTATTGATAAATGTTTATCAATATCTGAGGGCTGGGGGTCATGAGGCTCTGCTCACGTGTTCCCTGGGATAGGACAAGGAGCAATGGATGGAAGCTGCAGCACAGGAGGCTCTACCTCAACACAAGAGGGAACTTCTTTGCTGTAAGGGTCCCAGAGCACTGGAACAGGCTTCCCAGAAAGGTTGTGGAGTCTCCTTCTCTGGAGACCTTCAAGGCCTGTCTGGATGTGTTCCTCTGTGATCTGTGTTCATAGAATTATGGAATAGAATCAACCAGGTTGGAAGAGACCTCCAAGATCATCCAGTCCAACCTATCCACCAGCCCTATCCAGTGTTAGAGATCATCTGCTGTGGCAGATGATCTCCTTGGGTCCCTTCCAGCCCCTAACATCCTGTAAGCCTGTGATATATAATTCTGCATTCAGATCTTGGAAATATTCATTCCTCATTGTGTCCTTTGGCATTTGGTCAAAACTGATCCCTGTTCACTCTTCCCTGTAGGATGCAGCCCAAGCAGCTGTTTGCCTGTTCTAGTTTGGGACTTTGGGATCTAGCTACATGAGCAGGTTGTGCCTTTATTTACAGCAGTGGATTAGCACAATGTGTTATTAGTTGTTGCACCTGCATAAATGCAAGCACACTCTGTCAGACATTTCTGTAGCTACTGAAGGTGTTTTGTGTGACACACTGATGTGAAGGCATCTCCACTTGAGCTGCAGTTTCACTGGCACACTTGGAGCTACCATACAGCGGCACTGAAGGCTGACCTGGAACTTCCTCTTCCTCTCCCAACCACTTCTGCTCTTCAGCTGCTCTGCAGATTGTGCCTCCACGAGTGTTTACACACAGCTGGACCAGATCTGCAGATCTACATGGGGATAATATAAACCCCCAGGGAAAGTACTATGCCTAGGTTGTTTTGACTAAAGTAAAAGATACCTTTAAAGGGATCAGCTTTACTGCACAGTTCATACACCTGCTAAGTGAATGTTCATGCTCACACTGGCAGCACAAGCAATTAAGAGCTGGTAGAACCAGCTCCTTCTTTTGGAGGACCAGTTTTAAGTGATGGGGTTACAGATGGCACAGTTTCTGTGCTGATGCCACAGACCAGAAAATAAACCCTTGTTGAATTCAGAGATCAAACACAGACCTATTAACCTCCTTGTTGTTTCTAGACATTGAAGACAGCAACAGAACAAAGGGACACAGTCTCAGGTTGTGCCAGGGGAGGTCTAGGCTGGATGTTAGGAGGAAGTTGTTGGCAGAGACAGTGATTGGCATTGGAATGGGCTGCCCAGGGAGGTGGTGGAGTCACTGTCCCTGGAGGTGTTGAAGCAAAGCCTGGCTGAGGCACTTAGTGCCATAGTCTAGTTGCTTGGCTAGGGCTGGGTGCTAGGTTGGACTGGCTGAGCTTGGAGGTCTCTTCCAACCTGCTTGATTCTATCATTCTAAGACACAAAAGCAGTATGATCAAGTTTCTGTAAGGGTATTCAAGATGAATGTAAGTGTAAAAACTCCTTTTATATACACATATATATAACAGAGTATCTTTTATCTGTTTTCAGTACATGTCAAGAGTGACACACATTGGATATGTACACAGTGCTTATGTTGCTTCTACCCAAGCTTTTCAGATGGAAGTGGCTGTAATCTTAAGTCCCAGTATGTTAGGTTTTATCAATGATTTTAGACATTCAGACTGCAGATGTTTGTCAAAAATCTTGCTATCAGTGCAGGAACAGCATCTTAAAACTCATAGTAGTACTACTGGATGTTTATGTTGCAGATGCCTGCTGAAGTAGTGTAATGTAGCCTAATGAAGTAGTGTGTTGAGGTAGGAGGTGATCATGTCCCTGTACTCAGCACTCATGAGACCACACTTCAAGTACTGTGTCCAGTTTTGGTCATCATAATATAGGAGGGACACTGAGGTGCTGGAGCGGGTGCAGAGAAGGGTGATGAGGCTGGGGAGAGATCTGGCAAACATGACCTATGAGGAGCAGCTGAGGGAGCTGGGGGTGTTTAGTCTGGAGAAGAGGAGGCTGAGAGGGGACCTTATTGCCCTCTACAACTACCTAAAAGGAGGTTGTAATGAGGCTGGAGATGGTCTCTTCTCCTGAATTACTAATGACAGGACAAGAGGAAATGGCCTCAAGTTGCATCAGGGGAGGTTTAGGTTGGATGCTGGAAGGAAGTTCTTTCCTGAGCGGGTGGTCAGGCACTGGAACAGGCTGCCCAGGGAGGTGGTGTAGTTACCATCCCTGGAGGTGTTCAGGCAAAGACTGGATGGGGCACTTAGTGCCACGGTCTGGTTGACTGGATAGGGCTGGGTGCTAGGTTGGACTGGCTGATCCTGGTGGTCCTTTCCAACCATAGCGATTCATAGTGCTTAGATGTTGCCCTGAGGGATTTGGGTTAGTCAAGGACTTGTCAGTGTGAAACTAATGATTGGACTGGATGAGCTTGAAGGGCTTTTCCAATCTAAGAAATTGTGTGATTCTGTGATCCTGACCATACTCTTTACAATGTGATAATAATATTTGCACTACTTCATCATGCCTTAAAATTCTATCAGTAGTCAGTGCGTGTCATGTATCTTAGAGGACCTTTTAGAAGCACAGATACCTATATCTTGGTTACATAAAGAAGGTTTAAGTGAAGAATGTGTTGTTCCTAAGTAAAAATATTGCTAAACAGATGCTTTTGAGTATGGGCAGTGACTTTTCAATGCTATGAAAATGGCATTGCAGTAATAGGTGATCATTTTACACTTCAGTTAGACTGTGTGTGAACAAAGCAGCTGAAAGCAGCTAAAACATAACGAATTCATAGTTATCAAAGCATTTACCTTGAATACTTCCTCAAAACCTTGGCTGGATCTGCAGTCTCTGTCACTGCAATAGAATGGTAAACAGTGCAGAATATGGGCTTGAAAGAGGGTGGGAAAAAAACCCAAAGCCAAGCAACTATTTCAGACTACATCAGAGATAGATGCAATCAATGCAATAGCAGGTACTGGTGTGGCCAGGCTGCTGGTGGACAAACCAGCTCAATGTTTTCAGAAGTGTTGAGCACCACAGCAGTAAACTCCTGGCTGGTGCAAAGCACAAACCCTATGAGGAGAGGCTGAAGGAGCTGGGGGTGTGCAGCCTGCAGAAGAGGAGGCTCAGGGCAGACCTCATTGCTGTCTACAACTACCTGAAGGGAGGCTGTAGCCAGGTGGAGTTGGTCTCTTCTCCCAGGCAACCAGCAACAGAAGAAGGGGACACAGTCTCAAGTTGTGGCAGGACAGGTCTAGGCTGGATGTTAGGAGGAAGTTGTTGTCAGAGAGAGTGATTGGCATTGGAATGGGCTGCCCAGGGAGGTGGCGGAGTCACCATCCCTGGAGGTGTTGAAGCAAAGCCTGGATGAAGCACTTAGTGCCATGATCTGGTTGACTGGCTAGGGCTGGGTGCTAGTTTGGACTGGATGATCTTGGAGGTCTGCCTGGATGAAGCACTTAGTGCCATGGTCTGGTTGACTGGCTAGGGCTGGGTGCTAGTTTGGACTGGATGATCTTGGAGGTCTCTTCCAACCTGACTGATTCTATGATTCTAAGCTGTAGGTAAGTTTTGCCTAAAATAGAATCACCAGGGCAACAGACCAACCATAACTTCTTCACGACAGAAACACTGTATTGAAATGAAAACTAATTACAGTGTTTAGGGCAAGACAGCTCTGGTAGTTAGAATAGTTTATGTACTAAACATCTAGTGGTGCTCAGACCTTGCAGTGACTCTGCAGTTTCTGATTTATTCATGAGTCCTGGAGCAGACAGATTACACATCCATTTCTACTGGCAGGTTTTGCGAGGGAGAGGAGGAAAGGAAAGCTAATTCTGATGAAAATTTCTTGTTCTGTTTCAGTGAAAAGGTTTTATTTCAAGAGAAGGAAAAAAACAGAGTCTTGAACATCATTATCTCCTGAGCAGGAACTGATTTAAGTAGTAGAAAGGTTGATTTGAGAGTACTGTTTACATCAAGTAACCCTCAGGAATCAGCACTCCAAACTGCTGACGTTAAACTCCGATTTAATTGAGCAGCTGCTACAAGTGAATACGAGTTGGGGTAGCTCAGCACTTTGTTCCTCTGTTCTGCATGTACACAATAGATTTGGCTCAACAGAAGCCTTTTTTTTAATGAAAGCATGCTTTCATTTGCAGCTAGATGCAGCATGTAATTACATCATACTCAGACTAGAACACCAGCATGCACATTAGCTGACAGGTCTACCTTCTGAAGGCCTGTGGCACAGGTGCTAAAGGGCTGTTCTTCCACTCTCGATAGGTGCACAATGCACATTGTAAGGCAGATGTTAGACCATGAGATTCAAAAGCCTTAGACATTTCTTTCTCTGTTAAAATGCTGGGCCACCTTTTAACTGGTTGTATTTCTTCAGACCTGTGATGGTTTAGGAGTTACCCTCTTCCTCCCCCCCATTCTTATGAAATCACCCAGACTAGACTCAGCCAGCTGGAAGTTAAGGAATGAAGCTTTATACTCACAGCTTAGCACAATATACAAGCAGATAGTTACAATATTTACAGCTACATACAGAAATAGACGAGTTCAAGGTAATTTGGAAACGCAGCAGCCCTCCCAGAAATGAGACTCCCCAGGAGGGACTCCCAGCCACCCTTCCACCTTCTTTCCACCCCTCTACCTTATCCCAGAGTCTGCCTTATGTGCAAAGTGAGTTTGGAGGATTGGCAAGGGGGTTAGAAGCAGAAGGGTTAGTAACACAGAAGCAGCCCAGGGAGAAACAGACTCTGAGAGGCAGAGACACACACTCTCTGTCTGATCTATGTGTGTGTCTCTGTCTCATCTGTGTTTATACATCTCAGCAAGATTATGAGTGAAGCAGACATCACCATTGTTTCCTTTTCACAGCCTATAATCTTTATTTTTCTCATGAAAATACACCAATTAGCCTCAAACTAGCACAAGACCTTTAAAGTTCCAGGTATTACGAGGACAAAGAACGTAAGATTCAATGAGGCACTTAGTGCCATGGTCTGGTTGACTGGCTAGGGCTGGGTGCTAGGTTGGACTGGATGATCCTGGAGATCTCTTCCAACTTGTTTGATTCTATGATTCTATAATTCTATGAAATGACCACCACCAATCAAGCATCTTTCCCCAAAATAAATGTCTGTGTTCGCAGTAATTCTGTTGGCAGACCGGAGCAGGGTAGTCAGCTGGGAGGCTGGCACTCAGAGGAGGACAGGGGATGCGGCTGGGCTAGCGCAGCAAGGACGGCGGTGACCTAGTCAGCAAGGAAGGCATGAGAGTGTGGGGGAGCAAAAGCATGAAAGGAAAGCCACAGTGTCACTGATGCTCTTGTTTTACAGTTAGAGTGTGGTTAAGTTTTAAAAGAGATTGCCTTGATGCTTGGTTTCCACGCTGCTGAGTCAAGGGAAGCTAAGCCACAGGAGCTAAAAGTGCATAGAAAGCTTTGCAGCACGTTGTTGTACAGCCGCCAGCTTTCTGCAGGTGAGCTCGTTAAGATGTACCGGCGGCTCTGAGCCAGCCTGACCCTAGAAGGAAGCAATGTCCTGGTTGCAGGGGTGGTAGGGGCTCCACCGCTACTCTTGATGGCTGTCATGGAGCCTCCCTCACGGTCTGTACCCCTGAAAGCCCTGTCCGGCGCAGACGGACCATCCGCAAGGGGAAACGCGGTGCGGCAGGCCTGCCTCCCCCGCTCCCGGCACCGTCGTGAAGCCGGGAGCCTCTGACGGCTGCGAGGCGCTGGGGCGGCTGCCGGCGGAGCGAGTCGCCGAGGAGAGGTTTCCCCTCCGCCGGAGGGCGGCCGCGACCTGCACCCCGGTGAGGGGCGCGCCTGTCGGGGTGGCGGCGGCCGCGGAGCCCCGCGGTGCGGCGGCTTCGGCCGTCTGGTCGCTCCTCGCACGGCTGCCGTGCCGCGCCCAGCCCCGGCGGCGCCGCGGCCCCTTTAAGTGGAGGCGGGGCCGAGCCCCAAAGTTTGCACAAGTTGTGGAGCGGGGCCGGGCGCCTCACGGAGCTCTGTGTCCGGCCCGGCCATGCGTCCCCCTGGCCGTTAGGAGCCCCTCGCTCCGCTCCGCCGCCATGGACTACCTCACTACCTTCACCGGCAAGGGCGGCCGCCTCCTGCGCGGCACCGCCAGCCGCCTCTGGGGGGCCGTGCCAGGCGGCTTCCGCCAGGTCCGCTGCCAGGACAGCCGGAGCCGCAGGGCACCGGGCCCAGCTGAGCCGGCTCCAGGTACCGCTGGGGAAGGGGCTAGTGGTTGCGGGGTCGGCACGGGCAGCGCACGGTCAAGGGCTTCCCTGGGTATCGGGTTCGGCTTCTCGTCCTCTCTGAGCCTCCCCGCAGGGGAGCGAGTTGCAGGGAAGGCGAGAGCGTGCGGGGGCAGGCGGGGAAAGGGTCCTTCCCCGCGGTTCCCCGCCGTGCCGGGGCGCCCGGCCATGCCGAGCCCTGTCAGGGCTCTCCTCTGCTCCCCGGGCCGTGCCGGGGCGGTTACGAGCGGTAGCTGAGAGAGGAGGCGGCCGTGGAAGACCGAGAAGGGAGGGCATGGGAGGGCTGGCACATGGCCCGCGGCCTGCCCCGCCACGGCTGCCCAGATGCCGGCGACCTCCTGCCTGAAGGCTGCGCCTCGAAGACATTGCTCCATGAGATAGGGCTAGGAACAAAACACAGCTTTGCGCTCGCAGCGTCTTCCCGATTTCTGTAGCAGTGCTCCACAGTTACCGTCGTTCATCCTCCTCCCCTCCTGCTTTCGTTGGCCAGGGTGAGGGGAAGCGAGTGGAGTACAAACTCGTTGCTTTGATTGCTCCTTTGTGTACAGGTTGAGTTCTGCCTTTCGTGTGCTCCTGAAGAGCATGCAGTAGTACTTTGAAAGTAGGTTTGGTGATAGTGAGGACAGAAGTAGTTCACCCGCCTTTCAGTGGTCAAACAGGTCAGTCAGGAGACAGTGACTTTGTTCTTTGCCTGGGAGTAAGAGAGCTGCTTTTGACACCCCCTTCCCTGATAAGGTCTTTGGGCTGTAGATATGGATGGTGTTCCTGAGCTGAAGTGAGCACTCCAACTGGAAAGCAATACCGTGAAAACTGGAGAGGTGGACAGCAAATGTAACAGACTACAAGCAGAAGAAGGACAGAGCAGTAAGGACTCTCCAAGGTAGTGCTATTGATGGGAGATTAAAACCAACTATGGCGTGACTTGTAAAAGCAGCATGGTGGAAGGACTGCTTGGAAAGAAGACATCTGAAGTTAAGATTGGAAGTGCTTTATAAAAATCTGAAGAGTAAATCTGAGTAGTAAATGTTTTCCTGTTTCAAGCAGCTCAGTTTTAAGTGATGGTTGCATGTTTGGCATAGTCCACAGGTAAGGCTGAAGTTGGATCTCTAATGAGTGAAGTTCATGAAGGTTCTTTGTTCCTTTAAGTTGTTCTGGAAGAGTAGGATAGTTCTATCAGGAGAAAGAAGATCTACTCAGGATAGCAAGCAAGGCAAGAGGAATGTCTGTGCAGATTAGTGGATGTCTCCTTGTGTATCTTGAATCATGCTTCTTACACAGAAGGGATAATAGGCAACCAGCTGCATTTACAGTGATACTCTTTCTTCCTTCATTCTCTGTCCCTCTCCTCAAAGCCATCCAGGAAGAGAAAGAGTAACTTGTTTTTCAGCAGTGAATTGAAGTTTGAGTAAGGCTTCTGAAAACTGGGAAAGGTTTGTTGACTGAGATTACATAGTCTCTTTCAGGACTGAAATGTCAGTAAAACTCCTTAGCATCTTCCAGTCTCTCATCAGTTACAAGGGGATGGGTTCAGCTGTTAGTCTAAAGTGTCTCCTGTGACACACATCTTTTCTTGGTGGGAGAAGCTTTCTATGGCTTTATTTAACCCCTCTTTCTCACAGACTAAAGATTAACTTAGACCCATTATGATGTTTGGCTTCATCTCTAGCTTTGAGCAGGGAATGTATTTCCTCAGATACTTTCTCAGTGTAATTCCCCAAATTTATGTAATGAAAAAAATGCCTGGATTCTGGAATTCAGGGTAGCTTTCTGTGTATATACAATTTGATGTGGCCTTTTGACAGATCCAGAGGGTGTTTTTCCCCTCACCTAGGTAAAGCACATTGTGTAAGGCATTTAGATCTTGGCCCTTGCATGTCATCATCTTCACAGGATTTCTGTTAGCTATGGGCAGAAACGGATTCTTAGGACTAGAATTCATCTGGCAAACGTTTTGCTGCCTTTCACAGACTGCCTGTGCCCTGGCAATGGCTGCTGTGGATGCTGTAACAATGATTGTAATACTTCAGTTGAAATCCAACCTCTGCTTTAATTAGAGATGGATCCCTTGACATTAACTTAAACCTTAATGGCAAATGGTAACTATTCCCAATGTTCGGTCTCTGTAAGTGGTATTCTGGAGCCAAATTTACTTAGTATTCTACCATTTTTTTTTCTCCACACACACACTTAGGGCTTTCAGAAGGTTCTTTTCATTGTTCTTTATTCCTCCCACATAGTTCAGTTTTGACCCTGCATTGCTTTTTTAAAAGAGTAGTTATTTGTAAATAAGTTAAACCTCGGTTTCCACATTTCTGAAACAAGACTCAACCTTGTTTATTCTTACTTTAAAAGCAAAATTTAAAATACTTAGAAGAGAACAGAATCAACCAGGTTGGAAGAGACCTCCAAGATCATCCAGTCCAACCTAGCACCCAGACCTAGACAGTCAACTAGACCATGGCACTAAGTGCACCATCCAGGCTTTGCTTCAACACCTGCAGACACGATGGCTCCACCACCTCCCTGGGCCAATCACATTCCAATGCCAATCATTCTCTCTGCCAACAACTTCCTCCTAACATCCAGCCTAGACCTCCCCTGCCACAACTTGAGACTGTGTCCCCTTCTTCTGTTGCTGTTGCCTGGCAGAAGAGACCAACCCCACCTGGCTACAGCCTCCCTTCAGGTAGTTGCAGACAGCAATGAGCTCTGCCCTGAGCCTCCTCTGCTGCAGGCTGCACACCCCCAGCTCCCTCAGCCTCTCTTCACAGGGCTATGCTCCAGGCCCCTCACCAGCTTTGTTGCCCTTCTCTGGATATGTTCCAGCACCTCAACATCTCTCTTGAATTGAGGAGCCCAGGACTGGACGCAGCACTCAAGGTGTGGCCTGCCCAGTGATGAGTACAGGAGCAGAATAACCTCCCTCATCCTGCTGCCCACACTGCTCCTGAGCCAGGCCAGGATGCCTTTGGCTCCTCAATCTCGCTAATGTAATTTTAGTCCATTTGCATTTGTAGGGTTTCCAAGTTGAGAGTGGTACGGTCTGTTCAAGTGCTGTACCTTAAATCAGTTCTGAGCCTGTCTTTTAGGTACATGCAGAACATTTTATGGTATCTCTTAGTACGAAGAAGGGAGACACTGACTAGTGCTATGGAAGGCTGTAAACCTGTTCAACCAGTTTGCATTGTTTGTGTCAGCAGCCAAGTCAGTGAAACAACTTCAGAAAGTAAGATAAAAATGCAAGGACAACCAAAAATTCTGCAGAAGCATCTGGCTTTAATAAAGCTGCTACCAATAATTTCAAAGTATGATTTATATATATATTAAAGACAACAGGGGTTTTAATTAACTTCTAAAGGTGATCTATAGATAACTTCGAGAATGACTTAGTATGTATGTATTAAACACCTGGATTTACCTAGAAACTTCTACTAGAAGGTAGCTATCTTGTTTCTTGGGTTATGTTGTAGATGCTAGCATGTTGCTGTTACATGCATTTTTGTCTGTGCTAAAATGCAACTCAAGGCTTTAGGCAGTATGAGTTGAGGATTATCTTTACTGCAGAATTAACTTTGAATGTTCAGTTAAATTTGAGTCTCATCTATACAAAGTGCTTATTTAAAGGAGCCAGCAGCTTCCCTTGTAGTTTAATGTGCTGCTTGCTTTGTCTGCTGTGTGAGAGGGAGTGTGGCCAGCAGAGGGTTTGCTGCTTTCCTGTGGCACTGCTAAGGAGATGCTTTGGATATGCACTTGGATTTTGTGCACCACTCTTATAGAAGGCTGCTGAGAAACTGTAGTGGATCCAGCCAGAATGTATAGTGGTGTTGTGCATGTGAGCTGTGAGAAGGGATCGAGGGAGCTAGGCTTGCAAAGAGGAGACCAGGACAGCTGAGAGGCAGTCTGTGACCTACATCTACCTAAAGGGGCCTGGTCTTCTCGGTAGTAAGAGGTGATAGAAGCAGAGACAACAATCATCACTTTTAGCTTGGGAGGTTCACAAATGGGACAAGAAATTTCCCAAGGGGAGTGGCCCATCACTGGTACAGGTTAGTTTTAAGCTGCCCCAATTTTATGTTCTGCTTCAAGTTGGAGGCTGGAGTAGATGTACTCAAGAGGTTTCTGCATTATAATATATCACTTTGATTCTTTGAGGATCTCCTGGGCTGCAGCAAGAGCAGTGTGGCCAGCAGGGCAAAAGAGGGGATTCTTCCCCTTACTCTGCTCTCCTCAGACCCCACCTGGAATCCTGTGTGCAGTTCTGGCGCCCCCAACACAATAAGGACATGTTGGAGCCAGTCCAGAGGAGGCCACCAAGATGCTGAGAGGGCTGCAGCAGCTCTGCTATGATGACAGGCTACAAGAGTTGGGGCTCTGCAGCCTGGAGAAGAGAAGGCTTGGAGGAGACCTTGAAGAGGCCTTCCAGTATCTGAAGGGGTCCTATAGGAAGGGTAGGGAGGGACTATTGACAAGGTCTTGTAATGATAGGATGTGGAGTAATGGGTTTAAACTGGCAGAGGGGAGATGGAAACTGGATGTTAGGAAAGGGTTCTTTAGAGTGAGGTTGGTGAGACACTGGCACAGGCTGCCCAGGGAGGTTGTGGAGCACAGAATCGCCAAATGTGATCAAAGATCACATTTGGCGATTCTGTGCTCCACAACCTCCCTGGAGGTGTTCAAGGCCAGGTTGGATGAGGCCCTGAGTGACCTGTTCTAGTGGGAGGTGTCCCTGCCTATGGCAGGGGGTTGGAACTGGATGATCCTTGAGGTCCCTTCCAACCTAAACCATTCAGTGATTCTAGGATGTATTTCCATACTTGGAATCTGGTGCTTACTCCTTCCTAGGTAGTTTCACCACCTTTGTGTCTGTGCTCACTTCATGGAGCGAGAAGGTACACTGCACAGGCAGTCCTGGCTTCCTACAGTCTGTCTTTAATTACAGAGCTTAAATAAAAATCAGTCTCCTTCAGAGCTCTTTCTTCAGAGAATTCTCTTAACCATTCTATGAGGGGAAACTTTTCAATCTGCCTTCTATTTAAAGAGTTATTTCTGTTTGTGTTTTCTCCCTCAGGTTCAGTTTGGTTGTTCACTTCTGAACTGTGTGAGTTTGTTTACATTTTTTTGTCCCATCAACTTTTGAGTGTACCCAGTGAGCTATGTGGCCTGGCAGTCCTCAGGGCTCTGCTGAAGGTAGCAGCAGTGCATAAGATAAATGTGCAGGGCCAAGTTACAGTTCCTTTGCCACGTCCTGCTGTAAAAGTTAGTATCTTGCTTTCTAAAAGTCTGTCTCAGATTAAGGCAAATGTAAGAATAAGGTAGACAATTTCCTCACTTTGTTCAGGACTTTGAAGAAATTAACAAGTATGTGATAAAGCAGGAGAGAGTCTTCAAACTGAGGAGAGAGGATTCTGCAAGGTTTCTTGTACATGCTGTTCCTGGATGAAGCACATGTGAAATGTACCAGCACCCTTCACAAAGGCACTAATGCTTCGCTTGTGTGTCTGAAAATACTTCCCTTGGTGCAGGCAGAAGCAGCAAATGTCATCTTGGAATGTGTAAGGCTGGTGGTGACTCAGTCATCTTGTGATATGTTAATGTATGCACAATCTCTTCTTCTGACTTGTGTGCTACTAGTGTACAGAAACTCTTGCCTATTCCCTTGGTATATGTGATGTTAAATGAGCCTTTACTTTGTGTTATGCTTTGTGCTACTACATCTCGGCCCTTTTTTCTCCAAGCTTTGGCCTACCGAGTTTGTTGCATATCCTTTTTGCCCAGCCTTTGCTATTGATCATGCTTGGCTGTTTGCTGATGTGCAATTGAACTGTTCTAACAACTAATCCACTGAGAACTGATTACTATACTCCATTCTGATATTTTCCACACATCCCCTTAGTGAATTTTGGACATAGTTTACAATTTGTAGTCCTTCATTAACTGTTCAGTAGGGTTTAAATCTGTTTGGTGTTTTACTGAAGTTCAGTTTATGATCCAAGTCTAGTTTATTCCAGTGATCTGGTGTCCTTTGTGTTGCAGTTTTCTTTTCCTGTGTCATGTTGCATTTTTATCTTAATTTTTCTGGTTAATTCCCTTTTTCTAATATGAGGACAGTCTTGAAAGTGATGTTTTGTTGAGAACCTGTGTGTTTATCGTTGCACTTCAATTTGCTGTGTGCAAGGATAGTGCCTTTCTGTTCTTCAGTGTGCAACACACCTCTCCTATATGTATGTGTGGATATAGAACCCTTGTACATCTGCACTGCCTGACAGAAAAACGTGGAACCACAGTTACACATAAATTGCAAGCAAGACTGTTTAGTCCTGCTTCTAAAATAGGGATGACCATGACTTCAGGCTTGGTTTCTAAGTGCTTTATCCAGCTGGGTCTCGAAAATGTCCAGGATGGAAACTAAAACTACTCTTGGTAGTCAGAATTTTACCTTTTATACAGTCAGATGATGTCCTGCTTGTCCCTTATGTCTGTTGTCTTTTGTTTTCCCATTATACATCATTAAAACCCTGATTCTGTCATCTTAGCACAGTTATCTAGAAGGTGCAGGAAGACTGCTGTTACAACACTTCAAAATCACCTCTTCAGGCTGGAGAAGCTCTCTTCTTACAGCCCCCAACTCCTGTGGTAGCCCTTCACCAGTTTTGTTTATGAAAACCTTTCATGTATTGAAAGGAGCTGGGAGGGAAGGGGATGGAGACACTAGAGCCAACATTTCAGATGCAGTCTGAGTGCCAAGTTAAGACTAATTGTGTCTCTCTGATGCTCTTGGTCTCCTTGCTATGCTTCTTCATCCCTCCTTGCTGTACTCTAAGGTACTTTACTGGCTTGTCTTAAGCCTGCTGCCTACTGAGACCCCAAGGTTTTTTTATCAGCTGAGCTACCCCCTGACTGGGCAGTGCCAGCCTGCACAACAGAAGGGGTTCTTCCTTGCCATGCAGAGGACTGTTGTCCTATTGAATTTCATGAGGTCCTTATCAACTCATTCCTCCAGCCTGCCCAAGTCCTTTGGAATGGCAGCCCTGCCCTCAAGTATGTTGACTGGTCCCTCTGGTTCCATGTGATCTGCAAGCCTAATGTAATAAGAATGTACAGGAAGATGGTTACTGAAGCATTGGGTGTAGCTTCGCATGCACAGCAGATCTGTTTGCATGTTAGCAGAGCAGTTGCAGTGTCCAAGTGTGCTGCATCAGTACAATAAGCTAACTGACTTGGTCTCTTAGGAAAGCTAGCTTAAGCAATATAAGGCAAAGAGTAAAATCCTAAAGGATGTCCAAGAGTAACTTAATATTGCTACTTAGTGGTCTAACTGCTTAGGTGTGGCATTGTGAGATGTGCAACTGCATAGGGTTAGCATTCTGAGAGGTGGGCAATGATTATTAGTTGTGAAAGTTTGCTTCCTTTGCTGTCTCAGAACAGCCATTATTTTTGCCAGTTTTCATTAATACATTTATTTGTTCTGCAGTGAGGTTGTGCAGTAGGAGGAGCTTGCAGTTAGGTGGTCTCTGTAATTGACTTGTAGGCATACGTGTTTCAGATGGAACAGGGAAGGAAGCTTACTTTTGCTGTATACTCTGCTTATGCTTATCACTTTTGCTTATCTTCTGGCATAATCTGAAGCATTTTTGTTTATCCTGAATGAGAAATCTTATTTTAGAAGAAAGCTCATGAGATGCAGATACCAGGAGTGTCATCCATAGAGAGCTGTCTTTGTCTCTAGCCATTTCATCCTGAGGTGATGCTTGAATTTCTTCTGCCTCACATGCTGTCATCTGACTAGATGGTAGAAAAGAGGATCCTGTGTTAGAGGCACTCATGAACTTAGATCAGTGCTGGATCTGTTGCAGGGCAAAATATTTTGTTGGGTTTGAAGTGCTGATGTGGTATTAACAATATCTTGGATGCATTTAGTTTGGGGTTTTGATAGAGAAAAACGAATGAGAATCGTGTTTTGAGCAATGATAAAGATCAAGAATCCTGGGAGCATGACTTGCTTGGAGAGGCTGAATTGCAGAACAAGTAGCAGTTGCTCAGCACAAGAAGACTGAGGGGAGCATTTTGACAGTGATTGAGCTGAAAACCTACCATTTGGGCTGAAAAACTGCAGGCTCCTAGCATCTTGTAGGCTGCTTTTAGAGGATCTTTGTTTCTCATTCCTAAGACACTGGAAGATAACTGGAAAATAACATTCCAGTAATTAACTTAAGCATATTTAACTGCAGGAGGGGGAGAAGTGTCAGTGAGACTGCACTGAGATGTGGGTCCTGTTTTTAGGAAGCCTAAGTCACCAAGCTTTATGAAATAGGAAGATTTCCTACTTTAATCTCTTTTCTCTCTCAACAGATTATAAGGATCTAATTGTTACTGAGCAACACTGATCTAACAAAGATGTAATATTCTATACTTGCTCTATCAGTTAGTTGTTTCATGTGCTATTAAATAACCATTCAAAACTCTTCAAACAAAAGGCTTTGCTTACTTCCCTGTGATCCACTTCTAAAGGATCTTTTCCCCATATGTGCTCTGTGTGTTTTAGATCCTATGGCAAATTGTGTCCTAGACAAATATTTAACAAGGCTGCTGCTGCTGTTGCCTTTTCCTTAAACACATGTAAATTTAGTGCAAAATTGCAGTTCTCAGTATGGGGGGTATGTGGTCTATGGTCTAGGTGTATGTAAATAATCTTCAGTTGTTAATTGTAAACAGTTCTCATTAATTGTTGAGTTGTTCAGCTTACTTGCTGTATCTCAGAGGATGCTTGTTTCTCTTATCAATTCATTCCTCTGGAAAAAATGGTCTTTGTTATTTCTGTTAACCTTGAAATGAATTGAAGATGAGCAGCTGAGAAACAGTACATCATAGAATCACAGAATCTTAGGGGTTGGAAGGGACCTCTAGAGATCATCTAGTCCAACCCTTCTGCTAGATCAGGACCAGTGAGAGCAGGTAACACAGGAATGCACCCAGATGGGCTTTGAATGTCTCCAGAAAAGTAGGCTCCACAACATCTCTGGGCAGCCTGTTCCAGTGCCCTGTCACCCTCATAGTGAAAAAGTTTGGTCTTGAGCTCGTGTGGAACCTCCTCTGCTCCAGCTTGCACCCAACCATTCTTGGCTTGCTATTTGGCATCACTGAGCAGATCCTGGCTTCATTCTCCTGACACTGCCCTTCACATTCATAAATGTGAATGAGGTCACTCCCCATCCTCCTTGTGATGGTTTGGGTGTTCCCTGCCCCCCACACTTTAGAAATCACCCAGACTAGTCTCAGCTGGCTCTGAGAATATGAATGAAGCTATTTATTTACAGCTAGCACAATATCCAAGCAGATAGTTACAGTATATACAGTTACAGACAGAAATAGACAAGGTAAAAGGTAATACAGAAACACAACAGCCCTCCCAGAAACCTGAGTCCCCAGGAGGGGCTCTCAACCACCCCTGCACCTTCCCCCTGGCCCTCTCAACCTTACCCCAGTCCCAAGGAAGAATGGAGGTTCAGCCAAGAGGTTAAGAAGCAAAGGTGAGTGGAGGGTGTGTTAGAGAGATGTAGTTCAGTCAGAAGCCCAAGGCAGAGAGTGAGACAAAATGGCAAGAGTGTTACCTAATGTTTTCATTTCTTCTTCAGCAAGACTCTGAGGGGAGTAGCCATCACCACTGTTTTCCTTTCACAGCCTGTGATCTAGTTCTTCTCACCAAAACATTCTAGCTTGCTTCAAACTAGCACACTCCTCCAAGCTAAAGTGCCCCAGCTCCCTCAGCCTTTCCTCAGCAGGGAGATGTTTCATTCCCTTCATCTTTGTGGCTGTGCTGGACTTTACATGTTTTTTAATCTACATAGAGTTTGTAGATTACTCCTAAGCACTGCTGAGCATGTATCATTGTTCCTCACAGTACAAATCTGAAGTTTCTTTAGCAGCTCTTCCTACTACAAGTCCAAAAGATGTGCTGGAAGCACCAGCAAACAGAAAACTGGAGGTCTGCAGTTCAGCTCAGATAGCACCCTAAGAAGTAAGAATGTCACTCTTGTCCTGTCATTTTGAACTAGCAATGCCACAGGAAGATTTCAAGTCAGTGAAAACTCAGTGACACAGGGCAACACAGAGGCACTCAGGGGACCCCTCTCCATAAATGTTGGAATTTAACTTCAGTTGTCTTTAAATTTCAGTTGAATAATGCCTCTTCTTGTTGCATATTTTAAGGTCAAAGCTGCCTCACTGCAAACTGTATGTTCCTGAAGCATAATGTTCTTAAAAACCCTTTAACTGTCTTGTATAAATATGTTGGAACATTGAGTCCTTCTCTCCAGTTAGGTTGTTGATCATAACTGTTCTTATGCTGCAGTCGTCATTTAATCTCAAGTTTCTGTATGCATGGATTCAGACTAAATATTGGTCTGCTGTCATTTTGAACACTGCCTTCTGCATCTTTCTAGTTCTAGTCTTTTGAATTCTAGACAGTTGAAATGTTGTTGTTTGTTTGTGGATCTGACATGTTTTCCTTTTAAATGTTTAAAGCTATTGTGGAGGTGCAGTCCTGTATCATAGAATCAACCAGATTGAAAGAGCCCTCCAAGCTCATCCAGGCCAACCTAGCACCCAGCCCTAGCCAATCAACCAGACCATGGCACTAAGTGCCTCATCCAGGCTTTGCTTCAACACCTCCAGGGACAGTGACTCCACATAATAGTGGTGTAACATAATAGTACAGAGTGAAAACATCCACTGATAATGAGAAAGGTTTCTTGTTTCTGTCTGTGACAACATGGCTAAAGATCTGCTAACCTAGCACCACAGATCCTCTTGTTAAACACAGTGCTGTTGGTTACTGAAGTTGTGCACAGCATGGTCAGTAGCATCAGGTTATTCTTGCACCTGTGATTTGGGAATATCAACCTTTGGCAGTTGCTGGCTTACTGTGGGCAGGCCAGGTAGTGACTGTGTGTAACCTAACAAGATGAGCCCATGTGCAACAGAGTTATCATCAGGAAAATAAGGGAAATGAAAGGGTGGAGACCTGTTCTTATTGGTGCTGAGATCTTTTCAGACCACTCCATCCTATGTTTGTAGTTGCTTCTGTTTCCACATGCTGCCTGGAATAGTAGGGGTGCAAGGGTGGCTGAGAGGTGCATTTGTTCTCAAAAATAAGCCTACTCACTCAGCAGGAAATGGTTGCAGTATGCCAGCAAGGAGGTTGAGGTCATGTGTCTGCTACCTTGACCTGTTTTTGCAGTTGAAATGCCTCCTAGGTTTGTTTCTGAGAGGCTGGATGAAATGGGTGGCTTGTATATGAACAGACAGCTCAGGCACTCGGGCTGTGGGCACAGGTCTGGTGTTTGACAGCTCTGTGCAGTGTTTCATCAGCTGGGCAGTCAGTGCACAGGTAGCTCAGCTCTGCCTGCCTCCAGCTCTTGACTCAGAGGACTTAGGTGACAGCAGGTTATGAAACACTTGAGCACAGTGACCATGTAGTAGGGGGGGATAATACTATCACAGCTGGTGAAGGTGTGTGTGCTAGTTTGAAGCTAGCTAGAATGTTTTGGTGAGAAGAACTAGATTACAGGCTGTGAAAGGAAAACTGTGGTGATGTCTACTTCCCTCATAGGCTTGCTGAGATGTATAAGAATAAAAGCAAAACAAAGATAAGGGAGTCTTATCTCACTTCTGCTGGGGAACTGGCTAGGCTGCATCTTACTCTCTAACCTCACCCTCCATTTTGGACTAATCCACTTAGCTTCCTAACCCCCTGGCCAAACCTCCATTCTTCCTTGGGACTGGGGTAAGGTTGAGAGGGGTAGGGGGAAGGTGAAGGGATGGTTGGGAGCCCCTCCTGGGGACTCAGGTTTCTGGGAGGGCTGCTGTGTTTCTGTATTACCTTTTACCTTGTGTATGCCTGTATATAACTGTATGTACTGTAAATATCTGCTTGGATATTGTGCTAGCTGTAAATATAAGCTTCATTGAAATTTCCAGAGCTGGCTGAGTCTTGTCTGGGTGATTTCCAAAGCATGGGGGGGGGCAGGGAACACCCAAACCATCACAGTGTGAAGGTAGGCACTGATGGGAAGGATAAAAATCGCTGCCTTAGGTATGGAAGGGGATGACTTCAAAACAAACAACCTAGCACCCAGACCTAGACAATCAACCAGACCATGGCACTAAGTGCCTCATCCAGGCTTTGCTTGAACCCCTGCAGGGATGGCAACTCCACCACCTCCCTGGGCAGCCCATTCCAATGCCAATCACTCTCTCTGAAAACAACTTCTTCCTAACATCCAGCCTAGACCTCCCCTGCCATAACTTGAGACTGTGTCCCCTTGTTCTGTTGCTGCTTGCCTGGCAGAAGAGTCCAACCCCACCTGGCTACAGCCTCGCTCCAGGTAGTTGTAGCCAGCAATGAGGTCTGCCCTGAGCCTCCTCTTCTGCAGGCTGCACACCCCCAGCTCCCTCAGCCTCTCCTCATAGGGTTTATGTTCCAGGCCCCTCACCAGCTTCATTGCCCTTCTCTGGACATGTTCCAGCACCTCAACATCTCTCTTGAATTGAGGAGCCCAGGACTGGACACAGCACTCAAGGTGTGGCCTGTCCAGTGTTGAGTACAGGAGAAGAATAACCTCCCTTGTCCTGCTGGCCACACTGCACCTGATGCAGGCCAGGATGCCATTTTCAACCTAGCCATGCTGAAATAGTGTTTTATCAAATGCATTTTGTCATGTTTGTTTGTTTTTCTGTTCCATTTCGTTTGGAGTAATATATTTGGTTATGATAACTGGAATTGGAATATATTAAAGTGGGAGTATAAACAGTCCCATTGCAGCATGAAAGCTGAACATCTCATTTGCGCTCCTGAATAGCAGATGTTTAGCTGTTGAATGTGCAAACCTTCTGACAAAAGACCTAATGTCTGTGTCAAGGAAAACAGAGTTGCATATGTGTATGTAAATGGGTATGTTAAAAACCACTTTCTTAGAGCTATGGAATTAAATGCTTTGTGGAATCACGTAAGGATGCTGTTGCATCTGCTTATCGTTATCAAGCCAATTAGTATGGGGATAAAAAAGTAGTGTCCTTCAGGTATAAATAGTTGCTGTGGCCTGTGAAATGGAGATCATAAAAGTGCATTCTGAATAAATAAGCCCAAGTTATGTGTTTGCTACAGGCAGGATAATTGCAGCATTAAGAGTAAGGCTCTTTGGGTTATAGAAAAGCTTTAAATAGTCTGTACTTATCAAACAGCACCAAAAAATAATCCCAGCTGATTAGATGGAACATATGGGAAACTCTAGATCCTCTTCCCTCTAGATGAAAGCAGGCTGGGTATGATATAAAGCCAATTAAACACAGTAGTTTCAGAATCTACTGCTTGCCTGATAGGCTCCTGTTTAGTCTTCCTTCATTAATAATTTCCTGGAGAGCAGCAAGTGCTTGATGCAGTCCATGCCCAGTTATCAGTGGTCAAATTCTTCAAGCATCGCAGAGAAATGAAGTCCCTGCTCTAGCAGCTGGTTGTCAGTTAGGCAGAGTCACCAGGAGCAGGCTGTGTAACTGGTGAATTAGATGTCTGCCCACGGGGCTGTAGTCAGCAGCCTGTGACAGTACTGGCTGAGGAAGATGAATTTAACACGCGCATTGCCTCAATTTCTTTCAGACACTGGCCAGAAGAAGACCTCAGAGAAGAAAGATGGGCGGCGAATGTCCTTTCAGAAGCCCAGAGGAACTCTTGAATATTCTGTAAGTGAGCTGCTTTCTTGTTTGAATGGCACTGCAGAGCAAGTGCTGACCTCAGCTTCGGTACAGAATCAAGCATGAGGGTAGTGTGCGCTGCCTTTCAGCTTAGAGTGTTGTGTATCTGATGGTTTATTTGGACGGGAATTACCTTGGGAATTAGCTGCTAGTACTTAAGTAGTGTTTGGGGGTTGGGATTTTGATAGTTTGAGGGTGTTTTGTGTGCTTCTCTTCAAAAAACCTCAAGCTGATGGATCAGACAGGCTCACTTGTAGGTAACTAGTTAGAAACTGTAAATAACATTAATTGCAATATCATCTGCAGATTCCCTGCTTTCAGCATTAGTAATAATCTATTGACATCAGGAGGAATAATAGAGTTAAGCTGGGGGGAGAAAGGGGAAGCTGTCTCTTGATATTGACCTTCTGGCATTCTCATGATTTTCATAGATCTATACCTTTTACTGTATCTGTTTCTGCAGCAGTATCTGAAAATGGAGCCTTTCTCTGCCTGTTCTGTTCTTGAAATGACCCTCAAACTGTGCTGCAGTCAGCTTTTCACATTTCTGGTTACTAAGGGAAACTGAAGTGAGAAGTATCTGTCTTGTATTATATACTGGAAATGTAATTAAGCTATAAATAACACAGAGTTGACATTAAAACAGGGAAGTCTATCACAGGTACCTTTTGAATCTGAATAGGAGGAAATAAAATGAAGAACTTTGATAAAGAGTCTTTACTTGACCCTTTGATGTGTTCTTATTCTAGAAATGAAAGGTATGGGGGAGAGTTAACTCTTAATGTTACATTAAGCCAAGCCATTAGCTACTGAGAAGGCTGAGAGAGTCATTAGCAGAGAGGCAGAGGATATATGTATTGGAGCAAGATGCTCTTCATTAATGTGCCTTTCACTGATAGTATGAATATAGTTGAAGCCTATGCTAAAGACTTCTTTTTAGCTAAAACTTAGACATTTCTGCTGCTTAGATTGTAGCAGCTGGAGAATGTTGAAATAAATGTGACTCGTTTCTACTGCACCATTCTAGCCTATCATTTTGCCTGAAATGATAGGAGAAAATGCTCAAGTGTAGCTCTTCTGTCAGTAAATCTCTTCTCTCTTGCCACCATATGAATGCATTTGCTTTGCTGTGCGAGGTTCCAGGTACAGCTGAAGCCCCAAGCTTCCCTCTTTTAAATCAGCACCTTTGTGCTAAGTCGTCCTCTGCTTCCACAGGGTTTTGTGTTCCAGTAGGTGGGGTTTTAGTTGCAAAAATAACTTCCTTAATACACACTGGAGTATGCATCACTTCCTTGTGAGTCAAAAAGAGCCAAAGACTTTTTGTCTTTAAATTTAGTCTAGCTTCTAAAGGAGCCTGTTGCACGTACTGAAAGTGGTGTGTGTCAGCTTCACACATGCCATCTCCTGTCTGCCCTTCATATATGCTTCACTTGCAGAGTGCTTACATAACATCAAATCTTTTGAGCTTTTGGTTGTGTTGTGCACACTTATTAATAAAATACACAGACCTGACCTTTAGAAACTGAAGTTATGTTCATTGTGCATGTGAGAGAGGTCTGGGAATTACTGTGATTGGTTTGCAACTGTTACTACTTATGGCTTTATTCCATGTGGAGAGATAACTTAATGTCTGGTTTCTGCCTTCATTCTGCTACCTCTGAAAGCATCAACGTTCATGCATGTGTTTGTCTGCATGTGTTGCTGCTTTCACAAAATGTTAGGGGTTGGAAGGGACCTCCAGAGACCAAGTCCAGCCCCCCCTGCCAAAGCAGGATCACTTAGGTCAAGCTGCACAGAAATTCATCCAGGTGGGTTTTGAAAGTCTTCAGAGAAGGAGACTCTGCAGCCTTTCTGGGCAGCCTACTACTTTGAGAAGCAGTAAAGGGTTGAAGACAGAAAACAGACTTTCCTCTCAAGTATTGTTGAAAAGTTACAGAATCACAGAATTAACCAGGTTGGAAAAGACCTCTAAGATCATCAAGTCCAACCTATCACCTAACCCTTTTTAATTAACTAAGCCATACCACCAAGTGCTTCATCCAGGCTCCTCTTAAACACCTCCAGGAATGGGGACTCTGCCACCTCCCTGGGCAGCCCATCCCAATGCCAAGCACTCTTGCTGTGCAGAACTTCTTCCTAACATCCAGCCTAAACTTGCCCTGCTGCAGTTTGAGGCTGTGTCCTCTTGTTCTCCCCCTGGGTTCCTGGGAGCAGAGACAAACCCCACTTGGCTACAAGTAGGTAGGTAGTGGTGGGGTTTGCTTTGCTTTTTGTTTGTGTGCTGTGTGTTTTTAATATGTTAGTTTTTCCAGTGGCTACGTAGTTTTAGGAGAGGGAGAGGCTTGTTTGTGTTCTTGAGGTTTGGAGTGAGATGGAACCTCAGTGATGCAGGTTCTGGGGTTTTATGATGAAATACACTTCCCACTAGATTCTGATTATTTTTTAAATGAAATAATTACTTTGGCAACAAAAAAAAACCAAACAGGTTTTTTTTTTCTTCAAACCTGAAGCTGAAAAGAAATTATTGTTAAAGATTTTAATCTAAGATTACCAAAGCATAAAAACTTGTAACAGCAGCCAGCAGATGATGTCAACAACTGCTACTGCTGCAACTGCTGGTGCTAGTGAAGGAGGAAAGTCCTAAGCTGAGTCTAAAGGGTACAGAAAACTCTGGATTATTTTTGCTGTGAACTGTTTGCTGTCTGTCAAAGCAATAGAGGCTTTTTAAAGTTAGTATAGTGGTGCTCCAAGCCAATTGTTTACCCCTTCTGCATGTAGCTGATGCATGTGAATAGGGTTTAAGAGCCAACGGAACAGGCAGTTTAGATGAATTCTTGTTCTGAGCTAGAAACCTTCCTTTAGTCTTTTTTTTGTTTAGTGAAGATGGCATTTTTACATTACTACAGCTACCTGAGAGGACAGTATGGAGAGGTAGGTGCTGGTCTCTTCTCACAGGCAGTGGTAGAACAAGAGGGAGCAGCTGCACAGAATCACAGAATCAGCCAGGTTGGAAAAGACCTCCAAGATGGAGTTCAGCCTCTCACCTAACCCTCTTTATTAACTAAACCATAGCACTAAGTACCTCACCCAAGCTTCCTCTTAAACACCTCCAGGGATGTGTGAGACACCTCAGTTGCTACAGAAAGGGGAAAGAATTGATTCATTTTCCTCCCTGTTTGAATTTGGAAAAGTGAAAGGGAGTTGGTGTGGCTTCTCCTCCTCAGCTGCCTTATGCAGACAACTGAGATTCTCACCAACCACTGATGCTGGTAACTGCTTTTCAAGGGGAAACATGAAGTGTATGGGGCAGCAAGGTCAGGAACTTGTATGGAAAAGAATCCAAGTGGCCTGCTAGGAAATTCTCAGCTGTCTAAGCATTAAGGAAAGCAAATGTTGAAAAAGAAATGAAGGACAGCCAGGAGATTTTGCCAGACATCCTAGGCACAGAGGCTGTAGAGTGTTCTGAGAAGCAAATAGTAACTCCAAAAGGGCAGAGAATGTATCCTACAGCAGCTTCAGCTTTAGCACACAAAAACACCCCTCTGAGCTGGCACAGCTGCATGCCAAGCTTGCTGGCAGGCAGGGAGAGGAGCCTGCTCACACCCTGACTCCACAAGGGTGGTGACCAGGTAAGTTTAGACAATAGGAAAAAGAAATCACTGAAAGAGAGTAGTGAAGCTTTGGAACAAACTGCCCAAAGAGGTGCCTGAGTCAGCATCCCTGGATGTGTTTAGAGGTAGTTTAGATGTGGCACTTAGTGATATGGTTTAGTGGCACATTTGGTAAAGTTAGGTTAATGGTTGGCCCTGATGAGCTCCAGGCTCTTCCCCAGACTGAATGATTCTGTGATTTGCCTTAACTTTGCTGTATTAACTTTACCTTTGAAGTCTTGTGCATTACCTGTCATACAAGCACAACCAGCCTGTGTTGCAGGTGCACGCAAGAGCCAACTACAGATGAATAAAGGAGCGTTAACAGTGTTGGCTTGGCCACTGGCTACTAATGAGGGCAGCATGTTAGCAGTTACATGCCTTCAAAAAAAACCTTCTAATCCTTTTTCCTTTTGAGGAGAAAAAGAAAAAATTGTGGCTGTTCAAAGTTTTGTTTTGTTTGTTCCTCTGGTGCAACAGATTATTCAGGGAAAGCATTTTCTTGTCTCAAAACTAGGATTGAACACCAGAGGGAGATGAGCTTGGTTCATCAGTGGTGGAAGCTCCACTGTAAGAGTTTCTTTCCCCTGCCCTGTGCCCTCCCCTTTGACTCTCTAGATGTCAAAGTCTGTACTCCTTTCCTGAAGTATCAGAGAAGCACCTAAAGCACAGAATGTGTTATCCAGATCATGAGAAGAGCCTGATGCCAATTAATGAAGGTCACAGAAGCACATAGCAGACCAGAGTCTTAAGACTGGGTTTTAAGCCAGAGCCTTCAGTGCTGAACTATCATTTTTCATGTGTGTGATCTTTTGCTAGTTACAGTGGTAAGTTCAACACCCAGAAGCTGTGTCTGGACTAAGATATTTGTTTGCTTAGAAACCAATTAGATGTGTATAGTGAAAACAAAGCTGCATGGTCTTCTGAAGTCAGCTTCTTGAGATGAAACAAGGGATGTGGGTGGCAGGTGGTGTTGTGCTGCCCAAACAGATGAAAGGCCTCAAACCCACGTGAGTATTTGAAGTTTCTTCTTGTAAGGACTTGCTGGACATGTTTATTTTGAGAGTAGAAAAATGATGAGTATCTACTAACCCATGTCTGGAATCATGTGGATTTTGCTGTCAGTCCCAGGGTAGCTTGAGTAGAGTTGTTTTCTGGTACAGCTAGAGGTTGTTTTTGCTGTTTATACTCTTGTTCTTATACATCTCAGCAAGTCTATGAGTGAAGTAGACATCACCATTGTTTCCCTTTCACAGCCTGTAATCTAGTTCTTCTCACCAAAACACTTTAGCTGGCTTCAAACTGGCACGCCACATTCTTAGCAGGTGCTTTTGGGAGGCAGCCTGTTTTGGGAAGCCCCTAAATTTCTGATTGCCAAGCACTTGGAGATCAAATAAGGGAGAAAAGCTCTCTACACCTATTTCTTTCCCTCCTCCCTGAGTATTCTCCTTCTCGGCTGTGGTCAGGGACTTCTTAGCCTAAATGTAGCCAGGTGGTGTTGGTCTCTTCTCCCAGGCAACCACCAACAGAACAAGGGGACACAGTCTCAAGTTGTGCCAGGGGAGGTCTAGGCTGGATGTTAGGAGGGAGTTGTTGGCAGAGAGAGTGATTGGCATTGGAATGGGCTGCCCAGGGAGGTGGTGGAGGCACTGTGCCTAGAGGTGTTGAAGCAAAGCCTGGATGAGGCACTTAGTGCCATGGTCTAGTTGCTTGGCTAGGACTGGGTGCTAGGTTGGACTGGATGTGGTTGGAGGTCTCTTCCAACCTGGTTGATTCTATGATTCCCAGTCTCTGAGATCAATGTTGTAAGCCTTGTATGCTGGTCAGACTACTAAACATTCAGGAGGTTTTTTCCTTTTGATACTTCAAAGCTGAGGATTGTGTTCTTGTCTGTCACTTCTCCTTGAGCATGCCACTGTTGTGGTCTTTTTCCTGATTTGGGAGGAATTTGAGGAAAAAGTGGCTAATAAAACAATCATTATCTGTTAATCTCTTGCATCTTTTACCTAATATAAGTCTATTTTTGAAATTACTTCTATGGTATTTGCAAGTTCTGTTGTCCTGATGTTGCATTTCATAGAAATTAGACTCATTAATACTTAACTTTAGTGCCATGGTCCAGATGACTGGACAGGGCTAGGTGCTAGGTTGGCCTGGATGAGCTTGGAGGTCTCTTCCAACCTGATTGATTCTGTGATTAACTAAGATAGGCATAATCTGATCTTTCTGAAGGCTTGGGCACAACACTAAAATGATTGCTGTGTCATCTTGCTTTTGTCCTCACCCTCACTCCTAGTCTTTCCATCTCTCTAATTGTGTCAGTTCCTTTGGTTTCTGGTTCTTGGGCAACTAATTAAACTTAATTGTTAAGTCTGATTCATATGTATTCACTGTACAGTTTTAAATGGAAGAACAAATGAGCTCCAGTTGTTGAGATGCAGTGACAGTAAAGATAATTTAAAAGATCAGTAGGTAATTTGCTTTTAAATAACGTTTTTAAATAACTTTGCCAGCTTCTAACCTGACAGAAATGAAGGCAGTCAGTGGTGACTGTGAAGTTATTTGCATACAAGTGCTCACAAGCACACCTAGCAAGTAAGAGTATTTCAGTAAGCACTGTAAATGGAAAAGGGGTAATGGGATGTGCCTCTGCTCAGATATAATGACTTGGAGAGAGTGTCTGATTTGTGATTTCATTAGAAAAGGAGAATGTGAGATGTGGGTCTCTTTATCTAGGCACAGCTGAAATAAAGTTGATTTTAGCACACAATTTTAGACTTAGTTGGATATGTGTATGTGACCCCATAAGGTAGAGCTGCTTAGGCAAAGCTGGTAGCTCGTGGCTGGACAGATTCACTTTGATAGCACTCAAGAACTGGCTGCAGGGCTGGGCCCAGAGAGTGCTGGTGAATGGTGCCACATCCAGTTGGCAGCTGGCACTGGTGGTGTGCCCCAGGGATCAGTGCTGGGCACAGTCCTGTTCAGTATCTTTACTAATGATCTGGACAAGGGGGTTGGGTCCAGCATCAGTGAGTTTGCAGGTGACACCAAGCTAGGAGCAGATGTGGAGCTCTTGGAAAGTAGGAGAGCCCTGCAGAGGGTCCCTGGCAGGCTGGATGGGTGGGAAGAGGCCAATGGGATGAGATTTGAACAAGGCCAAGTGCAGGGTGACAACAACCCCAAGCTGCGCTACAGGCTGGGGACAGAGTGGTTGGAAAGCAGCCAGGCAGAGAGGGGCCTGGGGGTCCTGGTAGAGAGGAGATGAACATGAGCCAGCAGTGTGGTCAGGAGAGCCAATGGCATCCTGGGCTGGCTCAGGAGCAGTGTGGCCAGCAGGACAAGGGAGGTTCTTCTGCCGCTGTACTCAGCACTGGGCAGGCCACACCTTGAGTGCTGTGTCCAGTTCTGGGCTCCTCAATTCAAGAGAGATGTTGAGGTGCTGGAAGGTGTCCAGAGAAGAGTGACAAAGCTGGTGAGGGGCCTGGAACACAGCCCTGTGAGGAGAGGCTGAGGGAGCTGGGGGTGTGCAGCCTGCAGAAGAGGAGGCTCAGGGCAGAGCTCATTGCTGTCTGCAGCTACCTGGAGTAAGGCTGTAGCCAGGTGGGGTTGGTCTCTTCTGCCAGGCAAGCAACAACAGAACAAGGGGGCAGAGTCTCAAGTTGTGCAGGGGGAGGTCTAGGCTGGATGTTAGGAGGAAGTTCCTGCCAGAGAGAGTGATTGGCATTGGAATGGGCTGCCCAGGGAGGTGGTGGAGTTGCTGTCCCAGGAGGTGTTGAAGAAAAAACTGGATGAGGCACTTAGTGCCATGGTCTGGTTGATTGGTTAGGGCTGGGTGCTAGGTTGGACTGGATGATCCTGCAGGTCTCTTCCAACCTGGTTGCTTCTATGATTTGGGACTTTATTAGAAAAGGAGAATGTGAGATGTGGGTGTCTGTGTCCAGGCATATCTGAACTAAAGCTGGTTTTAGCAAACCATTTTAGACTTAGTTGTATATGTGTATGTGCCTACCTAAGGTACAACTGCATAGGTGATAAGGTCTTGTGTGTCTTACCTATACACAACAGTTGGTGACTGGAAGCAGTTTGCCCTGGGGAAAGCTACTTTAAGAACCTGTTTCAGCAGGAGTTACTGTGCAGAGCAGTTTGTGTGTGTTCAGGCAGTCCTGCAAAAGTGATTTTTGTTTCCTTTTTATATTTTCATTGATCATTGCCTACTCCAGTGAATATACCATAGGAATGATGATTCTATTGAGAGCAAACCTTGCAGTGTTTTAGTTATGTGAAATACACAGCTTCAGCTGGAGCAGTCCTCAGCCAGAGTAGTGACTGGCAGCAGATCAGCCCCATGTGTGTTTTATTGCTTACATCCACTGCAGTTCAGTTGTGCAACTAGAGTGGTCTATTTGGTTCCAATACAGTGGTTTATTTGCCACCTAATGCTGCCACCTTCTGTCTGACTTGTAAGGTCGAGGTCTATTCTCACAGCAAGCAGTACCAAGGCTGCTCCAAGACTTTTACTTCCCTCCTGTTCTTTTTTTTCTGCCCCAGATCAATCGTTCAAGGAGAAGCAAAAGATACCTACATTTAAGTCTAGCAACAGTTGGCATACAAGGCATTGTACTCCCACTTTTCTGTTAAGGAAATGAGTAAGGAACAGAAGATACCTTGTGGGTGTGCAGCTACTGATGTCTGCTGGCTTTCTCAAAACAGTTATGCACAGGATATAACCTTATATGAAGAAAAATGCAGCTCTGCCTTTCACTTTTCCCCTCTTTTTCTCCTTCTCTTCAAAATGAAGTGAAGCAAGGGGAAATCAGAAGGGAAAGCATTCTTTTCTCTATTTGTCAAGAAAATTTGAAGTGAATAGCCTTGAAAACAGGGAAAATTAAACCTGTGAATAATTAGTCTAATGCTATATTTGTAGAGAGTGGAATGTATCTAACTTGTGCAAATGTAGAGGGACAGAGAAGACATTTAAGACAGGAATCAGTGGATTTTTCCTATCTGTGCTCCATATTTAGCAACACCAGTGTAGCTTTCATCTTCTCTAAACTATTGAGATTTCTTTTTCCTGTCATTGTTTATGAAGCCCTATACTCTTATGTAATACATTTTGTTGCTGTATGCTCCCATAGCATCTTCACTGTTACACTATCACAGTATCACCAAGGTTGGAAGAGACCTCACAGATCATCAAGTCCAACCCTTTACCACAGAGCTCAAGGCTAGACCATGGCACCAAGTGCCACATCCAATCCTGCCTTGAACAGCTCCAGGGACTCCACCACCTCACCATCCCTGGAGCTGTTCTTAAATGCTTGCTGTGAATTCTGAAATACTCAGAATAAAATTAGTTTCCCTTTGCTTTCTTCCACTGGTTCATTCTGAATACATTTTGGGAGATGAGGCTGAAGAGCTTGCTGGAGAATCACCTACTCAAAATGCTTTATGCTCCATCTGCTGTCGTACTGGTTGCCCTGTTTTGCTTCACTGCTTTTGCTTCTGGTATCACTGATGGATTTTTACTTTAAAGTCAGGTTAACTGAAGCCTGTTGTAGTAGAAAGGGAGTCTGTTTGTGCTTATAGATATTGCTTCAGCTTCTCTGGAAGTCAGCGTTGGAGAAGAGTAGTTGAAGAGGTTGTAGCTAGGTGAGCATTGGTCTCTTCTGCCAGGCAAGCAGCAACAGAAGAAGGGGACACAGTCTCAAGCTGTGCCAGGGGAGGTCTAGGCTGGATGCTAGGAGGAAGTTGTTGGCAGAGAGAGTGATTGGCATTGGAATGGGCTGCCCAGGGAGGTGGTGGAGTCGCTGTCCCTGGAGGTGTTGAAGCAAAGCCTGGATGAGGCACTTAGTGCCATGGTCTGGTTGATTGTCTAGGGCTGGGTGCTAGGTTGGACTGGATGAGCTTGGAGCTGTCTTTCAACCTGGTTGATTCTATGATTCTAAGAGGGAGAATAAAGGGCTCTGCGAAACTAGAGGCTTGTAATTAGTTCAGTGCTACCCAGCAATGAATTTGTGGACCAGAACTTCTGGTGCTGTAGCTTAGCCTGTAGCTCAATGTGTGACGTCTGAAAAGGTAGTGGGAATGCAGGTGTTTTTCCATGGATTTGCAATAAACTTAATATTTAGAGGGTAGGTGTGGGTTTTGTGGTGGGCTGGTTGGGCTTTCTTTGGGCAATCGTGAGGTATGAAGATTTAAAGTTCATCAGCATCTTGGTAAATCTACACGTGATAAAATTTGCAAAGCACTATTTGAACTAACTGCTTACAGGTTTGTTTGTTTTTCTTTTCCCCTCAATTGATACAGGTGGAATCAAGAGATACTTTAAACAGTATTGCCTTGAAATTTGATACAACACCCAATGAACTGGTTCAGTTAAATAAGCTTTTCTCCAGAGCAGTCGTTCCTGGACAGGTATTACAACACTATATATGTTACTTACCCAACAGAGGCTTTCCCCCTATATTTCTTATCTCTGCCAGTTAAAGTTCTTCTCTTTCCTGTTGGCTTTGTAAAAGCTTTTATTTTCTCTCTAGCTCATGAATTTCTTGTGCTTATTAAATAACTGCATAAAAAGGGAATATGTCATGAAGCTACTTACCTCTCAAATTATATCACAGAAAACTTCTAAAACTGAACACTCTTAGCTTGTACCCATTAAATGCTTCCTTTCCAAGTATGGCAGGTTTTTTTACCAACTCCAGCTCAGAAGACAGATTCAGGGTACAGCTTACAGACGACATTCCTGACTGCATATTGCTGCTTGCAATTATATTTCAATGAATTAGGAACGTTTCTATTCCACTCTGAAGACTTTCTGTCTTTGCCAACAGTGCATGAGCTACCCTTTAGCCATCTTTGAGAAGTATTGCTTACATCTAGCCACATTTTTTTTTCCTTCCCTTTTCTCTTTGAAAACCAAGCCTGGAAACAAGGCATAAATCAGTTTGAGGTGTTAACCATTGGCCATTTGGTCTTAGCCCTTTGGCAAAATACTGTGTGTTTCTGATTGCTGCAAAACGTTGTCTAGGTAGCTTGAGTGCCTGTCGTGGTCAAAATAATGCATTCAATGGGTAAATAATTTCAGTTGGTTTTTACTTTTAGTTGTTTGGGGTATTTTTTAACATTAAGTACTAAGATCTGTATCTCATGAACTTGTTCCTCAGCCTGCTTTTAGCTGCTTTAATAGCACAGTAATAACAAGAGAAATATCCTGGCAGGTCTTCCTTGGATGCTGTATTGAGAGTTTATGGCATGCTCTATGATTTTTAATGAACTTTTTCTTGTGACAAACAATCTTAAGATAGCCTTTAAAAACCTTAAATGCTAACATGTAGGAGTACTTTGCATGTTTCTTCCCTCAATTCATAACTTATGTTAATATTAATGGGAGCAGGGTTGATTTCTGTATAGCTTGTTTTGAGAAAGCATAGCAAATGTACCTGAGCTAGTGGGAAGTTTAAAGTAAGCTTGAAAGCATAACCTCTAACTACATTATATCTTCTTTATAGATTTTGTATGTTCCTGACCCAGACTACATTTCTAGTGTGGACAGCTCCCCCTCTCTAAGTCCTATAAGTCCCCTATCACCTACATCTTCCGAAGCAGAGCTTGACAAGGCTACAGTAAATGTAGGTATACCTGTTGTCCTTCAAGTTAATCTTCCCATGCAAAGTAACTGCTAAGCTTTCTTCTTAAACTATTTTACAGTGCTTGGACCTTGAAAGTAAAATAGTAAAACAGTGAATGCAAGTTTTTAGTCTTTGTAGATGACAGTTTTCTGTGTGAAAACTGAGTTCTGGTGAGTTACTTCTAGCAGTGTACTGTCCCTGCATGCTGAAATGCTAGTTCCTCTAGTATTCCTCTAATTGCCTTCCAGAACTAGTTCAGGAGTTTGCTCTAATCCTGCTGATGAGTGTTGCAGCCGTTATACTTAGACAAGAATGCTCAAGTAGCTGCAAGTTGAGGGCTCACCCTGCTCTGTGAAGGTGCAGGAGAGGGCTCTCTAGCTTCTCCTTAGCAAAACGAAATAAAGGAGTGGGGGGAGGGGGAAGGAAAAAACTTAACAAAGCAAAACACTTCCCCAGACACCACCCTGCCCCACAAGACTGCACCCTGCTGCCTATGTTGCCTTTTGTCACACTCCACCCCACCACATCATGCACCCTGAATTGTCCAATCACCCATGCCAGCTACACCATCCCAGATCACACAGCTTCACCTGCCCCACCCTGACATCGCCTGCCACATCCACACTGCCCACCCCGTGATCACCAACCCTCCCACACCTCTCACCCAAACAGCCACACCACCTACACCACCCAGCCCAAGTCACCCACATGGGCTACCACACTGTGCATTCCCTGCACCACATCATCTGTACTACCACCCACAAAAAAAGCCAACCCAGTACATAAAACCCCCAAACAACCCAGATCAAAAGTGTTGTAGTGCAGGGCTGATTGTAGTGGACTTTGCTCAGTAGTTCTACCTTTGAAGGCTGTAAATTCTAAAGCTGGTTATCCATCTGCTCTGTAGTTCAGCTCACAGGCTCCTTTTTGGCTAGGAGCTAGCTTTATAAAACCATGGCTGTCTGGGAACATTGGTCTGCAGGCCATAGAATTCCATCAGATAAACTCCAACCAGAGAAATGCTTCAGCAGAGCCTGAGTTTGTGCAATTATGGCCGCCTTAGATGTTTCTTTGTATGTCATTATTATTCTTTTCCCAGTTACTCTAACTTCTCTCAAATAACAAGATGTTTTCCCCATAGCACTTAGTCAAGCTGCCAAATGGCTACTCCAAGATTGTGTGCTCAAAGTTCAAGAAAGTTTTGAGACTTGAAGCATTTATTTATTTATTTGCTTGCTTGCATGACTTGCTTCAGAGAAGCTGAACTATAAAGGTATTGCTTTGTTGCTGAATAAATAGATTCTCCAGTTGCATTACAAAGGCTGTGTTGACCTTTCTGCTGAAAGCTGCTGTTTGATTTTTGCCTCTATACCTTCCCTCTGACCTAGCTGGCCTGCTCTTGTAAGATGCCTGTTGTCATCTGTGATGAATAATGTCTTTTATGTTTTGTGGCAAGCTAAAGCTCTTGTCACACAGTGTATAGACTGCTCTGCAAGAATGTTCTTCTGTATCAGTCACAGAATGACCCTGAGTGTTAGGAAAGGCCTACCCATATGGCCTGTATTGTAGGATGTCACTCAGTGGAACTCACTGTTAGTTTTACTGCTGGAAATGGGAGTTCTTCCTGTGATGCACTAGATCCATGTCAGCAAAACACCCAGTTCTGCCTCTTGTCCATTATGGTGCTGGTTTAGTGGTGGCCTGGCACTGCTGAGTTAATCATAGAATGGTTTAGGTTGGAAGAGACCTCAAAGATCATCTAGGCAGGGACACCTCCCACTAGAACAGGTTGCTCAAGGCCTCATCCAACCTGGCCTTGAACACCTCCAGAGAGGTTGTAGAGCACAGAATCACCAAATGTGATGTTTGATCACATTTGGTGATTCTGTGCTCAACAACCTCCCTGGGCAACCTGTGCCAGGGTCTCACAACCCTCACTGGAAAGATCTTCCTAACATCCAGTTTAAATCTTCCCTCTGCCAGTTTAAACCCATTCCTCCTCATCCTGGTGTTACAAGACCTTGTCAATAGTCCCTCCCCAGCCCTCCTGTAGCCCCCTTCAGATCCTGGAAGGCCACTCCAAAATCTCTTCAAAACCTTCTGTTCTCCAGGCTGCAGAGCCCCAACTCTCTCAGCCTGCCCTCATAGCAGAGCTGCTGCAGCCCTCTGAGCATCTTGGTGGCCTCCTCTGGACTGGCTCCAACAGTTCCATGTCCTTCTTGTGCTGGGGGCTCCAGAACTGCACACAGTACCCCAGGTGGGGCCTCATGAGAGCAGAGTAAAGTAGGACATGTAAATATGTATATTTGGACTTGATCATAAAGACCTTTTCCAACAAAAAAATGTATGATTTAGTGATTCTATGTTGTACATACTTATAGTAGATAAGTGCAGAAGAAACAAAATAGATTAAAATACTTTCAAAGTTAAAATCTTCTTATGCACATGGCCATTTTGTTCAGTATAACCAGTTCAAAGTTAGCAACAGTTGGGTTGTTTAACTGATGCTTACTGTACTCTGTATGACTGTGAGTAGAGACTGAGGGAGTTGGGGCTGTTCAGGCTGGAGAAAAGAAGGTACTGAGGTGATCTTACCATGGCCTTTCAGTGTCTTAAGAGGGCCTGCAAGTAAGCTGGAGATGGACTTTTTAGGCTGTCAGGTAATGATAGGACTGAGGGGAATGGAACACAGCTAGAAATGGGGAGATTCAGACTGGATGTTAGGAAGAAGTTGTTCAGCATGAGGGTGGTGAGAGCCTGGAAGGGGTTGCCCAGGGAGATGGTGGAAGCTTCATCCCTGGAGGTGTTTAAGGCCAGGCTGGATGAGGCTGTAGGCAGCCTGCTCTAGTGTGAGGTGTCCCTGGCCATGGCAGGAGGGTCGGAACTAGATGATCCTTGCGGTCCCTTTCAACCCTGACTGATTCTGTGACTGTTATTGCTGCAGAACTATTTTGTGCATCTCTTTACATGTGGGTCACTACAAGCAGTTCTTAAATGCCTCAGGGAATTGTCAAATAAATGAGCAAAGTACAATAGATAATGAAGTATTTGTGGCAGCTTTCTGATGTTGTTTAAAGTACATGTAAAGAGGGATGGGATGTTCCTAGACACAGTTTGCAACAGCAAGCAGAAATTAGTTGTACTTGTCAGTGTAGGCTTTGTGTTTGGTTTTGTTTCAGACAGAATCTCTAGCAGCATAAAAAGCACTCAGCTTCTATTCCAACAGTTAAGGCTGGAGGAGTTTGTTCTTCATCCATAATACCTGTTCTGTTTCTCTCCATGCTGAGTGCTCTGCTTGAGAAAAAGGCTAGCATCTGTTCTCTAATGCTCTGTATGGATGTCTCTCTTCTTTGACTCCAAGTTTGCTCTTTAAATACAAGTACACTTCATGGTAAAGAGGGGATGTTGCTCTGTCTGTTTAGTGTGAAGTGGTCTTCTCTCTGTTCTGTGGCCACTGAAATAGATGAGTTCTTTCTAGAAAGTGAGGTGTCTAACATGTGAACCTCTTTGGAGGAAAAACATAAGCATGTCCTGTGTTTTGTTTCTCTTCTATCAAACTTTAGAATAGCTGAACACAGCCATGTGGCTAAATGCAGGCCGGATATTTAGGGCTGGAGCACCTCTGCTGTGAGGACAGGCTGAGAGAGTTGAGGTTGTTCAGCCTTTAGAAGAGAAGGCTCCAGGGAAGACTTCACAGTGGCCTTCCAGGACTTAAAGGAGGCCTACAGGAGGATGGAAAGGAACTTTTTTTTTAAGGGCTGTAGTGGTAAGATGAGAGGTAATGAAAGGTGATAGATTTAGCTTAGATGCTGGGAAGAAGCTCTTCGCTATGAAGATGGTGAGACACTGAGGTTGCCAAGAGAAGTTGTGGATGCTCCCCTCCCTGGAAGTAGTCCAGACTAGGCTGGATGTGGCTTCAAGCAGCCTGATCTAGCAAAAGGTGTTTTTTTCCAAGGCAGGGAGATGAGAACTGGATGATCTTTAAGGCCTCTTTTAACCTAACCCCTTCTATGTGGCTAACAGAAGACTTGCCTAAAGCTGTTGCATATTATGTTGCCCTACTTAACCTAATATTTCAGTGCGTACTCCAGTAAGTTTGTCACTATGTATGTGAAAACTCAGCTTAGATTTTTAAGCTGGTTTTTTTTTCCCTCTTATGCTGCTGGAGCCTATGAAGAGCTTTTCCCTCCAGCAGTCTGAGGCATGTATGTATTTGAGAAGATCTAAATAGCTTTACTACTTACAAAGCTTAAAAATCCACTTCAGGGAACATATGCAGGGTGTTGTCATGAAATGGGAGAGTTTGCAGCCAGTATTATGCCTGCTTCTATGTCACATGGCAATATGAAATGAAATGGCTGACTTAGGTCTCTCTTCCATTGTAATTTTAAGGAGAAAGGTGTATATGGAGGGGTACTTCCCTCCGGGTAGCTTGCTTGGTAATTATATCTTCATTAGCTTTTTCTGCAAAACTCTGTGTTCTAGAAGGTGCTTTGGCTTTTTGTTTGTTTGCTTTCTAAGAAAAATGAGAAGATGCAGGCAAAGACTGAAGTAGCATAGAAAGATGAACTGCAAACAATTGTGTATGGTGTTGTATGAGAGTGGTGAGAGCCTGGAATGGTTGAGGCCCCATGCCTGGAGGTGTTTAAGGCCAGGCTGGATGAGGCTGTGGCCAGCCTGGTCTAGGATAAGGTGTCCCTACCCATGGCATGGGGGTTGGAACTGTCTGATCCTTGTGGTCCCTTCCAACCCTGACTGATTCTATGATTCTGTGTGTTCCAGGATATGATTAAAAGTATGGAGCTGAAACTTCTAGTGAATAGAACTGAACACAAAAGCAGAAAACCAAAGGGAGCATAGAAGTTCCAGTTCTTTAACAAACAGTAGTGTGTTTATTAGTAAGTAAAAATATCAATTAAATTAAAGTCTTAAATGGTGGTAAGCTCTGAAGGAGGATTGCTGCAACTCTACTATAGGCTTTGGCACAGTTTGTCTACTCTATATGTAGCTTTTATTTGAAACCAAAGTGTGTCCTGTCCTTGGTAGGGTTCTGTGCCTCACAGGTTTGTTTGGTGTACTGCTAGAAAGCAAGATGAATAACTCTTCTGATACCTGCCCAGCAGGGTCATGAAGGAAATCCACTGGCATTTATATCCAGGCATGGGAAAGACAAAGCTGATGGGAAACAGCCAGAGTGGATTTATGAAGGACATTGCATGCTGTATGTGTTAAAAGACTGGCTAGCAGATAAGGGAAGAGTAGGACATGCTACCTTCACCAAAGCAAGGCTCTTGATGCTGTCTCACAGGAGCCTTGCTACAGTAATGGAAAAATGTGAACTGAATGGATAAGACTCCTAGATGGGCTGGAAAAGATGGCAAGCTCTTCAGGCTCTGAGTGTTATCTCAGAGGCTGTGGTCTAGTGATTAAGGATGCAGGGATGAAGCTTGGACTTGGATGATGCTGGTGGTCCTTTCCAACCAGAGCAATTCATAGTGCTTAGATGTTGTGCTGAGGGATTTGGTTCAGTGAGGGACCTGTCAGTGTGAAACTGATGGTTGGACTCAATGATCTTGAAGGTCTTTTCCAGTCTAAGAAATTGTGTGAATTCTGTGTTCTTTGTGTGGCTGGTTATTTTTTTGTTGCTGATTTTCTGTGGTGGGGGACAATTAGGAATCTTTGAAGGTTCCTGATGGTGCTTAAATTGTTTATAACCTGCTTATGGGTGACCTGAATGATGGGACAAAGGATGGAATAAAGTCAGCAAGCTTAAGGGTAGGGGCAACAAAAATTAGGGAAAGTGGTCATGACACTGGAAGGAAGGGCATTGGGCATTAGAGGGATGTCCACAGTCTGGAGATGGATACTTCATGAAGAGTGGGCCCCATGTGGCAGGACGAGGTGAGGGCTGACAGTCTGCATAGCAGTGTTGCAGAAAAGCCTGAGGGCCCAGGAGAGGTTAAGGCAAGTGTGCTGGGAGCCCTACTAAACATTGTGTCCACTTCTGATGGTGAAGGCTTATCACCTGCTAGCCTGTAGGTGATAGAGGAGTACCAACACAGTAAAGACATTGATTATTCTTCTGTGGAGGGCCACTGAGATGATCAAGGGATGCAGACATGTGAGATACAAGGGTTGTTGAAGGAAATACTAATAGACTACCTAATTACTGTGTTGTACTACCTAGCAGACACATCAGAGGAGGGGAGTCAGGGACTTCAGAGCTATGTAGTAGATTGGTGGGCAGCAACAGCTACAGGTTGCCGCATGAGAGGGTCCTGCTCAAGTAAGAAGGAAAAAAAGTTGCTATGAAGTTGGTTAAACACTGGAACAGAGTTCTTGGAGAGAGTGTGGAATCCCCACCTCTGAAAACTTCATCTCAACTGGCAAGGCCATGAACAACATGGTCTAAGGCAGGCTTAGACCTGCTTTGAACGCAGATTAAAGAGGCTCTTTCCAGTGAGGATGGTGAGACACTGGCACAGGTTGCCCAGGGAGGTTGTGGCTGCTCCCTCACTGGAGGTGTCCAAGGCCAAGTTGGATGAGGCCTTGAGTGACCTGTTCTAATAGGAGGTGTTCCTGCCTGTGGCAGGGGCTGGAACTGGATGATCTTTGAGGTCCCTTCCAACCTAAACCATTCTATGATTCCATGACTTTCAGAGGGTCTTTCCAAATCAAAGTAGTCCTTTAAACTGCAGTGGATTTGCAAACCTATTTTTACAGTTGTTTCTATGTCAAAGAACAAAAATTACACCACAGAAGAGCTCTTCAAGTCAATACTGAAAAGGGCAGGTTGCTAAGCTCTCTTTGTATCCCCTTTTAGGATCCAGATGGAATCCAACAGAAAGACTCAGCTACTTCCCCAGCACACGTGTGTGTTCGTCCTACAAGAGTGGTGTCATCCACCTCGGAAGAGGAGGAAGCATTCACAGAGAAGTTCCTGAAAATTAATTGCAAGTACATCACTAATGGCAAGGTACTTAAACATTCAGCTTGTACTGTTACTGCATGGCATGTAAAAAGGAAGTAAAAGCGTTGAAAGGAAGATTTAGTTGCTGACAGGTAGGTGGGCCAGCTTACATACATGCATATGTATGTATATAGAGATGTGTGTGTGTGTGTATGCATTTTCTTAATTCAGTTTCCTTTTGATTCCTAGACTCCTTGTTTTTCAGATGTGATGCAGGGAGTTGTTAGCCTGTAACAGACTTAGTAAGTCATAAGTAATTCTCTTTACAATGGAGAATAACATGCCTCTTGCACCTGTTTCAGGAACAGTGTGGCCAACAGGACAGGAGGTTATTCTTCGCCTGTACTCAACATTGGTCAGGCTACACCTTGAGTGCTGTGTCCAGTTCTGGGCTCCTCAATTCAAGAGAGATGTTGAGGTACAGGAAGGTGTCCAGAGAAGGGTGACAAAGCTGGTGAGGGGCCTGGAGCACAGCCCTGTGAGGAGAGACTGAGGGAGCTGGGGGTGTGCAGCCTGCAGAAGAGGAGGCTCAGGGCAGACCTCATTGCTGTCTGCAGCTACCTGAAGGGAGGTTGTAGCCAGGTGGGGTTGGTCTCTTCTGCCAGGCAAGCAGCACCAGAAGAAGGGGACACAGTCTCAAATTGTGCTGGGGGAGGTCTAGGCTGGATGTTGTTAGGAAGTTCCTGCCAGAGAGAGTGATTGGCATTGGAATGGGCTGCCCAGGGAGGTGGTGGAGTCTCTGTCCCTGGAGGTGTTGAAGCAAAGCCTGGTTGAGGCACTTAGTGCCATGGCCTGATTGATGGGACAGGGCTGGGCAATAGGTTGGTCTGGATGAGGTTGGAGGTCCCTTCCAACCTACTTGATTCTACACCTTAAAGTTAGGAAGTAGGTAGTGTGGCAGCTTCATTTTCCTTTTCCTAAAGCAATTCAAGCAGAATTAACCCCTGATTCTGTAAAGAAACACTTCTGATTGGGTAAAATATGCTAGAAACCTTGATTATTTTCTTTGAAGCAGTATTTACAGTTCTCTCTGTCATCACATAAACACTTCTCAGTTAGTGGCAGTAAACTTCCATTCGGCTCACAGGTGCACAAATCTTCTACAGATCTTTAGGGACTGAGGTTGTGTCAAAAGACTTTGACTTCAGAATGCTTGAGGAGGAAAGCAAAATGTGTTGCTTTCCCATACTGCAGAAAAATGACTGTTAGATACTTTAATCCTGAAAACTGATGCCCTCACTAAAGCTAAATGAATGCAAAGAAGTTTGAAACACTTGTACTACTCCCTCTTTTACCTTAAGTTTGGGTATGTATAGACAAATGCTGCTGATTGGGTGTTACTCAGCAGTAGGTTTACTCTATTGGTAAACAGATTAATGAGCATTTGTGCTGGTGGAAACAATTGCACATCTATGTCCCTACACTTGAAGCCTTTTGGCAGTACATGTGTATTGGCAAAAGCAGCATGTTTGGAGTTGGTAAGGAAAGTACAGGAGAAGCTTTGCTTTATTGCTTTGTTTTATTACTTTGTTCTATTTTGCAGTTAATTTGCTTCACTCCTTGCATTCTGTCCCTCAGGGACTTTTTCAGGTTGATCCCAGACAAGCCATTGCTTCTTTCCTTAAAGTGCTTTTATGCTGAGGAATTGAGAGTTGTGAGCCTCTGTTAAAAGTTGGCTGCCTTGGAAGGATATAATCTAGGGTTAAAATGTACACTCTTTGTGCTGCAAGTGGTAGGAGTGTCCTCTGGCATGTTGTCTTATCCTCTCCTTGATATGTTTCCTCATGGTGCAGGATGATAAATCGAGTGTTTTCCACTTTGAAAAAGAGGCTTTTGCTAGTTTTTAGTTGACCACTGCCAGTCACAATGGTGACTGAGACTTCACATCTCAAGTCATGTAAAGCAGTTAACAACAAGCTTGAAAAATCAGATCTGAAGCATTTAGTGTCTGTGAAAGTGAGCATTAAAAGACAGCTCTCTCATTTGTCACTTTTCGAGGCTGCTTGTTCCATATGTGTTTGGAGTTAGTTTTAGTCCCACCTGGGACTTCCCGGACAGGCACACAGGAATTCTTTGAGATACGGTGGCCAGAACCTGCAAACTTTTGCTTCTGTGTCAGTGCTTGCTCCCTGTTACATTGTTACTGCTACTGTCAGAGGCAGTCTTGTGCAAGAGTGAGAAATAGGATGGTGTGGATGTGCTGCATCCTGGTCAGGCAATGAATCGGTGTGAGCAGCATGCTGCAGTCAGCCCATAACTCTGTGTTTATTCTGTGTGTAGACTTGCCCTTTCTTGCAGCCACAATGGTTGCCTCTCTTCTGCAAAAGCAGCCTGCTCTGCATTTTCCTTCTTTGCATTCTTTTGTGAGGCAAGAAAAGGTATCTTTAAAGGTCTGCTTGATTGAAATAGAAACCCCACATGGCAACTAGGAAACGTGAGTACAAAAGCATAGATATGTTAGTAATGAAGTGAGAAGAGCAATGCTAATGAGGTTTAAAGCTTCTGCAAGAAACAAAGAATGAAACTCAATTATCTTTATGATAACTTCATCAAGTATGAACTGGAGTATTTGTTCTGTCTTGTGTGTTCAAGAGCCTAATGGAATTATTTAGAGAGAACTCCTGTTTGAAAACCACTTGTCAGAAGTCCTCTCAACTAGATTGAAAGAGATCTCCAAGGTCATCCAATCCATCCCTATCCAATCAACCAGACCATGGCACTAAATGCCTCATCCAGGCTTTTCCTGAACACCTCCAGGGATGGCAACTCCACCACCTCCCTGGGCAGCCCATTCCAATACCAATCACTCTCTCTGCCAACAACTTCCTCCTAACATCCAGCCTAGACCTCCCCTGGCACAACTGCAGACTGTGTCTCTTTGTTCTGTTTCTGCTTGCCTGGCAGAAGAGACCAACGCTCACCTAGCTACAGCCTCCCTTCAGGGAGTTGTAGGCAGCAATGAGGTCTGCCCTGAGCCTCCTCTTCTCCAAGCTAAACAACCCCAGCTCCCTCAGCCTCTGCTTATAGGACTTGTGAAGAATCATTGTAGTATTGGGGCTCACCAGTGTCATCAAGTTTGGCTTGAATCCTCCCTTTTAATAATGATTGTTTCAATTCCCGTCTCGTATGTTGCATAACATCCTGCTCCCACTTAGAGTCTAAGGCACTTTAATGGAAAGAAGTTAAAACTGATTCCACGTTGAGCATCTACATGCAGGTGGAATTTAATCTACTTCTGCTATGTGTGATGTTGCTTGTCTGGATTAATGTTTTCCTGGACCACTTTTAAGGCAGAAGGAATCCAGTTGTAATAGCTTGATGTGACTGCATGGTTTTCAGTAATGAAGTGGCTCTGCATTCATTTTTCTTTGAGTATGTTAGATCTAAACTGCACCTGAATAGAAGTTCACTTTGTTTCTTCAGCATTTATCTTGCATACAGGAAGCTTGACTTCTGCAAGTGCTATTTTGGGCCCTTTGTTTATGAACCCGAACTTCCTGTGAGAGCAACATGTCGAGTTGCTTAGTTGTTATATGCAGAGTCTAATTCTTTACTTCAGTTTCTTCTACAGTGTTATTGATACATTTCTGCTTCAGGGTTCTGTTGCTGGGAGTTTGTCTGTAGGCTGCTCACCTTTGGTGGCCTTTCTATGGAGGTTTCTGGAGAGAGACTGGATATTAGGAAAAGTTCTTCAGAGAGAGTGATTGGCATTGGAATGGGCTGCCCAGGGAGGTGGAGTCATGATCCCTGGAGGTGTTCAAGAAAAGCCTGGATGAGGCACTTAGTGCCATGGTCTGGTTGATAGGACAAGGCTGGGTGCTAGGTTGGACTGGATGAGCTTGGAGGTCTCTTCCAACCTGGCTGATTCTATGACTAATGCTGAAGATCTTTTAACACAATAAAATACTGGGAAAGAAATGCCAGTGACACTTCTGTTTCAGTGTTTTAACCACCTTGGAATGATATAAATATGTTGTGCTGACTTGAAGTCTTTATCATATGATTTGGACTCTGAAAAGCACGTACAAAACTTGAGCAGGAGCTGAACATTTAAGAGGACTTAAGCACAGATACTTCAGCTGATTTTGAGTCTGCTTTCATGTTTCATGGCAGTGATGTCAGTGGTCATTGCTGTAGAATTTAATACTGTTCATTGGTTTGGGTTCTTTTGGCTTGCAAATTTCTGCTCAGTATATGGCATCGTTCTTTTACTCCTGTGAAGGTCATCAGCCCACACAGTGCTGGGAATAAATTTCTGGAATTGGGAAGAATTGTAGCTGTGCTTCATGCTCTGCAGATGTGTCTTATTAAAACTGGAAACAGAGTCCTCCATAATACAGAGTGGTTGCAATTGCTCTGAGCATTATATCGGTGAACTGGATAATTATTCAGTTCCCCATAGGCTTCAGCAGCACCAGAAGCACCTCTTGTGATTCTTGCACAAAAGATTTCAATGTTTTTCTAATCTGTAAATCACTTAGGGCTCAAGATCTGTAACTGAGGGATTCTAAATGTCTTCTAGCTCACAGGTTGTGTTCAAACTCTGCCTTTCAAACAGCTTCATTTCCTTAGCACATATCATAGAATCAGCTAGGATGGAAGAGACGTCCAAGCTCAGCCAGTCCAACCTTTTACCCAGACCTGTCCAGTCAACCAGACCATAGCACTAAGTGCCTCAGCCAGACTTTGCTTCAACACCTCTAGGGACAGCGACTCCACCTCCCTGGGCAGCCCATTCCAATGCCAATCGCTCTCTCTGCCAACAACTTCCTCCTAACATCCAGCCTAGACCTGCCCCAGCACAACTTGAGACTGTGTCCCCTTCTTCTGTTGCTGCTTGCCTGGCAGAAGAGACCAATCCTGCCTGGCTACAGCCTTACTCCAGGTAGTTGTAGACAGCAATGAGCTCTGCCCTGAGCCTCCTCTTCTGCAGGCTGCACACCCCCAGCTCCCTCAGCCTCTCCTCACAGGGCTGTGCTCCAGGCCCCTCACCAGCTTTATTTCCCTTCTCTGGACGCCTTCCAGCACCTCAACATCTCTCTTGAACTGAGGAGCCCAGAACTGGACACAGCACTCAAGGTGTGGCCTGAGCAGTGCTGAGCACAGGGGCAGAAGAACCTCCCTTATCCTGCTGGCCACACTGCTCCTGATCTAGGCCTGGATACTATTGGCTCTCCTGACTGCCTGGGCACACTGCTGGCTCCTGTTCAGCGCCTATCTACCAGTACTGCCAGGTCCAATCAGTCAACAGTTCCATCAAGTTAGAATGACTTGTTTCTGATAGTGCTGTTGCTTTTGTGTAAAGACAATGAAGATAAATGGCAGGTTTGGAAGATTTTTTTGTTTGTTCTGTAAATATTAGGAAGCAAGAGCAGGTAAGAGTTGGGTTTCAGACAATGTTTGATGTTTCTTGAAAAACCAGCAGTAAGTCCTGTGCTTATCTGAGAATGATAAAAAGGAAAAAGCTTTTCATGTAGAGAGTGGTCAGGCAGTGGATTGAGCTGCCCAGGTAGGTGGTCAAGTCACCCACCTGGATGTGTTTAAGGATTGTTTGGATGTGGTGCTTAGGGATATGGTTTAAGGTGAATTGATTCTATGTCCCTGGAGGTGTTGAAGCAAAGCCTGGGTGAGGCACTTAGTGCCATGGTCTGGTTGATTGGACAGGTCTGGGTGCTAGGTTGGACTGGATGATCTTGGAGGTCTCTTCCAACCTGGCTGATTCTCTGAGTCTTGTAGAGTAGGGTTATAGGTTGGTCTTGGTGATCCTGAGGGGCTTTGCCAACCTGACTGGTTTTGTGATTCTCTATCTTTATATGTCAGGCTGCAAGGGTTTTCCTTTGGTTTTGTTTTACTTGAGCTGGCTATTAAGTAGTTATGAAGAACAAAAGAGTTTTTCTTTTAGGAAAGTAGATGACATAATTTGACTTCCCAGAAAAACTGTTTCTAGATGACTGGAAAAAACAGAAGAAACTCTATAACAGTGCTGAAATATAAAGATGCTTTAAAAACAAATTGGTAAACCACTTTTTTTTCTTACCAAAAAAACCAAATGGAGAATATGCTGAGCTATGAAGGAGAAAATTCACCGCTTCTTCTCCCTCTCCTTTTAGGGTACAGTCAATGGTGTGCTGCTAGTGACACCAAATAATATCATGTTTGATCCTCACAAGATGGATCCTCTGGTCCAGGAGAATGGCTGTGAAGAGTATGGCATCATGTGTCCGATGGAAGAAGTGATGTCAGCTGCTCTGTATAAGGAAATCGTGGACAGCAAAATCAAGGATTCATTAACAATGTAAGATACAGAACAGGGTCTGTAAAGCTTTGGGTAGCTCTGAGCTGTGGTTGCATTACTGACCACACCAAACTAGCAAAACTGTCTGTTCTGGTGCTTTCCTTTCTTAACAAGGACATCAAAAAATGCCTTTGAAAGCCCCTTGATGAAACTTGCTTTGCCTTAAATTCTCATATGCTGCATGCTCTAGACAGTAAATCCTCTTCTACATCTATGGAAGCAAATTGCCTACAACACTTTAACAATTGGTGTACAGCAGGAGGTACCACACCACGTCTGCAGCTTCTCCACTGTGAATACAGTAGCAGATATCTTTGATTCTTCAGGAATTCAACAAGTGAGGTACAGACCAGAGAAGTCTAAGTGAAACAGTTTTAGGTACAAGTCTTTTTTGTTTACCATGTTCCACTTCTCAATCTCCTGTTTCTCTGATGTATGGTCATAAGATCTGTGTGTGTTTTTAGGACATTAGGGTGCTTTTTTGTTTCCCCCTTTTGGCTGGGAGAGGAGCTGCATATTTGCCTTTAGGTGTAGCCCTGTTCACGGTGAACAGAGTAAATTTGGATTAGTGAGTCTTAATCACTAGGAGGCATTACCACAGAGTTGTCAGGGCTGGAAGGGACCACAAGGATCATCCAGTTCCAAACCCCCCTGCCAAGGTAAAGGGTTGGACTTGATGATCTGTGAGGTCTCTTCCAACCCTGATGATACTGTGATACTGTGTGACATCTCTCACTAGATCAGGTTGCTCAGAGCCATATCCAGCCTGGCCTTAAACACCTCCAAGGATGAGGCTTCCACCATGTCCTTGGGCAATCCATTCCAGGCTCTCACTATTCTTCATGCTGAAGAACTTCTTCCTAACGTCCAGTCTGGATCTCCCCATTTCTAGCTTTCTTCCGTCCACCCCAGTCCTGTTGCTACCTGACACCCCAAAAAGTCCCTCCACATCTATCTTGTAGGCCCCTTTCAGCTACAGGAAGGCCAATATAAAAAATCCTTTTTCTCTTCTGTCTGTTACCTAATATTTATACTGTCCTCAGGAAAAGGACAAATTCTGACATTGAAGCTAATGAAAAAAAATCATGTCAAATTTACCTTTCACAGCCCACAAAGCATAAACATTTGCAGGCTACCTTGACCAGCTAACACAAAGCTGGTGAGAGGCCTGGAGCACAGTCTTATGAGGAGAGGCTGAGGGAGCTGGGAGTGTGCATCCTGGAGAGGAGGAGGCTCAGGGCAGACCTCATTGCTGCCTACAACTCCCTGAAGGGAGGTTGTAACCAGGTGGGTTTGGTCTCTTCTGCCAGGCAGCCAGCAACAGGACAAGGTGACACAGTCTCAAGGTGCCAGGGCAGGTCTAGGCTGGATGTTGGGTGGAAGCTCTTGCCAGAGAGAGTGATTCGCATTGGAATGGGCTGCCCAGGGAGGTGGTGGAGTGACCGTCCCTGGAGGTCTTGAAGCAAAGCCTGAATGAGGCACTTAGTGCCAATGTCTGGTTGACTGGATAGGGCTGAGTGCTAGGTTGGACTGGCTGAGCTTGGAGGTCTCTTCCACTCTGGTTGATTCTATACTTTAGCCAAGGTGCAGTTGTCTCTATGTGTGGGAGAGTAAAGCTGTTTGCTTGATATATAACTCTTAATGTAACCATTTTGGCTACTCATTAACTCTGTAAAATGACCTTTTACTGTGCTTAGAGGTTATTTGGTAAGCAAATCTTTCTTGATAACCTCATATATCTGGATCCCCAGGAGGAATAACTTACACCATTTTTAAGCTTGGTTTCAGCAGAGACCTGGTAGTAAACTGGTATCTTGGTGTGGTCTTGTTTGCTGCCTGAAGTTGTCTGTTTCTTGAAAGAGCAGCTAATGTCTATTACTGCAGCAGTATGTTGGAGCTTTTGATGCAGTGATGATGCCTTCAGCACAGTTGCTTTCTGAGAGTTTTGCTTTCCAGACTGAGTTTAAAAGTTGCTCATAGTTCCAACTTCAGATGTTTTTCAGTGCAAGTAATGAGGTTATGAAAATCAGATGACCTTTTAATCCAGTGGTTTGAATCCTCATATTGCAGTTGCAAAACAAGTCTCTTTCCTAGCATGTTTATTCTCCTAATGACTCAGTGTTGACTTAAATTTACCATGCATTTTGTTTTGTTTACAGTATTAATGAATATGGAATGAAAACATGTCTAATAATAAAAAGGTCATGCTGTGTTCAGAGCCTTGGATGTCCAATTTGATTTGTCCTTCTTGTTAACTGCATAAACCATTTCTATCTTCCAATGCTTTTGTCAGTCCCAGCACACTTGTGCCTTAACCACAGCAAAATTTTAGGCATGCTTGTAAATTTGGGGGAAAATAAAATGCAGATTTCTTCTGTCTGTGACCTGAATCACAGAATTCTTAGGGTTGGAAGGGACCTTGAAGATCAGCCAGTTCCAACCCCCTCCCATGGGCACAAACACCTCACCCTAGATCAGGTTGCTCAGAGATACATCCAGCCTGGCCTTGAAAACATACAGGGATGAGGCTTTCACCACCTCCCTGGGCAACCTGTTCCAGTGTCTCACCACCCTCATGGTGAAGAACTTCTTCCTAATATCCAATCTGAATCTAACCACTTTAGTTTTGCTCTGTTCCCCCATCTCCTTTTACTACCTGACACTCTAAAAATGTCCTCTCCAGCTTTCTTGTAGCCCTCTTCAGATGCTGGAAGGCCACAATAAGGTCACCTGAGTGCCTTCTCTTGTCCAAACTGAGTAATCCAAACTCTCTCAATCTGTCCTCATAGGAGGCTCTCTGTGATCATCCTCGTGGCCTTAACTAGAGACTAATACCTTAATTGAGACTTAAATGATGTTTCCCTACTGTTCTTTTTCCCTAAGTATTCTGCTGTTAGAATCGATTCTCTTTCAATTTTGTCAAGTGTCAACCATGTTTAAACTTTGAAAACCAACCTGAATAGTGATGAAAAAGAAAAGATTACTGATAAAATGAAAATGATCAGAGAAATGAAGGATTCTTTGGTTCTTAAAGCTACAGTTTCCACTTGTATGCTTTCTGTATGTAAGCCACAATCTGTGCTGAACGTGGGAATAATGTATCATAAAGATCTTTTACAGAGTTTTATGCACCCTGGGTTGTACTTATCCAAAAGCACATCTCACCAGCCAAACTGAAACATTCAAGGAAAGGCCCAGTCTAATATGTGAGAAATCCTCAACATTGTAAGCTTTGTAAGCAAAACTGCTCTGTTAGCATGAGCTCAGTATCAGCTCGGTGTTAATGCTCGGATAACAGGGTGCATATGTTTTGCAGGTGCCCTGAATTTTAGCAGTCTCAGTAATGCTAGGAATGTGATGTAACTGAATAGGAAGTTTGGTGGAAATATGAAGCAGGCTGGATGTTAGGAGGAGTTTCTTCAGAGAGAGTGATTGGCATTGGAATGGGCTGCCCAGGGAGGTGGTGGAGTCACGGTCCCTGGAGGTGTTGGAGAAAAGCCTGGATGAGGCACTTAGTGCCATGGTCTGGTTGATTGGATAGGGCTGGGTGCTAGGTTTGGCCTGGATGATCTTGAAGGTCTCTTCCAACCTGGTTGATTCTATGATTCTTCAAGATGGGAGAGTAAAGTTTAGGCTTCTTAAAAGCATTTGATACTAGGTATCACTTGGCCCCCATGATAGGACAAGGAGCAATGGATGGAAGCTGCAGCACAGGAGGTTCCACCTCAACACAAGGGAGAACTTCCTTAGTGTAAGGGTCCCATAGCACTGGAACAGGCTCCCCAGTGAGGTTGTGGAGTCTCCTTCTCTGGAGACTTTCAGGGCCTCCCTGGGTGCATTCCTGTGTGACCTGAGCTAAATTGTATGGTCCTGCTCTGGCAGGGGAGTTGGACTTGATGATCTCTTTGGATCCCTTCCAACCCCTGGCAACCTGCTATCTCGTAATGGGAGCTGTAATGTGCTTGAGTTGGCATTAAGAGCTGGAGTCATATTTCAACATGAGAACTTCTCATGAAGGTTGTGAAGGCTTTTCATGAAAGCTTGTGCACTACTCAAATCCCCTTGTAGTTGTCCTCTTCTAAGGCTTGTAGAATTTCTGGACAACTTCTTTTGAAAGGCAGGTTTGAATAAGACTGTGTCCTTTGAGGAAAAGAAGATGTTCTTTCATGCTTGGCATTTTGTTCAGTTGGTTGGTGGTTACTTCTTGTTGGGGGGCTTTTTGTTAAACTATTTAGGAACATTTGATGACTTAGCTTGAAATTGTTCAGTTCTAGCCAGTAGTTTGGGCTTGCTTTGCCTAACAGTGGTATCCTCAATGTTGGGTTATCTGACTGGTGAAGCCACTGATCACTGTTAGGGGTTTCCTATGAGCTGAGTGGGAAGATCTGCCTTGATGGTTCCACATTGGCTAGCTTAGATCATTTAGGTTAGGTCAGATAATTTCTACCACTCCTTTCTTACTAGTGAGCTAGGGGTCACCTAATAGGGTGGAGTAGGTCTGAACAATTGCACTGGCCTCTTTAGTAGCCAAAGCTGAGAAGATCTTGAAGGATTTCTACTTTTTATGTGTGTAGCTTTTTGTTGGTTTTCCCTTGGTTTTTCTTTTATTTGCACTTGAAGCACCTTCAACAGTCTTGTTGGTTTTGTAGGAGAGCTTCTACTTGTGAAGGTAATGTCTTGAAGTTGGGAAGTTTAATCTGTGTCACATTGGCAAAAGGTCTGCCATCAGCTTGCTGTTACAAGAACACAATCTGTGCTTGTTTTTCACTGCTGATGCTCAGAATTAAAGGGTTCCTTTAGTTTGTTCCTTTTTGTGGGTTTGGGGGATTTTTTGTTGCTGGCTTTTTTTTGGTGGTTTTTATTTTGTTGTTGTTTTGTTTGCTCTTTTGTTTTGTTGTATTTGATTTTTTTTTTTATGAGCACCCTGAATTTTTTTCAGCATTAAACAAAACTTGGTGAAGAAGAGAGCTTGATGGCAAAGACACCTGCTGATAATACCTTTCTTGTTTCCTTCACAGAGATGTAGAACAGCTGTCTGTAAGGGAACACTGCCATTCCAAGAGAGCTGCAAAGAGCAATACAGATGAAATGGATTCCAGAATTCGGGATACAGGCAATGACAGTGCTAGTACTGCCCCAAGGAGCACGGAGGAGTCTCTTTCAGAAGATGTCTTCACCGAATCAGAACTCTCTCCAATACGTGAGGAACTTGTTTCCTCAGATGAACTTCGACAAGACAAGTCTTCAGGAGCATCATCAGAATCTGTCCAAACAATAAACCAGACTAGTTCTGAATGTTTAACAATCATTTCAGACTCAAATGAAGCTCCTAGTGACTTAAAACCCAATGCTGAAATGCTTGCGAATGTCTTGGGTTCAGAAAGTTCTGGAATGTCTACAAAGTGGGGAGAAAAGCCCAGTGAAAGTACTGGAGATGTTCTCCAGGAGTCCTCGCAAGGATCCCATGGGAGTGAAGAGTGTGGGAAAGAGGCAGAAGTGGGTAGCAATCAGGATGCCTCACTAGATAACAAACCAAAAGACAGTAAGACAGAGGAGGAATGTCTGTGCTGTGAGGATACCATGGAGTCTGAAAAGAAAGAGGCAACTAGCAAGGGGAGAGAGCAAACACAAGACTCAGAGACAGAAGTAGAGGAACTCCGTAAGCTCTGGAAGACCCACACTATGCAACAAACCAAACAGCAAAGGGAAAACATGCAACAGGACTCCCAAAAAGAAATCAGTCACAGAGCTCTGACTGTGGCAGAGGGACAAGTAGAAGGTGAGTCAGTATTCATGTGTCAGCCAAGAGAATACAAAAGCATCTCCCCCACAGCTCCAATTTTCTTTTGAGGTTCATTCTCTCTAACACATCAACCCATATGTTATTTACACTTGTCATTGGCTTGAAGTTGTGCTGAGTCATAGAATCAACCAGGCTGAGAGAGACCTCCAAGATCATCCAGGCCAACCTAGCACCCAGTCCTAGCCAGTCAACCAGACCATGGCACTAAGTGCCTCATCCAGGCCTTTCTTGAACACCTCAAGGGACGGTGCCTCCACCACCTCCCTGGGCAGCCCATTCCAATGCCATTCACTCTCTCTGCCAACAACTTCCTCCTAACATCCAGCTGAGACCTACCTGGCACAGATTGAGACTGTGTCCCCTTGTTCTGTTGCTAGTTGCCTGGGAGAAGAGACCAACCCCCACCTGGTTACAACCTCTCTTCAGGTAGCTGTAGACAGCAATGTGGTCCCCCCTGAGCCTGCTCTCCTCCAGTTTCCTGAGCAGTGGTTTACATAAGGTATAGCCTGGAAGTGTGGAAACTTCTACTAGAGTAATTTTTTCCACACTGCAATTGTTTATACTCTTATGACAGTGCAATATCTTTGTAAGGGAGCTCTAAAGGAGCCTGTAAAATTAGATCTGTGATGTAGCAGTCAGTGTAGATTTCAACATTCAGAATGCCCCTTAGCACTCAGCTGTCACTTAAATGTTTATCTCAGTGTACATGTGTGTGACTAAATTTCAGGGAATGAATTCTATCTGACTTAGAGTGTGTCTAGATTCTGGTTAAGGTTTGTAATGTGAACAGCAAACACCTGGAGGATTAACAATGTTTGGTACTTCCAGAAACTTGTTTTGCTTGAGTCTTGTCATTGTTTCATGCTGACTACAAGAAAGCTGAGCATACAAAAAGCCTGTTTCAGGACAAAAGAGAGAGTAAGAAACTCATGCTGTGAATACTGGAGACAGCAGGGTTTATTTCTTGAGTACCTTCACTCTGTGAAGATCAGGCCCTAGGATGTTAGATAGAAGTTATCGTGGAAGTCTTGTTGAAGTTACTTGATTCATATGAGGACAGGCTATGAGAGTTGGGGCTCTGCAGCCTGGAGAGGAGAAGGCTTCGAGGAGATCCTGGAGTGGCCTTCGAGTATCGGAAGGGGGCTACAGGAGGGCTGGGAAGGGACTGTTGACAAGGTCTTGTAATGGCAGGATGAGGAGTAATGGCTTTAAACTGGCAGAGGGGTGATTTAAACTGGATGTTAAGAAGAAGCTCTTTGCAGTGAGCATGGTGAGACACTGGCACAGGTTGCCCAGGGAGGCTGTGGCTACTCCCTCCCTCTAGATGTTCAAGACCAGGCTGGAAGAGGCCTTGAGTGCCCTATTCTAGTGGGAGATGTTCCTGCCTATGACAGGGGGTTGGAACTGAATAACCTTTGAGGTCTCTTCCAACTAAGCCATAGTATGATGTAAAAAAATAATCTTTTCAAAGTAACTTTAAAAAGTTTCTGTATCTATTTGCTTCTGCTTTTCAAGACATGCATAGTTCACATTCTGATGCCTTACCATCCTTGATGGAGATAAACTAGTTGTTCTAATTGTGCAGCAATTTGGAGGCTAGAAAGATAGCTGTAATGCTTGTCAGCAGTTTTAACAGATTGTGAAGGGCATTCAAAGGTCAAATTGTTTGTTAATAATAAAAAGGAGAGATTGTACTGAATAGGGAGTTATATTCACCCTGCACTTCATAGACAGATATGATATGGTAGTTTGGAGGGAGGAGGAGTTGCGTGTCTGCTGCTGTTAAGAAAGTAACTGAACTTTGAAACTTGAAGCAGGTGAATGGTTGCATCATGCTGTGATAAGTTTGCCTTTTATGCCTTGAATATTAGAGGCAATAGCCTGGCAGATGTGTCAGCTAGCAGTAGTTGCTGCTTGTGGCTTAAATGCAAGCACCAACTGTTTTTACCCACCATTTTCTTTTTGCTTTTCTTACAATTCAGTTAGAATCACAGAATCAAGCAGGTTGGAAGAGACCTCCAAGCTCATCCAGTCCAACCTAGCACCCAGCCCTGTGTCCCATCAACTAGACTATGGCACTGAGTGCCTCATCCAGGCTTTACTTCAACACCTCCAGGGATGGCAACTCCACCACCTCCCTGGGCATCCCATTCCAATGCCAATCACTCTCCCTTGCAAGAAATTCCTCCTAACATCCATCCTGAACCTCCCTTGGCCCAACTTGAGACTGTGTCCCCTTGTTCTGTTGGTGGTTGCCTGGGAGAAGAGCCCAACCCCACCTGGCTACAGCCTCCCTTCAGGTAGTTGTAGGCAGAATGTGGTCTGCCCTGAGCCTCCTCTTCTCCAGCTCCCTCAGCCTCTGTTCACAGGGCTGTGCTCCAGGCCCCTCACCAGCTTTGTTGCCCTTCTCTGGACACCTTCCAACACCTCAACATCTCTCTTGAATTGAGGAGCCCAGAACTGGACACAGTACTGAGCAGTGCTGAGTGCAAGGGCAGAAGAACCTCCCTTGTCCTGCTAGCCACACTGTTCCTGATCCAGGCCAGGATGCCATTGGCTCTCTTGCCCACCTGCTCACACTGCTGGCTCATGTTCAGCTACTGGCTACCAGCACCTCGTGGTCCCACTCTGCCTGGCTGCTCTCCAGCCACTCTGTCCCCAGCCTGCAGTGCTGCTTGGGGTTGCTGTATCCAAGTGTTCCTGGTAACTCAGTTGGATTAGATGCTTTGTTTCTTTTTGGCTTTCTAAAAATTGTTATCAGTGCAGTTTTGTTTCATGCAGGATGATCTCTATGTACCATCAAAAAGATGCCTGCATGCAGTCAGCCAGAGGTTTTGTGACTAGAAACCTTCTGCACATGGTGTTGCAGCCTTGCTGAAGGTTGTGGAGGTAAAATGAAAAGAAAAATAATTAACAAACAAACAAAGAAGCACAAGATAAAACGGGTTTTTTTGGAACCTACCATCAGTTTATCTGCTTGTTCTGGATGTTGAACAACTTGATAACTGAGTAGTCCATAATAGCTGAATTGAATCTCATGACATCCAGTAAGGGCAAAGTGTAAGGTCCTGCTTCTAGGTCAGGGCAATCCTAGATATAGAATCATAGAATGGTTTAGGTTGGAAGAGACCTCAAAGATCATCCAGTTCCAACCCTGTGTCATAGACAGGGACACCTCCCACTGGAACAGGTTGCTCAAGGCCTCAACCAACCTGGCCTTGAACACCTACAGGGAGGAAGCAGCCCTAGCCTCCCTGGGCAACCTGTGCCAGTGTCTCACCACCCTCACTGCAAAGAACTTCTTCCTAACATCCAGTTTAAATCGCCCCTCTGCCAGTTTAAACTCATTACCCTTTGTTCTGTCATTACAAGACCTTGTCAGCAGTCTCTCTCCAGCCCTCCTGTAGCCTTCTTCAGATACTGGAAGGCTACTCCAAGGCCTTCTCTGCAGCCTGGAAAAGAGAAGGCTTTGAGCCCCAGCTCTCTCAGCCTGTCCTCAGAGCAGAGCTGCTGCAGCCCTCTCAGCATCTTGGTGGCCTCCTCTGGACTCACTCCAACAGTTCCATCTCCTTCTTTGTTGGGGGCTCCAGAACTGTACACTGTGCTCCAGGTGGGGTTTGAGGAGAGCAGAGCCAGGGGGCAGAATCCTCTCCCTTGCCCTGCTGGCCATGCTGCTCTTTCTGCAGCCCAGCACACAGTGCAGGCTGGATGATGATGACATTGAAAGCAGCCCTATGGTCATGGGGTCTCTTAAATTTACACCATCCTTATTTGCTTTAAAATATCCCTTATGCCTGGAGGTAGAGTTGTAGGATTTGGGCAATTAATCTTGGAAGAAACAATTTTGAAGTCTTCATCCTTTACCTTTTGCTGACTTGAGGTTAATCACATAATTCTATTAGTTTAATTAGATACACTGTTGGGTGTTTTCCCTCCATACTGCACCAGCCAGTGCATTTTTATCCTGCAGTGGTTTTCATACCATGGATGTGTTTGACAGAGCTAGCATATTAAAATTCCACATCTCTCCTTTTTCAAGTTGAAAGTAACTAATGAACAGCTTTGACGTATGCGAATCAGGCCTGGAGTAGTTATTTAGCGCCGTTATCTCTTGCATGTGTGTGGAATAGCTTTTTGACAGTGGGAGGGATGTTTGATTCAGGGTTGAGAATACCTTCTGAAATATGTTCAAGCCTAAATGAAAGACTGTCATAATGTGATCTGGGTCTGGAAGCAGGAATGAATGTTAGAGTTAACTGTGTTACATTCCAAAGTGAATTCTGCTGCTGCAATTTATGTAACAAAAAGCAAAATGGACTTGCCTTGGCTTACCTCAGCTCCTGTGTGCATCCAGCATGGGTTTAGGAAGGGCAGGTCCTGTCTCACCAACCTGATCTCCTTTTATGATCAGGTTCCTGCCTGGTGAATCTGGGGAAGGCTGTGGATGTAGTCTGCCTGGACTTCAGCGAAGCCTTTGACACTGTCTGCCACAAGAAGCTCCTAGCCAAGCTGGCAGCTCATGGTTTGGACAGATTCACTCTGTGCTGGGTCAGGAACTGGCTGGATGGCAGAGCCCAGAGAGTGGTGGTGAATGGTGCCACATCCAGCTGGCAGCTGTCACTAGTGGTGTTCCCCAAGGATCAGTGCTGGGCCCAGTCCTGTTCAATATCTTTATTGATGATCTGGACCAGGGGATTGAGTCCAGCATCAGTAAGCTTGCAGATGACACCAAGCTAGGAGCAGCTGTGGATCTGTTGGAAGGTAGGAGAGCCCTGCAGAGGGACCTGGCCAGGCTGGATGGATGGGCAGAGGCCAATGGGATGAGACTGAACAAGGCCAAGGGCAGGGTTCTGCACTTTGGCCACAACAACCCCAAGCAGCACTACAGGCTGGGCACAGAGTGGCTGAGAGCAGCCAGGCAGAGAGGGACCTGGGGGTACTGATAGATAGTAGGCTGAACATAAGGCAGCAGTGTGCCCAGGTGGCCAAGAGAGCCAATGGCATCCTGGGCTGGCTCAGGAGCAGTGTGGCCAGCAGGACAAGGGAGGTTATTCTTCCCCTGTACTCAGCACTGGTCAGGCCACACCTTGAGTACTGTGTCCAGTTCTGGGCTCCTCAATTCAAGAGAGATGTTGAGGTACAGAAAGGTATCCAGAGAAGGGCAACAAAGCTGGTGAGAGGCCTGGAACACAAATCCTGTGAGGAGAGGCTGAGGGAGCTGGGGGTGTGCAGCCTGCAGAAGAGGAGGCTCAGGGCAGGCCTCATTGCTGTCTACAACTACCCGAAGGGAGGCTGTAGCCAGGTGGAGTTGGGCTCTTCTCCCAGGCAAGCACCAAGGGGACAGAGTCTCAAGTTGTGCCAGGGCAGGTCTAGGCTGGCTGTTAGGAGGAAGTTGTTGGCAGAGAGAATGATTGGCATTGGAATGGGCTGCCCAGGGAGGTGTTGAAGCAAAGCCTGGATGAGGCACTTAGTGCCATGGTCTGGTTGATTGTCTAGGGCTGGGTGCTAGGTTGGCCTGGATGATCTTGGAGGTCTCTTCCAACCTGCTTGATTCTATGATTCTTTGTGCCTGTGTTGTGTATTACAAAGCTAGCTGATGCTCAGCCTGTTCTGCATGTTGTGGGTAACTTTGTGCTCTCTTTACTGCCAGGCTCTTCTCTTACAAGAGACAAGAGGCGGCATCGCTCTCACAAGTTCCTGCGGCTGCGGGTGGGGAAACCCATGAGGAAGACATTTGTTTCGCAAGCAAGCGCTACAATGCAGCAGTATGCACAGAGGGATAAAAAGCATGAGTATTGGTTTGCTGTTCCCCAAGAAAGGTAAGAAGGAGAAAGACCATAGAATTCAACACTACCTGATAGATATTCTAGCTGCTTTGGGTGTTTTTTTAATGTACCATGCTAAATCTTTCAGTGATGGTGCCTGTAAAGCAACAAAACCAGTCAACAGCTGAACCACAGGAGCATGCAGCTTGGCAAAGCCCCTCGGGATCACCAAGACTAACCTAGATCCCTACTCTACAAGATTCACCTTAAACCACACCCTAAGCACCACATCCAGACTACTCTTAAACACATCCAGGCTGGGTGACTCCACCTCTCTGGGCAGCTCATTCCACTCCCTGACCATTCTCTCCAAGAAAAACTCTTTTTCCTAATGTCCAATCTAAACCTCCCCAGCCTCAGCTTGAGGCCCTTCCCCCTTGTTCTGTCTCCAGCTACCTGTGAGCAGAGCCCAGCAGCAGCCTCTCCACAATGTCCCTTCAAGTAGTTGTAGACAGCAATGAGGTCTCCCCTCAGCCTCCTCTGTTTCACACTAACCATCCCCAGCTCCCTCAATCACTCCTCATAAGATTTATTCTCCAGGCCCTTCCCCAGCTTTGTTGCCCTCCTCTGGACCCACTGCAGCAGCTCCACATCTCTCTTGTACTGCGGTGCCCGAAACTGAACACAACACTGAAGGTGTGGCCTCATCAAAGTATAAAGGGGACGATCACCTCCCTGCTCCTGTTGGCCGTAGCATTTTCAGTGCAAGCCAGGATGCCATTGGCCTTCTTGACCACCTGGGCACACTGCTGGCTCACATTCAGCTGCCTATTACAGCCCCCAGATCCCTTTCTTCCAGGCAGCTCTCCAGCCACACTGCCCAAGCCTGTAGCATTGCCTGGGACATCGATTGGGCCTGTACAGTAGTGTTGCTGAGGACATTGATTGGCTTGTACTTAACATTGCCATAGTGAAGTTTTACTGATTTACTTCAGTTACTTGCAGAGGCAGACAGTGGTTTCTCATGTTGCTATTTAGGCTTGTGTCTGTAGCAAGTGAGTCATGAAGGGAAGCTTCAAGCAAGAGGTGTCTGGTAAAGGAAGTGAGTTCAGCAACAAAGTTTCTATTGGCGTGACATGAGCTTCCTGTTATTTGGAGCCTTTCTGGAAAACCATTTCTCTGCTTCTTAAAGCTCTGACTTCAGAAGACCTGGCTGAGGTTCTGAAGGGAGGCTGTAGTCAGGTGGGGTGGAGGTTGGTCTCTTCTCCCAGGCAAGCAGCAACAGAACAAGGGGACACAGTCTCAAGTTGTGCTGGGGGAGGTCTTGGCTGGATGTGAAGAGGAGGTTCCTGCCAGAGAGAGTGATTGGCATTGGAATGGGCTGCCCAGGGAGGTGGTGGAGTCACCATCCCTGCAGGTGTTGAAGCAAAGCCTGCATGAGGCACTTAGTGCCATAGTCTAGTTGATGGACAGGGCTGGGTGCTAGGATGGACTGCATGAGCTTGGAGGTCTCTTGTAACCTGGTTGTTTCTATGATTCCGTCTTTATGTATGCAACACAAAAATTCTTCCAGGAAACAAACATATCTGCTAGAAAAATGACCTCAAGTTTGTTGCAGTAATTCAAAGCCATGAAATGTTCATGCCCGCTCACTGCTAAAGCCTTGGATTCTGAAATGATCTTCACTGCTAGGAAACTGTGGCTGATTTTCCAGTTGAATGTGACTTTTTGGGGATGTTGCAGCTGGTTCTATCCTTGACAGAAGCAGGGAGGGAAAAAAGAGTTAACAGAAACTTCTCAGCTGTCATCTTGTACAATGATCAGGTGCTTTTTCCATCTTCTCTTTTGAGCTGGATGGCATAGAATGTTCACTTGGGGCATTGCAGTTGAGGACAGATGTGGCTCAATTGTCTAGAGTCCAGAGGAAAGCAGCAAGACTAATTAATGTCTAGAAAAAGGGGAGGTTGTGGCCAGGAGGAGGTTGCCCTCTTCTCTCAGGTGGCCAGCACCAGAACAAGAGGACACAGCCTCAGGCTGCGCCAGGGGAGATTAGGCTGGAGGTGAGGAGAAAGTTCTTCCCTGAGAGAGTCATTGGGCACTGGAATGGGCTGCCCGGGGAGGTGGTGGAGTCGCCGTCCCTGGAGCTGTTCAAGGCAGGATTGGACGTGGCACTTGGTGCCATGGTCTAGCCTTGAGCTCTGTGGTAAAGGGTTGGACTTGATGATCTGTGAGGTCTCTTCCAACCTTGGTGATACTGTGGTACTGTGAAAGTGTAATATATAAAGGAAAATTAGAAGTAGGACTCTTTAAAGGAGAAAAAGTTGATTACAGGCATAAAATATTTTCCTACTGAAGAGCTGACTTCATCAAGAAAAGCAGTTGCATTTTTTTCATGTCCACTGTGAAAGGAGGTAATGGGCTGAAGTTACATCAAAATATTAGAGTTTTTCAACAGGGATAATTGATTCTATGCTAGCACATTATTAACCTGCTTTTAAACATCACCCTCATGACCTCTAACTGATGGAGATCATGCAAATTCTCAAATCAAATCTGTCATCCTGATTCCATTATAGCTAATTCTGTCTGGTCCAGGTGACCTCTTGTGGTTATAGTCAACTGTAGGCAGTGATATCTGAGTCAGCTGATTGAAATATTTGCTGCCCCTTTGGTTCATTTTCTGATACAGCAGAATAAGTCCTTCTCTTCAGCATAAAGCAGGATTTATCACCTGTTTCAAAAGTAGTTCTTAACATGCAGTTTATAAGTAATCTCCTTGCAAATTAATCCATCTGTGATGGGTTTCTCTAAGTGCATTTTGAGAGACTTTGCTGCTCTGTATTCTCTTGCTGTTCTTCCTATTTAGTTTTGCAGGGATTTAGTAAGTAGAGGGGGGAAAAATCCAAGTATTGTTCTTCATGTTAATCCAGGGTCACAGTAGCAAATATTTCTGAAGAAGGACACTGGGAGTAGTTCAGACTCTTGGTAATCAGAGCTATAAAGCTGTAGATCTGAAGCTCTCTTTTCCATGATGAAGTTCTAGCAGCTTCATTGCTTGTCCTTTTTCTGAATGCTTCATCTGTCCACCTACAGGGAATGCTTAAACAGTCTAAACTGACATCTGTTAGGGTTGTAAATAACTTCTGGGGATTTGGGCATTTTGTTCTTGCAGACTGGAAGACTGTACCATTTGTGGCAGATAAAAGAAGGTGACTTTGACTCTTGATACTTACTACTGTAACTGCAGTACTGGCCTCCATAGTTTGTTTTAGCACTCTCTATGCACACTTGCAGCATTTTTTTCCTCCTGTCTGTAGTAATCCATAGAAACAACCAGGTTGGGAGAGACCTCCAAGATCATGCAGTCCAACCTAGCACCCAGACCTGTCCAGTCAACAAGACCATGGCACTAAGTGCCTCATCCAGGCTTTGCTTCAACACCTCCAGGGACAGCAACTACACCACCTCCCTGGGCAGCCCATTCCAATGCCAATCACTCTCTCTGGCAGGAACTTCCTTCTAACACCTGCCTCCCCTGGCACAGCTTGAGGCTGTGTCCCCTTGTTCTGTTGCTGGTTGCCTGGGAGAAGAGCCCAACCCTACCTGGCTACAGCCTCCCTTCAGGTAGTTGTAGACAGCAATGAGGTCTGCCCTGAGCCTCCTCTTCTGCAGGCTGCACACTCCCAGCTCCCTCAGCCTCTCCTCACAGGGCTGTGCTCCAGGCCCCTCACCAGCTTTGTTGCCCTTCTCTGGACATGTTCCAGTATCTCAACATCTCTCTTGAATTGAAGAGCCCAGAACTGGACACAGCACTCAAGGTGTGACCTGAGCAGTGCTGAGCACAGGGGCAGAAGAACCTCCCTTGTCCTGCTGGCCACACTGCTCCTGAGCCAGGCCAGGATGCCACTGGCTCTGCTGCCCACCTGGGCACACTGCTGCCTTACGTTCAGCTACTCTCTCCCAGCACCCCCAGGTCCCTTTCTTCCTGGCTGCTCTCAGCCACTCTGTGCCCAGCCTGTAGTGCTGCTTGGGGTTGTTGTGGCCAAAGTGCAGAACCCTGCCCTTGGCCTTGTTAAATCCCATCCCATTGGCCTCTGCCCACCCATCCAGCCTGGCCAGGTCCCTCTGCAGGGCTCTGCTACCCTCCAGCAGATCCACAGCTGCTCCTAGCTTGGTGTCATCTTCAAACTTACTGTTGCTATGCTCAATCCCCTCATCCAGATCATCAATAATGATCTTGAACAGGTCTGGGCCCAGCACTGATGCCTGGGACACACCACTAGTGCCAGCTGCCAGCTGGATGTGGCACCATTCACCACCACTCTCTAGGCCCAGCTCTCCAGCCAGTTCTTGACCCATTTCAGAGTGAATTCTCAGTTTGTATCATTCTGGTTGCATGTCTTAGGAGCTTTCACCTATTCTTCAGGAGCAGGGAAAGAAGACACACAAGACATATTTTAATTCCAGTTTCATTTGTGGTTTATTTGTAGCTCTTTAAACAAAACAAACAAATCTTAGTATTTTATTTTGGATTTTTTTTCAGTTCCAAGTTTCCCACAGGACAGAAAAGTGGTTGAAGGAGTACACTTGTATGTGAAAACACAGCTAATAAATTGGCAACTAATCACCTGCTTTTCTACCATTGTTTGCTTCATATAATTAATAGGGGAAAGAAAATGCTGGAGGTTTTTTTTCAGATGCATCTCTAGTGGCTAGTAAAACATAAAAGAGCAAACATTGTCTTTCTGAGTTTATATACTTCATCATTATGAGGCAAGAGATCCCAAACTTACTTTCTTTTTCCTCTCTGTATCATTACTTGACTTCTAGGACAGATCACTTGTATGTCTTCTTTATCCAGTGGAGTCCAGAGATATATGCAGAAGACACTGGGGAGTCTCTTCGGGAGCCTGGATTTATAGTGGTAAAAAAGAAGGAAGAGCCTGAAGCTAATGAAGAATCTACTACTGATACTGCTGAAGATGCTGCTAAAGAGTGGGAGGTAAGGAAGAGCAAGATCTTTTTTTCATTATCAATGTTTAGCTAGTGCTAAAAACTTTCCAATAAAAAAATTACCTTATTAAGTCTGCTTATTATGATTACTACTGCTTAATTTATGCCATCCTAGCATCAGGGCAGCATTTCACATCTTTTTGTATGGAGCAAATTCAACTCTTGAGTTTTTAAGTTAAAAAAGAGTGTGAGTAGAGCAAAGGAGATGCAACTTGGATGAAGCAGACTTAGGTTTCAGCCAAATAAACTGCCAGATTTTCTGATATTTATTATTCCTGTATCTAGATTGTTGAATACTTAGCAGTATAAGTCTCAAAAAGATGAGACAACAAAAAAGGGATAATTAATTTATTAAAGATATGGGGTTTTTTTCCAGTAATCAACTTCTCCATACATTAACATGCTGCTGCATGAGTTTTAGTAATACACTGTAACTATCTGCTCCTTATAACCAGTACATTTCTTCCATGTGAATCTGTGTCCACTGTGTTTCTATGGACACATCTTGACACGTTACTGTGGCTTCGTTCTGTAGTGTGCATACACAGCTAAAGCACTTGTAGTCCTGTGCATTCAACTGTCAGTCAAAAGTTTGATGATTCTTGTCATATATATTGAAGTATCCCATCAGCACTGTTTATCTTGAGTTTCAGGGCAGGAGTTGCAATCTCTTGACTTGAAAGACTTTTTGTTTCTTGTCTCCCCATCAGACAATAAAGCGTGTTGGGAAAAAAAAATGCACAAGTATAGACTAATACAAAGTGTGAGAGACATTTTAAAACCTGCAGTAGTTTTAATTGTGGGTAATAGTTTTCTGCTTAACTCCAGAAATCAGTGAGAGCAGAACTCTGACTTCAGACTTCTTATTTGCTTAGCTGAAGTATTAGGACCGTGGCTATAAAGCGTTGTCTCTGCAGCGTAGTGATTTTGCATGGAGCATTTTTGCTATGAGACATAAAAATGACTATCACAAAAGCATATCTTTTGACTCTTCACATTTTCAGTGTGTGTGTGTATATATATATGGATTCTGGTGTTGACTTTTGCTCAAAGCCTTTATAAATATTTGGTGTTTTACACCTTGGCCTTTTGGAAGAGAGGGATGAGTAGCAAGTGATCGGTGTTATGGTTTAAGGCACAGTATGTCTCTCATGAATTCACTTTGCACTTTCCTGTATTGACAAAATTTCCACAGAAAATAGTGTATATTTCTCTTCAGGATTGAGTGTTGGAACTTCTTAGGAGTTATTTCTGATGATACTGGAGGCAATCCTTGCAGGCCTTTTCTTACATGTATTAAAATCTGTGAGTTACTTCCTACAGAATGAGGTTCATGCCTTAAGCCTGAAGGGACATTGTAGCCAGGTGGAGGTTGGCCTCTTCTCCCAGGCAAGCAGCAATAGAACAAGGGGACACAGTCTCAAGTTGTGCTGGGGGAGGTCTAGGCTGGATGTTAGGAGGAAGTTGTTGGCAGAGAGAGTGATTGGCGTTGGAATGGGCTGCCCAGGGAGGTGGTGGAGGCACTGTCCCTGGAGGTCTTCAGGAAGAGGCTGGATGAGGCACTTAGTGCCATGGTCTAGTTGACTGGATAGGACTGAGTGCTAGGTTGGACTGGATGATCTTGGAGGTCTCTTCCAGCCTGGTTGATTCTATGATTTGGGTCTCCTGCAACAAAAAATGTAGGAGACCTCTTTCAAAAATATTGTTATTTCCATATGTGTTGTGTGAGAATTGTCAGTTTGGTTCTCTTCAGAATATCAAATAGTAATTTTCTGGATATAGAAGTTAGTGTGAAGCAGTGAGGTAGATCACTCTTTTATTTTTATAGTTAGGCAAGTAAAAGCAATATGCTAATGTGATCTTCTGTGCATTTTAACTTGGGTAGTGTAACTTCTTATGGCTGACTCCTAGCACAAACCTGAAAGCTGTGAAAAGCTAACTTTTTTGATCAGAAAAGTCTGACAGTACCAGATGGTTTGACCTGTCATCACATACAATTGCATTTTAGTGGCTTCTAACATATGTGCTGGAATCTATCAGTACATGCAGGGATCTGTAGCTGTTGTCATACCCGTTATTCCTGTTGAATTCCAGTCATCGTTTTCAGGCCATACATTTCCTTCCTTTAACACACCAAGTTTTTTCTGTCAGCTCTTGATCTTAAGGTAGCAGGTGAGCAGTATTGCTGAAACCTCTTTGTGGGTATTGGGATGAAAACCAGGCTGTCTTCTTCGGAATACAGCGATGGGAAAACTCAGAGTGGAAGAGAAACAGAAAGCAAAATGTTGATGTACAAACACAGTATGAAGCATTGGAATGGGCTGCTCAGGGAGGTGGTGGAGTTGCTGTCCCTGGAGGTGTTGAAGAAAAGACTGGATGGGGCACTTGGTGCCATGGTCTGGTTGACTGGCTAGGGCTGGGTGCTAAGTTGGACTGGATGATCTTGGAGGTCTCTTCCAACCTGGTTGATTCTATGAAGGTCATCTAGTACAACTCTCCCTGCAGTCAGCTGATAAGTGGAAGCTAGTGGAGCAGTTTACCTTCAAACTGGAGATGAATGGGTAACCTCAGGCATCTTTGATAGTGCTATGCTAACACATTCAGCTTTGTCATGGGAATATAAAGGGGTACTGTGGGTTTTTTTTCTCCTTTTATTGGGAAAGGAATTATGGAAAGAAGGAACAAGCTGAAGCAAAAGTCAGAAGATTAGCATAGAAAACAAGTAGTAGTTGGTTCATAAGTTTATAAAATGGATTAATGAATAGGACTGAACTTAATTCTAGTTTTGCATTAGCTTTTGCTTTCTTGTACCTGTATACAGAGTAGTCTCTCTCTTAGCCTTGTCCCTGTGATAATCCAGCTGACCTAGTGGTGAAGAGACCACGATTGCTGCTCTTAACATTAAACAATAGTTTGGTCATATATTTAAGTGCTTGAAGAATGGAATAGAATAGAATCAACCAGGTTGGAAGAGACCTCCAAGACCATCTGGTCCAACCTGTCACCCAGCCCTATCCAGTCAACTAGACCACGGCACTAAGTGCCTCAGCCAGTCTTTTCCTGAACACCTCTAGGGATGGTGACTCCACCACCTCCCTGGGCAGCCCATTCCAATGCCAATCGCTCTCTCTGACAACAACTTCCTCCTAACATCCAGCCTATACTTCCCCCGGCACACCTTGAGACTGTGTCCCCTTGTTCTGTTGCTGGTTGTCTGGCAGAAGAGACCAACCCCAGCTGGCTGCAAATGAATCAAATCCAGGGAATCCTTTAGCTGACTTTGTGTTACATGCTGCACACTTAATAGATAACTGATCTATGTGCCAAAACGAGGCATGAGTTGGTGCAATGACTTTCTCCAGATTCACTGAGTCACATTCTGGACTTGCATTTCTTAATCATTACCTTTTGGGTCTTCATATTCAGCTTATGTACAGTATCATACAGGTACACTACTTGTAGCAAGCAGTACACTGTAGTAACTCAGAAACTGAATTTCAGTTGGTTTGGAGATGTTGGTTAGGTCAAGCCACCAGCTGCAGGTAAAATCCTGCCTTCTCAAACTGGTGTTTTAATTAGACACTCAGTGCTTTAACATTAAGCAAACTAACTTCTGGAGGTCCTTGGAATTCTGTTTCTCTGTATTTGTAGAAACATGGATGACACAAATGGCACTTTGAAGATGTTTTCAGGTTTGGAGCAGTGGACATAGGATGCTGTAGTTCATTATTTGATCTTGGCTGTAAGCTGAATGTTTCTATATTGAAATAGACATTGCAGCTTCTGCATCTGCTGTCTTGAGGGGGGGTTTAATCATGTTTTCTCTGTAAACTAGCTCTCCTCACTTCAGCAGTCAGCTGCCAGTGAAGCAGCTGCTTGATGTGTATGGTCTAATCATAATGCTGTGTGACATGCTGGATAATAGTGGATTAGCTGAGAGGAAAGGAGGCCTGGAAGCTGTGGGCCTCTTGAATGAAACTTGTGCACAGTAGCGTGTGAACACCACAGTCCTCAGAATGCTTCTTGAAAGGTGATCTCTGTGACAGTATATTTGGTATCAAGCAGGGTGGTTGGTTGTTTGTACATCATCTGTTAAGAAATTGGATGTGTCACTAATTGGTGTGTTGCTGTACATCCATAAACATGTGCAGTAGGCTTTGCCCTTGTACTGAAGGATGAGTCTCTTGAACTCAGCAATGCTAGAAACGTTTCTGCTGGTTTATTGTGATTGAAGAAAGATTTTAGTGCCCATTAACCTAATGCAGTTCTTTTTGTGGAGACTGGCAACTTTTCTTATTGCTTTTACAGTTAACTTAAGGAAATAATTCAATTCATGCATGAGTTTTGGGTTTGGGGTTTTTTTGCTTTGTCCTTTTTGATTCCTCTACTTAATTTATTTGGAATTTATTTGTAGCTGAGAAGTGAGAATTCTGACATTTTCACTACTTGGAGCTGTCCTGTATTGGGAATTATGGCTGTGGGACTTTGACTAATGGCTATTTCATCTATCTATTAGTGAGAGCAGGAACAATGGCTCTAAGTCTTGAGGTAGAATTGTTCAGCTAAAAGTCTTGCAGTTTTAAGACTCTTTAATTGCTTTAAGTGTACCTGAGGGACCTGTAGTGAAGGGGAAAATGCTGTCTCTTTCTTATTACTTCATGTTTTTTTCCCCATAGCTGTTGAAAGGAAACAAAGAATGACTTCTCAATTTAGACTTCTTTTCTTATGCAAACATTACCAGCCAACTATGAGGCTGTGCCAGTCCAGTTATACTGAATACAGGAGGAGGTGGCTTTAGTACTGTCAGTGTTTGTAGCAGTAAAGGGGCAAGATACCAGACCTCAGTTAACTGTAATCATAGAAGCAGTTGGGTTGGAACAGACTTACAAGCTTGTCCAGTCAAACCTAGCACCCAGCCCTGTCCAATCAACTGGACCATGGCACATTGGCTTCAACTGCAACAACTTCTGCAGAGGTCCAGTGCTTCTAGACCAAATATTAGTTTTGCATAGGAGCTAGCACCTGATTTTAATGTGTTTATTTATTAACTGTTTTTCTTTCACCAAATAGGATTCCCTCCAAAGACAACAATTTAGGTGGAGTGAGCATCTAATTTAGAGGTGCCTTTTGAATTTTTCAGTTCTTGGCAACTTTTACCTAAAACAATACTATAAGAAATGGGACACCAAGCTAGGAGCAGGTGGGGATCTCTGGAGGGTAGGAGAGCCCTGCGGAGGGCCCTTGCCAGGCTGGATGGGTGGGCAGAGGCCAATGGGATGAGATTTAACAAGGCCAAGTGCAAGGTTCTGCACTTTGGCCACAACAACCCCAAGCAGCACTACAGGCTGGGGACAGAGTGCCTGAGAGCAGCCAGGCAGAGAGGGACCTGGGGGTGCTGGGAGACAGTAGCTGAAGATGATCCAGCAGTGTGCCCAGGTGGGCAGCAGAGCCAATGGCATCCTGGGCTGGCTCAGGAGCAGTGTGGCCAGTAAGACAAGGGAAGTCCTTCTGTCCCTGTGCTCAGCACTGCTCAGGCCACACCTTGAGTACTGTGTCCAGTTCTGGGCTCCTCAATTCAAGAGAGATGTTGAGGTGCTGAAACATGTCCAGAGAAGGGCAAGGAAGCTGGAGCACAGCCCTGTGAGGAGAGGCTGAGGGAGCTGGGGGTGTGCAGCCTGCAGCAGAGGAGGCTCAGGGCAGACCTCATTGCTGCCTGAAGGGAGGCTGTAGCCAGATGGGGTTGGTCTGTTCTGCCAGGCAACCAGCAACAGAACAAGGGGACCCAATCTCAAGCTGTGCCAGGGGAGGTCTAGTCTGGATGTTAGGAGGAAGTTGTTGGCAGAGAGAGTGATTGGCATTGGAATGGACTGCCCAGGGAGGTGGTGGAGTCACCATCCCTGGAGGTGTTCAAGCAAAGCCTGGATGAGGCACTTAGTGCCATGGTCTGGTTGATGGTCTAGGTCTGAGTGCTAGGTTGGACTGGCTGAGCTTGGAGGTCTCTTCCAGCCTGGCTGATTCTATGTTCTAAGATACAAGATACATGTCTCAAATCTCTAAAATGCTCTTCTAAATTTAGAAATACTGCAAGACTGTACCAGTTGATAATTCTGGAGTCCTCTTCTGTCATATTTTACTGGTGTGTGTTGAAACCTCACTGTTTTAAAATAAACACTACTTGAGGCAGCTTTCAGTGCTTCTGTTTTAGCTCTTTGGTGACAGGAGTCTTTATTATAAACTGTGAAACACGTACCTGCTAGATGTAATTAAATAGCAATCTCATCCCTTCAGAAATGCATTCTGACACGGAGATCAGCTCCTGACAGTGAAAGTAATGTCACTACTTAATAATTTGTTCTCAGGCAAATCAATATAACAGCATGAAAACAACCTTTCTTCTTGTCAGTCAAGTGCAGGTTATGAATTGCACTGAGGCACACAAGTGACACAGTCTGGTTCCTCTCATTTACTTCTCTCAGTTTTCAGGGCTGCTTCTGAAATGGGAGTGTTAAGTTATGAGAGTAATCTTATATTGTATACCTCCTATATAGTCATCTCAGGGGATGCTTTAGTGCTCATCTTCAGTTTTGTGGGTTTTGTCACAAAACCTGGTCACCTGCGTGACTGTTACGTGTGGAGTCAACAGCAAGCTCTAAATAAGCTAACTGTCCCCAGTATCCACCAGGATTAAACTCTCTCTTAAGAGGGAAGGAGCAGGGGAAATAAATCACACTTTACTAACATACCCCATCTTGAGTACTGTGTTCAGTTTTGGGCTCCTCAGTTGGAGAGAGACAGGGATCTGCTTGAGAGGGTCCAGTGGAGGGCTGTGAGGATGATAAGGGGATTGGAGCTCTGCCTGATGAGGTGAAGCTGAGGGACCTGGGGCTGTTTAGTCTGGAGAAGACTGAGAGAGGATTTAATCAATGTTTATCAATATCTGAGGGCTGGAGGTCAGAAAGAGGGGGAGGGACAGACTCTGCTCACTTGCTCCCTGCTATAGGACAAGGAGCAATGGATGTAAGCTGCAACAGAGAGGGTTCCACCTCAACACAAGGAGCAACTTCTTTACTGGAAGGGTGACAGAGCACTGGCACAGGCTGCCCAGAGAGGTTGTGGAGTCTCCTTCTCTGGAGGCTATCAAGGCCTGTCTGGATGTGTTCCTCTGTGACCTGTGTTAGATTGTGTGGTCCTGCTCTGGCAGGGGAGTTGGGCTCGATGATCCCTTTGGGTCCCTGTGATCTTGTGAGCATAGCATCAATCCAAAAGCATACACAATACATGTAGGGATTGTAGAATTGACCATGGTGATTATTCCATTGCTATGGTATCAGGGCATTGTCTTAGCTACTGGGTGAAACAGAATCATTCAGTCTAATCAAACTGCAAAGATGATCTTTCACACCCAGCATCCAGTCTTTCTACTCAAGTTCAGAGAGAGTTCCTGTGCTCACTATCCTCTTTTCAGTGTAACGTGATCTCATCAGCTGACAACTTTAAATCTGGTGTGGCAAAGCAGTGCCAAATAGATAAATAATTTGGAGTGGGAATGTGCCTTTTCATAAACTCTACCTGTATTGGCTCTGTCCTTTTTTCTCTGCTGCTACTTTATTATGTTTCGATGGATTTAATAAACTGGAGTTACCAAAAGGACTGTCTGCTTCTGCCTTGAACATAGATTGCATAGATTTCACTTGCTAGAAACCAGCAATGCAAATAAGATTATCCTTCCTTGTAGTTGTGTGGGTCCTGCTTTGCTCTGTTGCCTAGGTAGTAAATAGATGGGTGTTCCTGAATGTTTGCTGCTGTTGTGCACATACGTCAGGCCTGAGCTGGTACTCCTTTTGTACACTTCTGCCTTAGGAGCATGTAATGCAAGGCATGTATTACTTTGCAACAAGACATGAGGTTCTGATTCAGATGAAGAGGTCAGTGGTATAAACCACAAATGCATAAGAGAATAAAAGAGCAGCTTGGTTTAGTTGTCTTTAATTAAGGGATGATCCTGGGGTCAGGCTTCTTTGCGTTGTCTTTTTCTTTTCCTAGCTAATAGAAATGTATCTTTCAGCAGTTTGGAAATGAGGCTATTAAAGGGCTGGTGGAGGTCAGTCACAGAGGAAGCTTTTGCCACTTGTACAGTTGCGTTTTTCCAGGGTGATGCTCAGGCTCTGTCAGCTGCCTTCTACCAGACCTCTCTTCCAGCAGATGCTCCCAGCTGCAGGGCAGCTACTGGCTGCTGGAAGGCTGAACATCAGAACACACTTGGCAGGAGGTCTGCCAGTTGCTACTGCACTTACTCTCATTAAACTTCAGAACTGTAATTAAGTAGTGGAAAAGTGAGCTGTCAGATCTAACAAAGCAGTTGATATCTCTCCCCTCCTTTGAGCAAGTTTAAGTCTTTGAGAAACTCTGGGAGGAGCACACTGAGATGCTTGAGCGTGTCCAGAGAAGGGCGACGAGGCTGGAGAGAGGCCTCGAGCACAGCCCTACGAGGAGAGGCTGAGGGAGCTGGGATTGGTTAGCCTGGAGAAGAGGAGGCTCAGGGGTGACCTTATTGCTGTCTACAACTACCTGAGGGGTGGTTGTGGCCAGGAGGAGGTTGCTCTCTTCTCTCAGGTGGCCAGCACCAGAACAAGAGGACACAGCCTCAGGCTGTGCCAGGGGAAATTTAGGCTGGAGGTGAGGAGAAAGTTCTTCACTGAGAGAGTCATTGGACACTGGAATGGGCTGCCTGGGGAGGTGGTGGAGTCGCTGTCCCTGGAGCTGTTCAAGGCAAGGTTGGACGTGGCACTTGGTGCCATGGTCTGGCCTTGAGCTCTGTGGTAAAGGGTTGGACCTGATGATCTGTGAGGTCTCTTCCAACCTTGGTGATACGGTGAAACTGTGAAACCTCCAGGGATGGTGATTTCACCACCTCCCTAAGACATTGCTGCACCAGGCTCCTGCACCCCAAATCTCAGGTCAGTGGTGAAAGAATGAACGAAGCAAATGAGCAGCAAGAACATAAGTGCCTGTTCTAACCCCAGTCTTGCACCCAGAAACATCAGAGATGCAGAAAGGCTTTTTAAATCGACCACCTCAGCCATTCTTCCCTTTGGTTGCCCACACATCCCTTGTGTCTTGGGGCTGCACATCGTGGCTTCCCTTTCCAACTCCCTGCCAAGAGCCACAATCCAGCATTTGGCTGCTTTTCCCCTTCACCTTCATCCCTCCCTCACACATCGCAGCTGCAGCCACAGGTCTCTTCTCCCAGACACACAGTGACAGAGTAAGAGGGCACAGCCTCAAGCTGTGCCAGGGCAGGTTTATTCTGCATTTTAGGGAGAAGTTCTTTGCAGAAAGAGTGATTGGCATTGTAATGGGCTGCCTGGGGAGGTGGTGGAGTTAGCATCCCTGGAGGTGTTTGATAGGAAGCAGGATGAGGCACTTAGTGCCATTGCTTAGTTGATTAGGTGCTGGGTGATAGGTTGGACTTGATGATCTCAAAGGTCTTTCCCAGCCTGGTTAACTCTGTGATTCTGCGATGCTGCCAGCCGTCCTTACGGATTTCCTTCTCGGCGTTTTTAAGCACCGTGTGAGAAAGCTGGAATCGTTCTGTGCCTTTAAATATTTCAGCCCTTGCAACCAAAAGCGCTGCTGTGCAACCACCCTTGAAGGCAGGAGCCCTTTGCTGCTGCGCGTCGTCATCGCCGCCGTCCCTCCGTGCCCCTGTGCGCAGCCTCCCGTTCGTTCCCTGCCCTGTCACTCAAGCGTGTGCGGGCAGCGCATACCCTGCCAGCGGCGTGCGTGGGGCTCCGCTGTGCCTGCGGCTGACGGCAGGTACGGAGAATGCTTTCAGACAGCCTTCACTCGTGTTTTCTTTGTCGCTGTTGTTGTCGCTGTTTTATTTCTTCCTGGTAGCCTGGTTTTGTTTGTAGAAGGGAGATGTCTCGCCTGTGGTATGGGAAGAAGGGAGGCGAGCCCCAGGCAGTCAATCCTGAATGCGCGCTGGTAACGCTCAGTGTAGTTGTGTTCATCTCTGTCCTTTGCATTCTTGGAACATTGCGATGCAGGCACAGTTTCTGGAAGTTTAAATTTAGAGAGTGTGAACAGGGGGCTGAGGCAGAAATCGGCGTTGCTGTTTTAGATGTGTGGCCTCACTTTTGGTATTGCATCGGCATTAGAGAAGAGAAAATGCTCCCGAGCGCTATTACAGGGCTCAGCAGCTGAAGGTTGTTGTGTGGTTTCCCCTCGCCCCCTCCTCCACCCACAACTTTTTGTCACCAAAAAATGCGGTTTGTAGCAAAGTACTGTGACCTGTCCTTTGGGTTCTTGTTTGTGGCATTAGCGTTTAATCGGTGTAAATCCTCTGAGGTACCATTGTTTGTACCTTCTCAGGAGTCACTCAGCCATGCGAGCATCTGATAATGCTCCCGAACCGGGGGAGCTCAGTGTGCTGGGGTTCTAGTCTCACATTTACAAGGAGGGGAAGGGGCAGAAGCAGTGTTTGCACAGTTTGAGATCTATAGGAGTAACCATGGTGTTGTTTTCCCCCCAGAGGCATCCATTTGTAGTAGTATGTAAAGGAAACGGTTCTCAGTGAGGCTTGCAAAACAATAACCTTGTGGGGATGGGGAGGAGGCGATGTTGATAATGTGTTTGTGCTTCTACCAACTGCTGCTCTGGAAAGCGTTTTTCATTCAGAGGTTCCTTACCACCTGAGAGTTGCAGATCTCTGGGGTTTGCTTACAGCTGACTTGGGCTATTTTTGATGGTTATTTGTCGCCAATTCGCTTGCAGAATATGCAATTGGCCATGTGGCAACAACTGTTGCTGTAGATGTGCGTTCACAGCTGAGTGTTTTTGGAGTAATAGCCTTTTAATTTTCCTCTGTGGCAATGAAATGTAGAATGGAGATGTAATTCCTCAATTAACTCAGATGTAACTGGATTGTAGTCTGTGGCAGTGTGAGAGGCAACTGAATCTTACCCAGAATGTGTTCTTTAATGTGTATCTATATATAGATATTGTTTGCTCAGCTAATTAAAGTAGTAGTATCCCTCACTAGAATTATTTCCTATAGGACCAACACTTGGTTTTACCTAGAGTCCAACTATACTACTTAAAGCAATAATTACCAACTCTTCAGAGTCAGTTGAACTGAAAAAAACCCTTCTTTGCTGTGAGAGATGTAGAGATCAGGTTATTTTAACGTATCCACCAGGACAAATCAGAAAATGGAAGTATTTTTAAGTGTTGCTATGTTAACAAGACATGGTCTGTTCTTGAAGTGAAGTTTTTTGTGTGGTAGGTGGTTTTTTTATTTCTCAGTGGATGAGCCTAAAGCTAAGAGGCATAAAAGGGGGAAAGAGTGTTGGTGCCATTAAGTCTGTGTTACAGGAGACATGGTGGAAAGTGTTTTAAAGTCTGGTGGCATATTTGAAACACAGATTTCTGACTAAATGTTTCTAGGGCTGGGGGATAGGTTGGACTGGATGATCTTGGAGGTCTCTTCCAGCCTGGTTGATTCTATGATCTAGTGGTTCTCAAATTTTAGATGAGAACCCATCTGACATGAACTAATATAACTGCTAGATCAAACAGAGTGCTAAAATAAAGCCATAATGTTTGCTTGAAGCAGCTGACTGGTCTTGGGTTGTTCACCTGGAAGGCCTTTGTTACTTTTGTGCTGGTAGAGTAAATTTGAGCTGAGCATTGGTAGAGGTTCCTAACTTCTTTGAGGTTCCTTCCAACCTAAACCATTCTATGGATGAGGCTTTGAGCAACCTGTTCTAGTTGAGGTGTCCCTGCCCATGGTGGGGGGTTGGAGCTAGATGATCTTTGAGGTCCCTTCCAACCTAAACCATTCTATGGATGACACTTTGAGCAACCTGTTCTAGTTGAGGTGTCCCTGCCCATGGTGGGGCGTTGGAGCTAGATGATCTTTGAGGTCACTTCCAACCTAAACCATTCTATGGATGACACTTTGAGCAACCTGTTCTAGTTGAGGTGTCCCTGCCCATGGTGGGGCGTTGGAGCTAGATGATCTTTGAGGTCCCTTCCAACCTAAACCATTCTATGGATGACACTTTGAGCAACCTGTTCTAGTTGAGGTGTCCCTGCCCATGGTGGGGCGTTGGAGCTAGATGATCTTTGAGGTCCCTTCCAACCTAAACCATTATATGATTTTTCAGAGTAAGAGATGAAAATTATGGTGAATAATCAACGCTTTATGCTCCCCCTTCCAAAAGCCAATCGTGTTGGCTTCATCTCTTTTCCAGTAAATCCCTTTGGCAAGTGTTGTGTCTGCTGTGCAGCAGCACAAGAGGTGGCAGTTGTGCTTCTAGAATGTCAGAAATGCAGGCTCCCGTTCTTTCTGTCAGAGAACTTCAGACAAAAGTCAGTGGACAGTGCAAGAGAACAAAAGGTGGATTGCCTTTTTTGGCAAAGCCTGTAGGAATGCTTTGTGGAGCTCTGATGGGCAGCATAGATAAAGGGGAACAAAACCAATGGAAACTCAGTTGGCTTTTATGTTTTAAGATATGCAAAGGAAATTCCAGCAATGCTGGTTTTAATAGGTCAATTTGAGACTTGCACAGCTTCTGAGGCTCATGATTTGTTGGTTAACTGTAGAATCATAGAATCAACCAGGTTGGAAGAGACCTCCAAGATCATCCAGTCCAACCTAGCACCCAGCCCTGGCCAGTCAGTGCCATGGCCTCATTAAGTGCCTCATCCAGTCTTTTCTAGCCAATGTCTGTCCTTCAGCTATTACAGAGATGGAATAAGAAAGGCTTACATGTGTAAGGTGAGAATTTAGTACTTCAGCCCTGTGCATGTCAGAACTACAAGGTTGCATCAATGCAATAATCTTTTTAAGGTCAAGTTTCTATACTGTTTTGGTTTTAGAGTGACTTTGTGATCTGAGTGCCTTTAAAAATAAAGCAGAGTGCAATCCAGTACTTTCTGACACTGATCACTAAGCTTAGGGCTTCTTAATGACAGGTAGTTGCTGTAGCCACTGTTGTAAGTAAATACAGGGTTTATGCATCACACCATGATTAGGTCTTCTGCTTAATTGTTAGGCATTGCATTGCTTACCTTTTTAATAACTGAATTCTCAGGTCTCACTACAGATGCAGTCAATACACAGTGGCAGATGAGCGTTTCAAAGGGTTGATTGTAAATTAAGAGAACACACTTTGAGTCATAGAGCCTTGTGTGTGCTTTTTCCTCTGTTTTTAATGGCCTGGGCAGTGTCAAGCTGATCCTTAAGGGGCCTTTTTTCAGATTAAAAATGAGACAAACATTTCTATGCTAGGTTGTGATTCAGTTACTACTTCTAAGCAGTTATAGCACTTCCTTGACATACCTGAGAGAGTCTGTGCGTGACACTGTCAGGACTGCAGCTGAAGGTCAGGCACCAGGTGTGGTCGCAGCAGCTGAACCTTTGGTTTCTCTGCTTGCTAGTGCTGAAACTTCCTTAAATTGTTTTGCAAGAGGGCTGGGTTTTATTGGTAATGCTGCCATAGATCATCTCTTTTTCACTTTGGACAAAAGGAGTCAAGTTGCCTGACCTGCTTCTTTCGTATTCACAGTTGAGCAGAAGTTTTCTACACCCTTTATGATTAAGAGAACTGTTTAGACCTTTAGGTTTTCTCCGTTGTTATCTTCTAGAAGCAGTGTTCAGCTCTGATAAGACCCTCCCTTTCTCCAAGGTGACACTTGTGAAGTGAAAGTATGGCTTCTTGGTTTGAGGGCAGCAGTGTGATGGTTTGGGCTCTTACCCACCCCCACACACTTTGTATTTGCCCCAGCTAACTCAGACGGACCCTGGGAATATAGATGAAGCAATTTATTTACAGCTAGCAGAATTTACAAGCAGCTATTTACAATCTATACAGTTATATACAATTATATACAGAAACATACAAAGGATAAACAATACAGAAGCACAACTCCCCTCCCAGAAACCTGAGTCCCCAGGAGGGGCTTTCAAACCACCCCAACACCTCCCCCCGGCCCTCTCAACCTTACCCCAGTTCTCAGGAAGAAGAGAGGTGCGGCCAAGAGGTTAGGGAGCAAGGTTAGTGGGAGCAGGGTTAATGAGATGTGACCAGGTCTGAAGGCAAAGGCAGAAGAGAAAGACAAAATGGAGAAAAAGTCTTTCTTCTTCCCAGAGTTCTCGGCGTAACTGTGAGAGAAGTTGACATCAATTGTTTTCATTTCACTGCCCCTTATCTAGTTCTTTTACCAAAACATTCCAGCTTGCTTCTAACTAGCACAAGCAGTTACACAACTCTATTAGCTACATGCATTAGGGGGTTCTGTGGGGTGATCCCTCCTGGCTTTAAGCTGGCCTCAGTGGCTGAGCAGCTTTCATGGTCATAGCTGTGTGTAGCAGATTGATGTGGCCACTGACTGAAAGGGCTTCTATGTCACCATCTGTGTGGCACTCTGTCCTTCATGGGTATTCAAGCAGTTGTAAATGGTTTCATGTGTATTGTGAAGGACACAAGTTCTGTATGAATAGATCAGGTAGTACTATATACCCTATGCCACCTTAAATTGAACTGCCCTGTGATCAGCTGTTCCAAGTCCCTAAGCAGAATCGCTTTTGCCCTGAAGCACGCTAACCAGTGCTCAGATTAACCATAAGAGACTGAGTTATTTTCTTCTCTTGAAATCTTTTTTTAAGCAGAAAATAACTGGAGAAGGAACAGAAGGTCCTTAAGGAATGGTTCCTGCTCCTCAGAAAGTAGCTTTGTGCATCAAGTAAGCTGGGTGCTGAGATGGCATAGTGAAGAGAGTGCAGGTAATGAAGGTGCGTAGCAGACTCGCATAGGCTTGGATCCTGGGCACGGTACTTGGATTCCCCATGATTTGGGGCAACATGGCAATTTCTGCATTGTACTGGAATTTGGAAAGCCTTGCTCTGTGCCTTAAGGACTTGATTAAGAACTTGTCCATGTTCATGCCCTGTTGAAACCACATCTGGAATACTGTGTCCAGTTTGGGGCTCCACAGTTCGAGAGGGGGATCTGCTGGAGAGAGTCAAACAGAGAGCTGTGAGAGTGACTTGGACATCTCTCCTCTAAAGAGCAATTGAGAAAACTGGGGCTGTTCAGTCTGGAGAAAGCTGAGAGGGAGTCTTACCAAAGTCTGTAAATATCTGAAGGGGTTGGTGTCAAGATGAAGGTGCCAGTCTGTTTCTGGTGCCCAATGATAGGACAAGGAACACAGGAGGTTCCACCTCCACACAGTGAGACACTTGTGTATGGCGAGGGTGACAGAGTGCAGGGACAGGCTGCCAAGAGAGGTTGTGGAGTCCCTTTCTATGGGGATATTCAAAACCTACTTGGATGTGTTCCTGTGCAGTCTGCCCTAGGTGATCCTGCTTGGGTGGGATGGTGGGGGGAGGGTTGGACTTGATCTGTAGAGGTCCCTTGAGATCTCTTCCAGCCTCTAGCATTCTGTGATAGCAGAGTGAAAATGTTGGCAGTTCCCAAGTGCAGGATGGTGATAGTGCATATTCAACAGTTTGAAGGCAAAGTGGCATTGCCTATAAAATTATCTACATACCAGTACATGAAACAGCAAATATATAAAGGTGTCAGGGATGCTGAGATGAAGGGGTTTTGGTTTGGTGGGTTTGGTGGTTTTTGTGTGGTGGGTTTGGGCTTTTTTTGTAAGAATCTCCTTAAGTAACCACACATTTTATGGCCCTTGTAAGTTAACCACTGCTGCCATGTGAGACTGAGCTTAGAAGCAACAAGGCTGAAGAGTCCTCAAGTTATAGCCTTTTAGGATTACATTCAGGAGGTGCTGGTGTGAAGTTTGTAGTTTGCAGTGAATTATCATAGCAAATAAAAGGGTAAAGCTACACTATCACTTAATGCTTGAGTGGAAGTCTGTTAAAGCTTTGCATATCTCTGACTCTTAGAATGCACAACTCACTACAATTTGCAGCAATTCTCTTGATGTTTATTAAGAAAACAGTTTAAAAAAGTGGTGGAAATAAATTGAGTGCTACTAATTACTGATCATTCAGTAATGAAACTGGATGTCACAAGTATTCCTTTTTCCTTGCCTTGCAGTTGCATGGGGTAAAGTGAACCATCGCTGTTCAAGAGCCAGTCATGCATGACTGTGGGCTCTGTACTCAGGACAGTGGCGAGTATCTGGCCAAACTCCTTGTAGTAGGGGCAGGTAGATGGGGAGCTGCTGGACTTGTGGTTATCTCCTTTGCACTGTGGTAGGCTCTAGAAGTTTTTAATACACTTTGCTACATGGGACATCCATTTAATCTCTCCACCAGCTATTCTGAGATGCTTTCATACAAATGATGATTTTGAGTCATTCTCAAAATCACATCGTTTGCTGTAGTTACATCAAAGTGACTGTTGTAGTCCTTTAGCCAGCTTGTTGCAGCAGAGCAGCATGTTTTAGAGCTTTCTGACTAAAGGCTTTCTGGCTGTACACCTCCTGCCAAAGCGCAGGTGCCATTTGGAGTGAATGTGTTGACAGATGAGCAACTCCTGAAGCTTTGGAGGTGAATAGAAAACGCAAGATAAAGATACTGTGAGGTGGTATTGGGGCGTTATTCCACTTTAGTTCTGCTACCTTGTCATTAACTGTACTCCACTGCCAGATAGAGTCACAGCCTACTTGAGAAGCCTGAGGTTTGCTCCTAGTCTTAATCCAGGAGAGCAAACCGGGTTCGCAGGATTCATTAATCTGAACGTAAAGAGCATTTGGGAAGACTTAAGGCTGAAGAGCTTGGGTTGAGGCACACAACTCAGATTGACTTCTAATGTAGCATCCTGATACTGGTAACTTTATGCGCTCCTATATCAGTTCTGTACTCATCCTAAAGCAGTGAGAACTCTCTGACTGCTCATGCCATTAGTGTTAATTCATGGGTTTGCTGTGTCTACTCATATGTCTGAAGTCACCACATGTGCATCGTCCGTGCAGAAACAGATATCTCCTGGCACTTCTCGTTTGTTTATCATGGCACATTCTCCCTTCATTACTCTCCTCCACTTTTTCTTTCTTACCTTTTTTACTTTTCTTCAACTGTCAGTGGAATTATTGTCTTCCTGTCTCCATATTCAGGTAGTGTCAGTGGCTGAGTATCACCGCAGGATCGATGCTCTAAATAGCGAAGAACTGCGCACTCTCTGCAGACGTCTCCAGGTGCCCTCTTCAGTAGTTTAAACCCCATCTCAAGATACTAAACCACCTTTCTTTGTAGTGTCTTTAATCAGGGCAAGTCCCACGCTCAGTGGGTTTGTCTTGTCTACAGCACTACAAGGATCCAGCAGAAAATTCCTTTGTTTTGGATGTGTTTACCAGTGCCATGCTCAGTAATTTTATGGTGGAGTGATTTGCTTCCAACTTTATCAAACAGGAATTTTCTGTCAGAATTGGAAAGTTTACTCTCAGTCCTGCTTGACTTGGAGTGATGTGTTTTAACTTCCACTTTAGCCTGGTGTGTTGTGTTAGATAGAAGCTTTCCTAAAAAGAATGCAAATCAAGTGAAGAATCCAAACACTTTGTTGTATGGGTGTTTAATTTTGTATAGGGATCTCTCCCCAAGAATCTCACAATACTTGGCAAGTATGAAGCTTCACAACTTCTGTGGAATAGGTAAGTATTTTTCCCTACTATTTAAGCAGGTAACTGAGGAAGCTCAACACAGCCAAGATTTTGCACGTGGACCTGCTAATGGAACTGTCTCTTCCAAACCCACGACTTTGAAAGCAGTATTTCAGTTTGGATTTTTCAAGGTTTATTGATGTGAATTTTGAACTTACATTTGCATTCTCTTTAGGTGTTTCTTAGTTCTGTGACAATTACATAGTTAGCTACATCATACATAACTTGGGTGCTGGAAATCAGAACACCTTAAAGGGATTGAGATTTGTTTCCCTGTAGTAAATGGCTGCTGAAACTGTAAAAGGTTTCAGTTCATGTTTCTGACTTGAATCTTGCTTTTTTCACCTATGATTACACATAAGAAAATATTTTCTTGCCTCTTTAATTTCTGTTTATTTAAGAATCAGTAATTAACTCTGCTAAAATTAAGTTACATAAATCAATCATGAGCATAAACCTAAAAGTCCTACTTTTATGGGAAAGTCAGAAATTTAACAGAACAAAATTCATTCCCACTGGAAAGTGGCAAGTAGTGGAGAATCCTTGGAAGTGCAAGAACTCTTTCCAAATACTTTTCACCTGTACTGCCCAACCTCAAGGTTGAGGCTGACTTGAATCTGATGCATTGGACAAGATCTTATGAACTCCCTGTACTGAGGCCATTTAAGTGTTTGTGGTGTAGGCTTTGTGGCAGTTGCTAACTCTGGAAGCCCCTGGAATCTGGCTACAGGTCTGTCTGCTCTGTCAAAACCTAAAAATAATGAAAAACCAAACAAACCACCAACCTCTGCCCCCCACACACACCACTTCAGCCCAAATGGCCCATGCTTTACATGGTGCACTTCGATCTGAACTAAAGAATAACAAAGGCAGAAGGCATTCTGCTGTTGGCTTGAGCAGTGCTGCGTTTCTGCAGAGTTGAAGCAGTGACTGTAATGGATGAAAGGCATTGAAGGTGGAAGAGAGATCACCAAACCATGGCTAGCACTTTGTGGTGCAGTCTGCAGGTCATACTCTGTACATGAAGCTCTACAGATAAACACATAGAGTTGTAATATGGAGATTAGTGCATAGTTTACACTGGAAGTTCTTGTTACCTTCTGCTGAAAAAATGAAGGCTTGACCTTTTTGCTTGCTTGATGCTGTCGTTAAGCACACCTTAAGAATTAATACTATCATTAAGTTGTTGTACAAATGTACTTTGACTTTATGACAGGAGTTTGTGATAGTACCTCTTTCCACAGCCTTTGAGAGAGAGGCAAGGGCTATCATTTGTATTTATTTGGGTCTTTTGGCTCACAGGTGGCTGTATTTGTTTAATCCTACCTGTAGTTCAGAGTTCTCTTTGAGTTCTCTTTCATTTGGCTTTCTCTTGTTAACTAAGGAAGCTCTTCACAAAAGCTCAGCAAAGTTTATCCTAGTGGTGTGTGAAATACCGTAGTTGTGTCCTGTGATGTTTAGAGTAAGAGGTATGTGGCAAACTGATGATTATGCTGGAGTTGTCAGATGTTTTTGGTAAATATGTCCTTGAATTTCTCCAGATTAAGGCCCTCAGGACTTTGGACAATCTGCCTTGCAGTGAAACTTCATTCAGGCTGATAAATTGTTCAGACATGTTCATCAGTAGGACTTTTTTCTTTAATTCTCTCAACATTTCAGTAACTCTTATTGCAGTGGCTTAAGTTACTACCTTCTTTCACTTTGTCCTCCTCCTCTGTCAAATTTCACTATCCTCATAGCAGGGTTTAGCTATTAATGCAGCAAGATTTACAGTTGTCAACATATGACACTTGAGTTTGAAAGTGAGTGTGGTCTGCAATAAGCTGTCACGAGCTACAATATCTGATGAGCAGGTTTGTGGCCTTCTGCTGCCTCTTGTAAATGGTGATCTCCAACAGTTCAGTGGAGTTAGATATATGGAGCGGTTCTTTTCAACTATGTCAGGAACTTCATGTGCAGTGCATCTTTGCCAAGCTCCCAAGGGTCACTGTGCAGCATGGGCACTACTGCTGCTTCCTCTTCCCTGCTCTCAGCAGCTCTTCCTTCTTTGATTCCCACAAGTACTCAGGCTACTGAGAAGTGTTCTGATGACTTCTACTTCATTTTCTGACCAAGTTTATATTAATTACACTTACTGTAAATGCTGTGTTAGTATTAAAACGCAAGCACTGTGTAAGCTGACCTCTGAAAAGCATTTGAAGTCCTTCAGCTGTGTGTGAGGGCTTTTTGGAGTATGAAAACAGCTTTCTTAGGAGTAGGTATCTGCATCATTTATTGCCATTATGTAGTTGAGTGCCAGCTTGCTACAGGAAGCAGTGAAGTTCTTGAGCAGATCAGATCTACTGGACTTCTTAGTACTTGAAGGAGTCTTGTAACTGTAAATCAGTATCTGCATGATATCTAAACCTGCAAAGCCTATCCCCCCTGCTGGTAGAATTGTGAATATTTACTTTCTTCTTGTTCCTTTTGTAGATAACAACAAAAGAAGACGTCAGTTCAAAACAGGCAACAAACACCAAACCAGACCTGGAGCCTGAAGCATTCCGGCCAAACCTTAGTGATCCTAGTGAATTATTACAGCCAGATCAAATTGAAAAGGTATGAACTCAGGGCAGACCTCACTGCTGTCTACAACTAACTGCAGCCAGGTGGGGTTGGTCTCTTTTCCCAGGCATCCAGTGATAGAACAAGAGGACACAGACTCCAGCTGCACAAGGGCAGGTTTAGGCTGGACATTAGGAAGAAATTCTTCACAACAAGAGTGATTGGCATTGGAGTGGGCTGCCCAGGGAAGTGGTGGAGTCACCATCCCTGGAGGTGTTTAAGAGGAGGCTCGATGAGGCACTTAGAGCCATGGTTTAGTTAATTAGAAAGGTTAGGTGATAGGTTGGACTGGATGATCCTAGAGGTCTTTTCCAACCTGGTTAATTCTGTGATTCTGGATTTACAATTATGTTTTGATATTGCACAGATATTGTTCAGAACAGTGTGGAACACACCAGTATAGGGAAGCTTTATATGGTATTAAATGCATAAGCACAACACTATTCATGTCTTAAAATGTTGTGGTTGTTTTCTCCTAACGTTCAATACTCCACAGCAGTGCTAGGCTGTGAGGTTTGTCCTTATTTCTTCCTTGAAAACAGCTTGGCTTTCACTGCAGTTCTTACTCTCTAGTCCAAGATCACTACATTAAATATGTTTATTGAAGGTTTGGATCAGGCTTGTATTCAAAAGCACAGGAACAGGAGAGCAAGCATCCTTCACCCTTCAGCTTCTTACCTGTTGACAGGAGTGATCTAATTCCCCAGTACTGGAATGTCATATGCAAGAATAACTGTGTGGTTTTACTCTCATGGGATAAACCTTTTAGACAGCTACAAAACATGTGTTCTTAAGATGGTAAATCATTCTTCTCCTGCAGGTCACTGATAGAGCTAGGAGAAGAAACCTGCTTGAGAGCACAGGCATAGAAAATCAGAATTAACCACGTTGGAAGAGACCTCCAAGCTCATCCAGTCCAACCTAGCACCCAGCCCTAGCCAGTCATCTAGACCATGGCACTAAGTGCCTCAGCCAGGCTTTGCTTCAACACCTTCAGGGATGGCAACTCCACCACCTCCTTCACCTCCCTGGGCAGCCCATTCCAATGCCAATCACTCTCTCTGGCAAGAACTTCCTCCTAACATCTAGCCTGGACCTCCCCTGGCACAACTTGAGACTGTGTCCTGTTCCATTACTGGTTGCCTGGCAGAAGAGTTGAGGGTTGGACTGGATCATGTTTGAGGTCTCTTCCAACCAGATATACTCTGTGATTAAAGATAATGGAGCTCTGTGGCTTTTTGCTGACTGCAGTATACACTCATGAATCTTCAGCATTGGTCTGAAGTTTTAAACTGGCTTTTAAAGCCACTGAGTAGCAGTTCAAAAGAACAGAATGGTTTTCATTTTATATGTAATATGTCCCTTAAAACAGTAAAAATAAGTAAGAGAGTTGTTGTTACCATTTTAACAGCTCACAAAATCTCTTCCACCACGGACCATCGGATATCCATGGACTCTTGTCTACAGTACTGCAAAGCATGGCATGAGCCTGAAGACCTTGTACCGAACTATGCTGGGCTTAGACACACCTGTGCTCTTGGTTATCAAGGACAGTGATGGACAGGTAGGAAAAGGTTTGTCTGAAGGTACAGGACCAATCAAGAAAAATGTCTGAGGAGTGTAAAGGAGTAGCTGACACTCCAGTCCCTCGTGAGAGAGAAAATTGTGTCTCAAGCTGTCTAGTTCACACATCTGTCTACAGCTACCTGACAGTTTAGGTGTTCTCCACCCCTGTACTCTCATGAAATCACCCAGACTAGACTCAGCTGAGCTGGAAATTAGAATAGAGCTTTATATTTACAGCTTAGCACAAGATGCAAGCAGATATTTACAGTATATACAGCCATATACATAAATATACGAGTTAAATGTAATACAGAAACACAACAGCCCTCCCAGAACCCAGAGTCCCCAGGAGGGGCTAGGAAGCAGATGGATTAGTTAGACAGCAGGTTAGGGTGAGAAATGCAGGCAGCCAGCAGGCAACTCTGTTATCTATGTTTGTGTTCTTGTTTTTATACATCTCAACAAGCTATGAGTGCAGTAGACATCACCATTGTTTCCTTTTCCTATATTCTAACTCTAAAATATCCCAGCTAGGCTCAAACTAGCACAGACATTGTGGAGAGGCTGCTGCTGGGCTCTTCTCACGGGTAATTGGAGACAGAACAAGGGGGAAGCTGAGGCTGGAGAGGTTTAGATTGGACATAAGGAAGATGTTTTTCATGGATAGAGTGGTCAGGGACTGGAATGAGCTGCCCAGAGAGGTGGTGGAGTCACCCAGCCTGGATGTGTTTAAGGGTGGTTTGGATGTGGTGCTTAGGGCTCTGCTTTAAGCTGAATCTTGTAGAGCAGGGTTCTAGGTCGGACTTGGTGATCCTGAGGGGCTTTGCCAACCTGAATCTTGCTGTGATCTGTGTAACTCCAGCAGCAGACTCAATAGACTACAGCAATTGTATGTTCTTTCTGACTCTTTCTACTTTAGTAGTTCAATTAAGTGGAACAAATCAGGTTAAAATTAAATACTGTCTTAAAGTTCAAGTTCTATTGCTGCAGAAAACATTCATGAAGTCAAGACTGAAGGCAATTGGGTTTGTGACACTGAAATAACCAAATGCAATTGTGTAGTTATACAGGGGTGGTTTTCTAGTTAGTCCTCTTCCTGATAAATGTTATACTACCTCAAACATTTAAAAATCACATAATGACTGCTCCCTTACTTGTTCTAATGTTCTTACTCCTGAGCATTGCAAATGCTTCTGTTAACCAGCAAATGCTTAGTTAAAAAACCTCTCTGTAGTGCAGAGGAACCAATGCTTAACAGTTACTTGGATTAGAATGACTTAACTACATGGTAAATAGCAGTCGTTGTGAGGAACTTGCTGCACGTATCTTATCTGAAGTGGAGGAGGAGCTACATCTGAAGAAGCAGAACCTTTGGATCTGGAATTTTAGAAAGATGTACATTTTCTTAACATTACCTGAGTTTGCTTTTTACCACTTGGATATTTCATGTGTGTGAGCATTTTTTACTGAGAGAATCTTCCTAGCCTTTTTGTCCTGATCACACTGTCTCCATCAGTGCACTCAGCTGTGCTTATCCTATACTGAATGCCAATCCTGGTAATGTTTACAGCCTGGTTTGTGTGTCAGTGACTGTCATCACAGATTCCCTAGAAGTAGTTTATCTTAAGTATCTTCTCTTGAATCTTTCTGCTTACAGGTTTTTGGTGCACTGGCATCTGAGCCATTTAAAGTGAGTGATGGCTTCTATGGCACTGGGGAGACCTTTCTGTTCACTTTTTCTCCAGAGTTTGAGGTAAGCTGTAATAAGTTTTGAATTGTAGAATGGTTTATGTTGGAAGGGATTTCAAAGCACAAGCAGTTACAGCCCCCTGCCATGGGCAGGGATACCTCCCACTAGAACAGGTTGCTCAAGGCCTCATCCAGCCTGGCCTTGAACACCTCCAGGGAAGGAGCAGCCACAACCTCCCTGGGCAACCTGTGCCAGTGTCTCACCACCTTCACTCTAAAGAATGCTTTCCTAACATCTAGTTTGGATCTTCAGTTTAAATTCATTAAGCCCTCATCCTGTCATTACCAGACCTTGTCAATAGTCCCTCCCCACCCTTCCTGTAGCCCCCTTCAGATACTGCAAGGCCTCTCCAAGGTCTCCTCCAAGCCTTCTCTTCTCCAGGCTGCAGAGCCTCAACTCTTGTGGCCTCTCAACATAGCAGAGCTGCTGCAGCCCTCTCAGCATCTTGGTGGCCTCCTCTGGGCTGGCTCCAACACTTCCATGTCCTGCTTCTGTTGGGGGCTCCAGAACTGCCCCCAGGACTGCAGGTGGGGTGTGAGAAGAGCAGAGCCAAGGGGCAGAATCCCCTCCCTTGCCCTGCTGCCCACACTGCTCTTGCTGCAGCCCAGCACAGGGTTGTGTCTGGGCTGCACTCATACTGCAGGCTCCTGTTGATCTTTCCATCAGCCCAGACCCCCAGGTCCTGTTCTTCAGGGCTACCCTCAGCCATTCTCCACCCAGCCTGGAGCTGGGCTTGGAATTGCACCACCCAGGTGCAGGACTTTACACTTGGCCTTGTTGAATGTTCTGAGGTTGGCCTGGGCACACTTTTTCCAGCCTGTCCAGGCCCCTCTGGTACCCTTTGGGTTTTTTTTTGTTTCCCTCCATATATGTTATCTTTATTTACCATTAGATTTGTTCAGTGAGTATTTTATCTGAAAAATTCTAGGAGCTGGCCAGCACATGGCCATCATGCTGATGTTTTTCACAGAATCTATATCACTGGTGTTAGCATAAGTGAAAAAAATACTCACTCTGCTTCTCTCACTGTACTGAAGATTCTTCTTCTACTATAAACTCTGCCAGGTGTCTGAAAATTTACAAACTACATCCTTTCAAAGGATGTATCATCTAACCTAAGCATATTTTCTTGATGGTTTCCATTGTGTGGAAGTTTTAGTGCTCAATGAAGGCTTATTTTGCAAAGCTCTTATTTGAAACTGCATAAAATGTGAGAGAGCTTTTGTCTGCATGTACATATTCCCTGAATTATCTGCCTGAATGTGGTAGCTTCATTCACTTTGCCTTCAGCCACTCATAATCTGTCTGTGCTGATGTCTGATTTCCCTTCCACCCAAACACAAAGTGTTAGGAAGAGTGTGTCCAGCAGATCAAGGGAGGTTCTCCTTCCCCTCTACTTTGCCCTAGTGAGACCTCATCTTGAACACTGCCTTCAGTTTTGGGCTGCCCAGTTTAAGAGGGACAGGGATCTGCTGGAGAGGGTCCAGTGGAGGGCTACGAGGATGATTAGAAGACTGGAGGGCATGGCTTATGAGGAGAGGCTGAGGGACCTGGGGCTGTTTAGTCTGGAGAAGAGAAGACTGAGGGGATTTAATAAATCTGAGGGCTGGGGGTCAGGAGGGAAGGGACAGCCTCTTCTCACTTGCTCCCTGTGATAGGGCAAGGAGCAACGTATGTAAGTTGCAGCACAGTAGGTTCCACTTCAACACAAGGGGGAACTTTGTGACTGTAAGGGTGACAGAGCACTGGCACAGGATCCCCAGAGAGGTTGTGGAGTCTCCTTCTCTGGAGACTTTCAAGGCCTGTCTGGATGTGTTCCTCTGTGATCTGTGCTAGATTGTGTGGTCCTGCTGTGGCAGGGGAGTTGGACTGGATGGTCTCCTTGGGTCCCTTCCAAACCCTAACATCCTGTGAGCCTGTGATATTTTAACTTACTAGTCTGCTTTTGGCTTTTTGTCTTTAGGTTTTCAAATGGACAGGAGACAACATGTTCTTCATCAAAGGAGACATGGACTCCCTTGCCTTTGGTGGAGGAGGGTAAGTTGTAACTTCTATCACTGGTGCCTGTTAAAAGTGTGTCTGCACACCTTTGAAATGAAATACTGGGACAGGCTCAGGACTTGGCAGTTACCAGCAAAGAAAGGCTTTGTATGTCAGATACTTAGCTTGAGGAAACTCAAACAGGAGCTTTGTCTCCAGCATAGTGTGGCATCAGGTTTCAGCCCTGCAAGGTGATGATGCCTTGCATGCTTTATATATGTCTTGGTATTTTCAGAATGGACAGCAGATACTATGGTTCTGAAGGCACACAGGTGGAAATTGGTGTCTAACTTAGAACAGGCTGAAATTGACTGTAACATACCCAGACATGCAGAAGTGATGTTGTTGAACCCCTTTTCCATGCCCATGCAAATGCCTAAGCTTGCAGGATGTTTCCCTTGTTTATCATCAGCATTCTCTTCACATGTGGAGAGTACTCCTATGCCTTTTTCTTAACACAAGGGAAGGGCTGAAAAGTGAAGGATTCTGGTTAGCTTTGTAGTTCAGAACAGCCAAAAGAAGTCTCAAATGAATAGTTAAAAAAGACCCACAACTTTGCAGCTTCAAGTTTATCAACAGCTATGAGAAAGTAGTTGTGTTGGGGAAAAAAAATCTGTGAATTCTTCCTTGTTCCTGAATTCTGAAAGAAAATGAATGCCTGAGCTTGCTGCTTAATCCCTCAATTTCTTGCTGTAATGTGTTGTCTGTCTTGCAGAGGGGAGTTTGCTCTGTGGCTCGATGGAGATCTCTACCATGGAAGAAGTCATTCGTGTAAAACATTTGGGAATCACACACTTTCTAAGAGAGAAGACTTCATTATCCAAGACATAGAAATATGGGCTTTTGAATGAGTATTTAACTGTTTCTACAGGGTCTTGTCCCAAACCTGACATGAATCAGTGCAGCTCAAAATTCCCTAGGAGCAATATAATGCATCGTTTTGTCATTCTCATTTTGCCCTAAGCTTTCAGTGTGGCCATCTGGTTATTTTTGAAATGGCAGAGTTCTTTTTGTGCTCTCACATCTGTAATCCACTGTCCTGCCTTTTCTAAGCTGCAGACCCTTCTACAAAAGACAGACCGTGTGGACTGAAAAGGAGCGCTATTTACTTTGAGCCTTGCAGCCTGCAAAGCTTTCTTATCCTTATTGCAGTTACCTCCCAGGTTTCCCACACACACCTTTCTGCTATCCCTCAAGGGGGCTGCTTCATGGAATATAGGTTATTATTTTTGTATTCAGATTGTCTATGAATGAAGCTGCCCCCTGTGAACCTATAGAAGAAGAAAGCTGCGTGTGGGTATTTGACATCAGTACTGCAGAGATTGGTCTGGACCAATGGTGGGTTCCTTCATAAGGAGCCAGAAGGAGATGAGAAGCCTAGCATTCCTCCTGAGCACGTCTTACTGCACACGTGGGGAAGTTAGAAGACACCCAGAGTCAGCAGTGCCACTTGTCCTGTTCATTGCTCATCTTCCAAAGCAGTCATTTAAGTTGCAGCTGCATGCTGATGGTATCAAAGAGCGGTTTGCACATGCTGTGAATGATGTGCAGGTTTGGGACAAACGCTGTGACAGCACTGAGCTACATGGCAAGGACTTAACCCCGCAGCAAGGGAACGTAAAGAGCACGGTAGTTCCACCAAATGAAGAGGCTACAGCAAGTAAAACTTGGTGAACAATTCCTAGCTCTGTTAGGGCATTAAGAGTACAGAAACAGATGCATCTTTCTTCAACACAACCTGTCAGCTATATCCTGTTGTACTGTCGTAGCCGTGTAGCACATCAACTCCAAGAGTAGAGCTTATTTCTGTCCAGAGGAAAAAACCAAACCAACCAATAGTTGTGATGTTTTTGAGTGGGTCTATGTTGTAAATATACAGTTAGCACCAGCTCTGATTTAAGATGAGATCATGTACTATAGGTAGCCAACATCGTAATTCCCTAGGCTCGTGGAATATGCAATCTTAACTGTCATGTGACCTCAAACCAAAATGACAGCTAGAATCCAGTTCCAGTAGCTCTTGTCCACTTTTGTAGGAGAATTGATAACGCCATCGTGGCAATAACAGCTCAATACAACTGTCTGGTTTAAAGCTTTTATTCTATGTTCTGCAACAACAACAAAAAAAAAAAAAAAAAAAAAAAAAAAAAAAAAAGGCAACCAAAACAAGAACAACAACAAAAAATTGCTGTTGAGTGTGACAGTGACTGACTTTGTGCTGAAATCTCAGCTCTTTCAGATGAACATTGTACATTCTCTTGTAAATTAATGTTTAAAGTAGGTTTTTGTTATTCTAGAGGAGTGTTGATTGGACGGGTTTGCTTCTAGCACTTTAACTTATTCTAGAAATGGAATTCAAAACCAACAACAACAACAACAAAAAAAAGCCCAATGGGTTGGCTTAAGTAGATGTAGTTGTATATTATTACCAAAACAATATTTACATCTCTGGAAAGTTCTAGAAAGGAACATGAAAAAAAAAAGACACCACAGAACAAAAGCAAGACCTTTGAAGACAGCTTACTGCTATGGTCATGAGGAAAAAAGGGCAGATGTTTCATCTTCTAATATGCTAATGCTCAATATGGGTAGAAACACAGGGCTCTGTCTCCTGTCTCTATGTATAGCTCTTCATCCTTATTAGAACTTAGTACAACATCTAGACTAAATGTTTACAGAATAAGGAAACTGTAAATAAATTACAGTGGCTTTTCTCCCCTTTTGGTCTTCCACAGCAGTATTATTGTCTTTGTGGAGTTAAGACTGATTATTGTTATTATTACAACAACAACAGCAGCAAAAAAAAAAATCCTGTAATGGGTTTAAAGTACTCTAAGGTCACAGTGTAGAGCAAATAAATCTAAATATATGGAAAAATAAACTGCAGTTGGAGTTTGTTTAGAATCATAGACTCAGAGCGTGGCTTGGGTTGAAAGGGACCTCAGATCTTAGGATTATAGAACCAGCCAGGTTGGAAGAGACCTCCAAGATCATCCAGTCCAACCTAGCACCCAGCCCTGTCCAGTCAACCAGACCATGGCACTAAGTGCCTCATCCAGGCTTTGCTTCAACACCTTCAGGGATGGCAACTCCACCACCTCCCTGGGCAGCCCATTCCAATGCCAATCACTCTCTCTGCCAACAACTTCCTCCTAACATCCAGCCTAGACCTCCCCTGGCACAACTGCAGACTGTGTCCCCTTGTTCAGTTGCTGCTTGCCTGGCAGAAGAGACCAACCCCACCTGGCTACAGCCTCCCTTCAGGTAGTTGTAGACAACAATGAGCTCTGCCCTGAGCCTCCTCTTCTCCAGGCTGCACACCCCCAGCTCCCTCAGCCTCTCCTCACAGGGCTGTGCTCCAGGCCCCTCACCAGCTTCGTTGCCCTTCTCTGGACACCTTCCAGTGCCTCAACATCTCTCTTGAATTGAGGAGCCCAGAACTGGACACAGCATTCAAGGTGTGACCTGAGCAGTGCTGAGTACAGGGGCAGAATAACCTCCCTTGTCCTACTGACCACAACCTCCTGCCATAGGCAGGGACACCTCCCACTGGAACAGGTTGCTCAGGGCCTCATCCAACCTGGCCTTGAACACCTTCAGGGAGGGCGCAGCCACAGACTCCCTGGGCAGCCCTCACTGGAAAGAACTTCCTAGCATTTAGTTTGAATCCTCCCTCTGCCAATTTAAACCCATTACCTCTTGAACTGTCATTAGAAGACCTTGTAAATAGTCCTCCCCAGCCTTCCTGTGGCCCCCTTCAGAAACTGGAAGGCCACTATAAGGTCTCCTCGAAGCCTTCTCTTCTCCAGACTAAAGGGCCCCAACTCCTGTAGCCTGCTTGTGGCACTGGCCCCTGATGGGCTGTGTGTTCCATTCGGTGTTCACGCAGCCTTCCCTGCCACTGAAGGTACTGAACAAAACACTCCTGTGCTGCTCATCCTTCATCCAGTCCCCCCAGTGCCTTGAAGTCCTCTTTGGTTGCTTTTGCACATCTGTACTCAACCTCATCTCCTCCAATTTGTTTTACCAGGCATGGATAATAATCTGAGGGCCCTACCCAGACTAGGGGGTTCTCTAGGAACATCTCTGCCCCAGGTGGGCAGCAGACTTCCCTGTGGGGTGGAACTAGTTGGCATATGGAGCTCTCTGTTTCCCTCAACAATTACTTGCCTTTTTTTAAGTAGCCCTAATGTGTGGGGCTGGTGGAGTCACCCTGGAGAGCCCCCAGCATGGACCCTCCATCTGCTTCCTGCATAGCCTGCCCCTCCAGTTCCAGAGCACCAGACCTGTTGTGTACACCTGAAGCAACTTACTTCACAGGGTATACTGATGGGTTTATTCTCTTGTGTGGGAGGAATAACCCCAAAACAATCCATCAAGAATTTTATTTATAGTTCATCTCTTCCTTTTGACAACAAAATTTGCTCAAGACACTGTAGACAACTGTAAAGGTAAGAATGTGCAGGTAAGTATTAAGTGTTACACTTGAGAGCTTAGTGTTGCAGGTCAGCTTTGGTAGAATCAGGGAATCAGCCAGGTTGGAAGAGACCTCCAATATCATCCAGTCCAACTTAGCACCCAGCCCTGGCCAATCAACCAGGCTGTGGCACTAAGAGGAGGCTCAGGGGTGACCTTATTGCTGTCTACAACTACCTGAGGGGTGGTTGTGGCCAGGAGGAGGTTGCTCTCTTCTCTCAGGTGGCCAGCACCAGAACGAGAGGACACAGCCTCAGGCTGCGCCAGGGGAAATTTCGGCTCGAGGTGAGGAGAAAGTTCTTCCCTGAGAGAGTCATTGGACACTGGAATGGGCTGCCCGGGGAGGTGGTGGAGTCGCCGTCCCTGGGGCAGTTCAAGGCAAGGTTGGATGTGGCACTTGGTGCCATGGTCTAGCCTTGGGCACTGTGGTAAAGGGTTGGACTTGATAATCTGTGAGGTCTCTTCCAACCTTGGTGATACTGTGATACTGTGATACCTCCAGAGATGACCACCTCCCTGGGCAGCCCATTCCAATGCCAATCACTCTCTCTGACAACAGCTTCCTCCTAACATCCAGCCTAGACCTACCCCAGCACAACTTGAGACTGTGTCCCCTTGTTCTGTTGCTGGTTGGCTGGGAGAAGAGACCAACCCCACCTGGCTACAGCCTCCCTTTGTGTAGTTGTAGACAGCAATGAGGTCACCTCTGAGCTATTAAATAACTTCCACTGGATCCATCTTACAGTGAATTATTTGTTTCCTTGCTTAGATTGACAACATACACCTGTGCCTAAATTACCAGTGGTTAACATGGCCTCACAATACACACAATAATCAGGTTTTATGTCCCTAACTTGCAAAATCATTACAGTTATTTGTTGATTGGAGCTTAAACCTGTACTCCCAGAGTAGAAAAGCAATGCTTGTCACAGAGACAAGCTGTTCATACACCATTTCTTCTGGTAGAGGATATTTGCTTTTTCATCTTGGAGGAATTTGGGGGCAGGTGGGGGGAACCCAAACATTTATTTTCATTTTCTTTGTGCAAATTGCTTGTTTCAGAGCATGATGCCTGGGAAAATGCTTCTCACCCCCAGCACTTTTTCACCAAGGTAAGTTTTGCTATAGCCACTTAGAGGAAGGGTCATCTGTGTAACCAGTGCTCATTACACACCTTACACAGCTCTCAGATTTGTGCAGAACACAGGTTTTAAGACCTAGAAGTGTTAGTTCCTTAGTTTTTACTCCTCTTCAGCCTCACCTGGGCTGTAGTATGTTCTTTCACTGACATCAGAACAGTTCTGACAGCGAATGCTATCAACTTAGGCTGCTCAGTAATATGAGGCCCCATTTTCCTTTGAGTTAGCTGCTCTTAGTTATGAACCAGCGTTGCAAAGGAGGTGCTTTTATCTGTGGCTGGCTGTTCAAAACCTCCTTCTGCCTTACGTTCTGTTGGGTGTTTTCTCTCCAGTGTCTACAGCACTGCACACAACACAAATAAATTAGTTCTAGAAATAGAATCATAGAGCTTGGAAGAGAGCTCCAAGCTCATCCAGTCCAACCTAGCACCCAGCCCTCGACAACCAGACCATGGCACTAAGTGCCTCAGCCAGGCTTTGCCTGAACACCTCCAGGGACGACAACTCCACCACCTCCCTGGGCAGCCCATTCCAGCTGCAAATGCATTGACTATAAAACCTCACTTATGAAAAGAAGGATTCTTGGTTTGTGTGTGTGGGATGGAAGAAAAAGCCACGTCAGCAGCGGCTGCAGGATAACTCTGCAGTAGTAGTTGTCATTAATAGGGGCTCCCTGAGGCTGTGTGCCAATAAAAATACTAGGATGTGCCTTTAGGTTAATTAATTAGGAAATGTGTGCATGGGATCTCTTTCACAGATCAAATCCTTGGTCTGACTCGATGCTGTCATTCAGCTGCTCCTTTGGCATGACATCTTTATCCCTGCTGTGCCAGTTTAAGTAGTTTGGAAGTTCTTAAATGTAGGAACATGTAAAAGTTGGGGTTGATTTGCACTTAACTGCTGTGGGTCTTTTCTGGGCAGCTGCTTAGATTGGATACAGTTTATTTTCCCTCTCTGTTTTCTCAGGTAGCAATGCAGTGGATATCCTGGCAAGCCTCCTGGTCCAGGGGCAAATCCGTGTGGCTGCTTGCATTAGTTCTCAAAGACGTAGTTAGGAAACTGTTCACTGCCTTTTCTTTGGAGGGGAGCCTTGCAGTGGGAGCGTTGCCAGGGTTTGAGAGGTTCAGGTGACCCCAGACGCCCTTAAAAAGCTACAGAGACCAAGGTCCCTCATGGGCTTAACGCAAAAACCTACGGCATCGTGGAGGGAGACGTGGAGGGAGACTGCCATTCTTGCTCTTGTTTCTCCAGAGCAAGCTGTTCCGTTTGCAGCCCGCCTATTTCAGCAGAGTGATGAGGACGTCGTCATCCCTTCCCTGCCACAGCATCTCCCCCTCGAAGTGCACCAGCCCGTGCTTCCTGGCGCGCAGCAGGATGCCGACCACCTTGTCCGAGATGCGCACGTACCGCTCGAAGAGCTCCCCGAAGCTCACCTGCACCTTGCCGTCGGGCCGCGGCCGGGCCATGGACTCGATGATGAGGCACAGCTCCCTGATCTCGCGGTGGATGTGGGCCTGGGCTCGCTTGGCCCTCTCGGCCGTCCTGGTTCCCTCCTTGGGCCGGCCGTAGCCTTCGTCTCCCTTGTGCAGGCGCGAGGCCATGGCCAGCTCCCGGTCGAAGTCCTCGCTGAAGGGGTTCAGCCTCTGCGCGGCCATGTGCTGCTCGGCCCACTCCTGCCACCTGCCCTTCAGGCCCCTCACCACGCTGCACCTCCTGGCGGCTTTGCTGCCTGCCTCCTGGCCTGCTCTGCTGGAGCTGGACAAAACAAAACGGGTGTGGGAGCTCTGCAGGATCTGCTCCACCTAACACGAGTCACAGCATCGCAGAGTTCAGCAGGCAGGGAGAGACCTCTAGGATCATCCAGCCCAAACTGCCACCTAACCCTTCCAATTACCCAAACCATGGCACTGGGTGCCTCACCCAGCCTGCTCTTGAACACCTCCAGGGACAGCCACTCCACCACCTCCCCGGGCAGCCCCTTCCAGTGCCAAGCACTCTCTCTGCCAACAACTTCCTCCAATCACTCTTTCCGTAGAGAATTTCTTTCTAATGTCCAGCCTAAACCTGCCCTGGCACAGTCTGAGACTCTCCTCTCCTTCTGTCCCTGGGTGCCTCAGTTCTGCTGCTGTGCTCTTCCTCCAACTCCTGGTTCCAGGTGGGATGCTAAGCCACCAGGTGGCATGAGCTCACCACTCCTGAAGTGGCTCTTCAGAGCCCAGGTGCCTGGACTTGAACCGAACTTGCTGGTCACAGCTTGATCTCATCTCTGCTACCTCACCCTCCAGCCCAGGTTTGAGCCCATTTTGATGAACAGGCTCACAGGATGTTAGGAGTTGGAAAGGCACCAAAGAGATCATTGAGCCCAACCCCCTGCCAGAGCAGGACCACACAATCTAGCTCAGGTCACACAGGAACACATCCAGACAGGCCTTGAAGGGTTCCAGATAAGAACACTCCACAGCCTCTCTGGGGAGCCTGTGCCAGTGCTCCGGGACCCTTATAGTAAAGAAGTTCTTCCTTATGTTGAGGTGGAACCTCCTGTGCTGCTTCCACCCATTGCCCCTTGTTTTGTTGCAGGGAACAAGTGAGCAGAGCCTGTCCCCCCTCTTCTCCTGACCCCCAGCCCTCAGATGTTTATAAACAAGGATGGTGACTCCACCACCTCCCTGGGCAGCCCATTCCAATGCCAATCACTCTCTCTGGCAGGAACTTCTTCCTAACATCCAGCCTAGACCTGCCCTGGCACAGCTTGAGACTGTGTCCCCTTGTTCTGGTGCTGTTTGCCTGGGAGAAGAGATCAACTCCACTTGGCTGCAGCCTTCCTTTAGGTAGTTGTAGACAGCAATGAGCTCTGCCCTGAGCCTCCTCCTCTGAGCTCCCTCAGCCTCTCCTCACAGGCTGTGCTCCAGGCCCCTCCCCAGCTTCATCTTGACTGGGGAAAAAAAAAGAAAGAGGGTAATGTCTGGAAAAATCTCTGCCCTGTGCTAGCTGTTGATGCATAAAGCCACAACAAGGAGCTAATCAAGTGTAGTAGCTGTGGCTATGCTCATGTGTTTTTAAGTTCTGAAACCCAAAGTTCACATTCCTACTGTCAGGGCATCACCCTGACAGGCAGGGCAGCTGGGATTCGTCAAGGTCAGAGGATGACAGAAGCCCTCCAGAGGCTTCACAGGTTATTGTTCGTGTGTGTCTGTGCTCGTAGCAACATCATGCTGTTGGATGGCTCCAGACAGACAAATTGCTGCTGGTCTTTCCTCCAGTGGCCAATCTCGCCCGTTGTGGAGGAGCTACAGATAGTCTGAGCTAGGCGTTGTGCTGTTCACATCCTCCCCTTGTGTCTGTGCAGAGCTTGGCCAGGGACTGTGTTGTGCTCTGGCTGTGCCAAGGTCATTTGTTTTCTAACATTTTAACTCCCCAGAAGGCTGCTCTGAGACCTCCCCAGCAATGTCAGCTGAATGTTAGCAGTGATGCTGGGGAGCCAAAGCGCAGTTAGCAAAACAGAGCAGGGGGCTGCAGGGCTGCAGAAATGTTGTTTCCCTGCTGCTGGGACACTCCTTAGTGTTCTACTGAGCCTGTTGAAAGAGGGAATATAGAAGCTGTGTGGCACTGTTGAACTTGCTAGAGGGCAGGGATCCATCCAGAGGGCTCTGGGCAGGCTGCAGAGGTGTGCCCAGGCCAACCTCAGGGCATTCAACAAGGCCAAGTGTGAGGTCTTATATCTGGATCAAGGCAATGCCAAGCACAGCTCCAGGCTGGGTGGGGAATGGCTGAGAGCAGTCCTGAGGAACAGGACCTGGGGGTCTGGGCTGATGCAAAGCTCAACAGGAGCCTGCAGTGTGAGTGCAGCCCAGACACAACCCTGTGCTGGGCTGCAGCAAGAGCAGTGTGGGCAGCAGGGCAAGGGAGGGGATTCTGCCCCTTGGCTCTGCTCTCCTCACACCCCACCTGCAGTCCTGGGGGCAGTTCTGCAGCCCCCAGCACAAGAAGGACATGGAAGTGTTTGAGCCAGTCCAGAGGAGGCCACCAAGATTCTGAGAGGGCTGCTATGAGGACAGGCTGAGAGAGTTAGGGGTCTGCAGCCTGGAGAAGAGAAGACCTCAGTTCTAGGCCCCCCAGCTCAAGAAGGACAGGGAGCTGCTGCAGAGAGTCCAGCACAGAGCCACAAAGATGATTAAGGAAGTTGAACATCTTCCTCAGGAGGAGGGCCTGAGGGAGCTGGGGCTGGGAGCTTGGAGAGGAGACTAAGGGCTGACCTCATGCATGGTTATCAATATGTGCAGGGTGAGTGGCAGGAGGCTGGAGCCAGGCTCTGCTGGGTGATGCCCAGTGCCAGGACAAGGGGCAATGGGTGGAAGTTGAGGCACAGGAGGTTCCACATCAACCTGAGGAAGACTTTTTTTCCCTGTGAGGGCGACAGAGCACTGGCACAGGCTGCCCAGGGGGGTTGTGGAGTCTCCCTCTCTGGAGCTATTCAAGAACCATCTGGATGTGTTGCTGTGTGATCTGCTCTGGGTGATCCTGCTCTGCAGAGGGGCTGGACCAGATGAGCTTTGGAGGTCCCTTCCAGCCAATGATTCTGGGGCATTACCAAGTCTGTAGAGCAGAAAGCTGTAGCAAACAGCCTGTTGTGTCCTTAGCAGCTGCCTGCAGTTTTCCATCTCGCAGCATTGGACCTGTGGAACTTTTGCTCTTTTACCAACAGAGTGATGAATTTGGCATCTGCCCTTTGGCCAGTCTGGCCACAGCACAACTGGTTCTAGCTGTCTACTGGAAACATGATTCTGCTGGAGGTCTCTGGGAAAGGAAACTGGAGAGTTCCTACCAGCCTGTGCTGTTCCTTTGCTCTTCTGGGAGGCTTCTTAATGACTGCATGACCGTGGTTGAGCACTGCTTGTTTACTACCTGGGCTCCAAATTTACCAGCTGCCTGCTGTTACGTAATGGTCCTCAAGCATGAGCCTCCTACTGAAAGAAGTATTACTCAACACTGTCCAACACTATCCATTTGCTACTGAACTCAAACTTTTAAGCAGAACCTGTAATAACTCCTTAGGTAAGTAAAGGATTCTGCTTCCCTTAACCAGTTTACAGGCACAGAGGAGATCTGTGTGTCAAGAGCTGCTGCTTCCAGGGTATAATCAATTAACCTACTTCCCTCCACCCCACCCCTTGTGGCTGTACTCAAAGAGAGACTTCCAGTTTGAAGAACCTGTTGATGCTCCTTTTTGACAGATGATCTGTAACATGGAGCATGTCTTAAATCAGTCCTGCAGATGCTGAGGCAGGCTTGGATGCTTTCTAGTGTGTGTCTGAGAGCCAAGCTCCTGTGAATGTTTCTGTTCTTTGCATTCATGGATTCCAAAGCCGTGAAACACTTCTAAATAGAAGCTGGGAGCCCAGTTTTTGGTAAGAGCTACTTAAAAGTAGTTTCTGTGGTGTCTAGTTTGGACATGCTCTGCAACTAATTCCTGGGAATATTTGCAATTTAGTATTTGGAAGTATTAGTGGTCAACTGTGTTGCTTTAGACCTAATATTTGCTGAAATAGATAAATAGCTGCAGGCTTTTGAAGAGCTGAAAATTGTTATTCTGTAATAGGGACTAAAGGATTAAGGAGCCCTCTTCAGACATGAGAAGGCTCTGGAGAGCCTTATTTCATAGGCATAAATACCTGATGCTCTCAGCAAGCAAAGAGGACTGTGCTAGTTTGAAGCTAGCTGGAATATTTTAGTGAGAAGAATTGGATGCTAGGCTGTGAGAAGGAAACAAAGGTGATGGCTGCTGCACTCATAGGCTTGCTGAGATGTGTAAGAACAACAAAAATATAGGCAACAGAGATGCTCTCGCTGGCTCTGGCTGCCTGCACTTCTCTCTCTAACCTGCTGCCTGTGCAACCAATCCTCTGCTTCCTAACTCCCCAGCTAAGTCTCCAGACTCACCTTGAATATAAAGCAAAGTCTAGCATAAGGTAGAGGGGTGGAAAGGAGGTGGAAGGGTGGTTGGGAGCCCCTCCTGGGGTCTCTGGTTTCTGGGAGGGCTGTTGTGCTTCTGTAGTACTTTTTAACTTGCATATTTCTGTCTATAGCTGTAGATACTGTAAATACCTGCTTGGATATTGTGCTAAGCTGTAAATATAAAGCCTCATTCTAATTTCCAGCTCAGCTGAGCCTAGTCTGGGTGATTTTCTTAAGTGTGGGGGGGCAGGGAACACCCAAACCATCACAGAAGCAACAGTGATTTTTGGTGGACCAGTAAATCCAGCGTGAAAATTAAAGGTAAGTAACATTTCCCAATGATAAATTCCTGTGTCTATGATATATTGATATGTATATATGTGTGTGTGTGTGTGTTACACAAAGTCTGAGGCTGGATCACAGGCTCACAGGATGTTAGGGGTTGGAAGGAACCCAAAGGGATCATCAAGTCCAACCCCCCTGCCATAGCAGGACCATACAATCTAGTACAGGTCACACAGAAGCACATCCAGACAGGCCTGGAAAGGCTCCAGAGAAGGAGACTCCACAGCCTCTTTGGAGAGCCTGTTTCAGTGCTCTGGGACCCTTCCAGTAAAGAAGTTCCCTTATGTGCCGAGGTGTTACCTCCTGTGCTGCAGCTTCCATCCACTGCTCCTTGTCCCAAGTCAGAAGTTGTTGACTGGCTCTGGCACACAGAGAGGTGTGAAGGGTTTCCTGGATGCATTTTTTTTTTAGTTACTGTGATTTTTCTGTCAGGGTTTGCTGCCCACTTGTGATAAAGCGACAGAGACGTTTTACACACGGAGTCACAGCGACGTGCAGGCTGGCAAAGCCCCTCAGGATCACCAAGTCCAGCCTAGAACCCTGCTCTGCAAGATTCAGCTTAAATCATAGCCATAAGCATCGCATCCAAACCACCCTTAAACACATCCAGGCTGGGTGACTCCACCACCTCTCTGGGCAGCTCATTCCCATCCCTCTCTGTGGAAACCTTCTTCCTAATGTCCAATCAAACCCTTCCCAGCCTTAGCTTGAGGCCATTTACTTACAGAGGTGGCACAGGTCGTTTAATCCTCACAGCTGGCACCTCTCGGTCGCTGTCGTCTTGCTCCAGCTTGTCCTCCGCTTCCCCATAGCCACTGTCCTCTGCGTCCAGGCTGTCCTCCTGAGACTTGAGCAACAGGTCTCCCTTAGCCGCCTCTCTGTCCTCTTGTTCCACCTGCTTCCAGCCCTTGGTCAGCTCTGACACCACGTTAGAACATTTCCTCCTGATGGTGGGAGACAGCCTGCTGCTGAGCATCCTGTCGATGGCGTTTGGTTCGTTGAGCTTGGTTGTCCCTGGGCTGCTGCTGTTGTTCTCGTACCTTTCACTGAGGAGGCTGACATCACCTCCTCGTTCGTAGGCTTTGCTTACAACAGTTTTGGTCACCTCTTTGCTTTTGATGCTGAACTTCTTGAGGGCTTCATCTGACTCCCTTGCATTCTTTTCTGCATCTCTCATCACCTCCGGTTTGTCGCCTTCGTTTCCCTGGCCCCTCGTGGCAGGTGGAAGCGGCTGCTTTTCGACGGCTCTCTCCTCTGCGGGCTCAGCCGATGAGCCTTCCGCACTGGGCACCCATCCAGAGGGCTCCTGGGCTTGCTTTGCGTGGTGGTCAGAGGCCCACTGTTGCCAGCCTTGTGCCACGCTGACCACCAGGCTGGCCATGCGTATCTTGTGGACAGCCCTCTTGAGAGGGGCAGCGCTCGGCGTTCGCTGGGGAGCCGCGCTGCTGTCCGCTGCCATGCTGCTGTCCGCTGCCATGCTGCCTTGCCCCCTTCCTGCGCTCAGCGCCTTCTGAATGAGCTGCCCGAAGTGATAACCTCCCGAAAGAGAGCCACAGAGATTTAAATAGCAGCAGGAGCGGGCTGTGCCCGTGGAAAGTATGCGAAGCACTTCTCACAGAGATAGAGTATCCTCCCCTCTTAGCCAGGGCTTTTTTTTTGAGATGCAGGCTCGCGTTTCATCACAGCAGCTGAATGATGTATGATGTGAACAGGGTGGCACAGATCTGCACTGCAAATAGTGGGAAATTAACAGCTCCTTTAGCCCCCCCCCCCCCCCCCCCCTTCCGTGGGGCTGCTCAGTTCTCTGTTGGGAAGAGTCTTCTTGTTCTGTGCTAGAACAGAGCACCTGAAACTACTGAATGCCTAAGTGCTGAGAGCTGCTGACAACTGTGGCCAGAGCAGAGGCCTCTGATCATCACAAATGAATAGTGTCCCTCATCATAGAATCAAGCAGGCTGGAAGAGACCTCCGAGCTCACCCAGTCCAACCTAGCACCCAGCCCCGTCCAATCAACTACACCACGGCACTAAGTGCCTCTTGCAGTGCAAAGGCAAAAGCAGGCTGGGAATAAGAAACTTTTGGATGCACTTTCTAAAGAAAAGGTGTTAGGTGATTTCTCCTTATTGCTCCTCTTGCAAATAGTGGGAAATAGACAGCTCCTCTAGGCCCTCCTTCCACGGGGCTGCTCAGTTCTCTGCTGGGAAGGGTCTGGTTCTACTGGAGGTGCAGCACTTGGGTCATTCATGCTAGAACAGAGTGTCTGAAACTGATGAATTTCTAAGTGCTGAGAGCCACTGACAGCTATGGCCAGAGCAGAGACCTCTGATCATCACAAGTGAATAGTGTCCCTCCTCACGCAGTGCAATGGCAGAAGCAGGCTGGGAATAAGAAACTTTTGGGTGCACTTTCTAAAGTAAAGGTGTTAGGTGATTTCTCCTTATTGCTCCTCTGCCCAAGCTAATGCAGGTTTGTTAATTTTTAAAAGGTGTTTATGTGCTGTCCTCCCAGGCATTATCTATTAATGCCCATCTCTCTAAAAGGTACCTCCAGGGGGGTCTGGGAACTCTGTGGTGTTTGGTGTCAGCACTGAGCACAAGGAATGGCTACCTCTGCTGTGGGGCTTATTATTATTACTACCTCACTGCTATCTACAACTACCTGAAGGGAGGCTGTAGCCAGCTGGGGTTGGGCTCTTCTGCCAGGCAACCAGCAACAGAACAAGGGGACACAGTCTCATGTTGTGCAGGGGGAAGTATAGGCTGGACGTGAGGAGGAAGTTGTTGGCAGAGAGAGTGATTGGCATTGGAATGGGCTGCCCAGGGAGGTGGTGGAGTCACTGTCCCTGGAGGTGTTGAAGCAAAGCCTGGCTGGGGCACTTCGTGCCATGGTCTACTTGATTGCCTAGGGATGGTTGCTAGGCTGGACTGCATGAGCTTGGAGATCTCTTCCAACCTGGCTGATTCTATGATTATCATAATCCTGACTTGGTCAGATGAGGTTGTGGTCTAGTTTTGGGATTTGGAAAGCCATGAAATACAGCCTGTTGAATTCCTATCTGCTTTTCAAAGAGGGCTGCATGAAAAACTTGGTGTTGACTTGTACATTTCTATATGCCCATGGCATGGGGGTTGGATCTAGATGATGCTTGGGCTCCCTTCCAGCCCTGACAATTCCAGGACTCTATTTCTGCATTATTTACAGCAGAATGAGGTTTGCTGTGTCAGAAAGCATTGAATTTCCTAGAAGGTGATTTCTCCAGCCCAGAGCACTTCCAGGGTGATCACAGAATCCTAGAATTGACCAGGTTGGAAGAGACCTCCAAGCTCATCCAGTCCAACCTAGCACCCAGCCCTGTCCAGTCAACCAGACCATGGCACTAAGTGCCTCATCCAGGCTTTGCTTGAACACCTCCAGGGATGGTGATATCCAGATTTGTAGAACTGGTTAATTCCATAATTGCTGTTACATAACAATAAAGAGACATTTCTTGAGATATGGTCCCGTGGGAGCTTACTTCTTGGTGTGATGTTTCCTAAATAGGAACAGAAAATGGCATTGCTTTTTCTGTCTGTCATGCCTTGGAGCTTACAGGATGATCTGTGGCGCTTGCCATGTGATGCTCGGGGGCACACTGAACTTCAAGGAATCCTCTTGGCTCCCATGGTATTGCACCAGAGATAAATATGGACTCTTGGTACACTGCCTTATTTTCTCTCTCTCTCTCCCCTCTTCTTAAAGTCTGGTCTGTTTGAAGTAGGTTAGATCATATCTAGGTCTTGTTTAATAATATAAGACTATATCATACCAATGGCTTCTAGGCAGAATTCCTCATTAATCTCTGGGGTCATTTCCTCTTCAAAACTGATGACATCATGGCAGTTAGGGTTGTTGTTAGATATTTGCTCATACTTTTATTTTAGAAAGACATGTGTCACCTCTGTGTACTGTACAATCTCAGCTATCACAAACTGCATCATAACTGAACTGGCACTGAGAGGTCTGCTCATGCAAACTGATCAGGAGGCAGCTGTCAGCAAACATTTATTTTGGTAGCATTTTAAGGCAAATCAGGAATGGGAGCTTTTGGTGCTTAGCAGGTTTAGCAGAATCATAGAATCAGCCAGGTTGGAAGGGACCTCCAAGATCATCCAGTCCAACCTAACACCCAGCCCTAGCCAATCAACCAGACCATGGCACTAAGTGCCTCATCCAGGCTTTGCTTCAACACCTCCAGGGACAGTGACTCCACCACCTCCCTGGGCAGCCCATTCCAATGCCAATCACTCTCTCTGCCAACAACTTCCTAACAACATCCAGCCTAGACCTGCCCTGGCACAACTTGAGACTGTGTCCCCTTCTTCTGTTGCTGCTTGCCTGGCAGAAGAGCCCAACCCCACCTGGCTAAAGCCTCCCTTTAGGGAGTTGTAGACAGCAATGAGGTCTGCCCTGAGCCTCCTCTTCTGCAGGCTGCACACCCCCAGCTCCCTCAGCCTCTCCTCACAGGGCTCTGCTCCAGGCCCCTCCCCAGCCTTGCTGCCCTTCTCTGGACACATTCCAGCACCTCAACATCTCTCTTGAATTGAGGAGCCCAGACTTGGACACAGCACTCAAGGTGTGGCCTGAGCAGTGCTGAGTACAGAGGCAGAATAACCTCCCTTGTCCTGCTGGCCACACTGCTCCTGAGCCAGCCTAGGATGCCATTGGCTTTCTTGGACACTGCTGGCTCATCTTCAGCTATTATCCACCAGCACCCCCATGGCTCTTTCTTCCTGGCTGCTCTCAGCCACTCAGTCTCCAGCCTGTAGTGCTGCTTGGGGTTGTTGTGGCCAAAGTGTAGAACCCTGCACTTGGCCTTGTTCAATCTCATCCCATTGGCCTCTGCCCACCCATCCAGCCTGGCCAGGTCCCTCTGCAGGGCTTTCCTAACCTCCAACATGTCCACATCTGCTCCTAGCTTGGTGTCATCTGCAAACTTACTGATGCTGGACTCAATCCCCTCATCCAGATCATCAATAAAGATATTGAACAGGACTGTACCCAGCACTGATCCCTGGGACACCCCACTAGTGCCAGCTGCCAACTGGATGTGGCACCATTCACCACCACTCTCTGGGTCCAGCCCTCCAGCCAGTTCCTAACCCATATCATATTCCTCCTCCATCCTCCATCATCTAAATGCCCCTTCTTCTTCCCATTTTCTGATGTATTTTCATGATCCCTGATCACTCTTCTAGCAGCTTCTGAATTCCCTACACCAGGTCCACGTCTTTCTTCAAGTGTGCTGCTTGTCATGGGCACAGTGTTCTGTTTTAAGGTTGGCTATAGTGTGGAAAAGAAGCAGATACCTTGCATGTCATGCTCCTGATTCTCATATTCCATTTGTAATCCTCTAAGTTTCCCAAGAGTTTCCTGCTAAAGAGCTGTCTGTATTCACAGGGCAACATTTCTTCATATGAATCACAGCAGATAATCATAAAACAGAGTCACAGAACGCTTTAGGTTGGAAGGGACCTTTGAATGTCAGCCCAGCCCACTCAAAGAAAGCAGGGACATCTTTAAGCTGGATCAGGTTTCTCAGAGCCCTGTCCAACCTGACCTGGAATGTTTCCAGGGGTGAGACTTTCACCACCTTTCTGGGCAATCTGTGCTAGAGTTACATCACCCTCACTGTAAAAAAAGTCTTCCTTCTATCTAGTCTAAACCTCCCTTCTTTTAGTTTCAGCCCTTTTCCCCTTGTTTTGTGGCAAGAGGCCTTGTTACAAAGATTTCTTATGCACCTTTCTTGTTAGAATTGAAAAGCTGCAATCAGGTCTCCCTACAGCCTTCTCTTCTCCTGTCTGAACAACCCCAAGTATCAGCCTGTCCTCGTAGGAGTGGTGATCCAGTCCTTGGAGCGTTTTAGTGGTCACCTTCTGAACCTGCTCCAACAAGTTCATGTCCTTCTTGTATTGAGGACTCCAGAGCTGGATGCTGCCATGGTAGGCCTGATAAGCCCCAATAGGTTTATACATGTCCTGGCTTGCCCAGGCATGTTTCTCTGCTCTCCTTCCTTCTGTTATGGGGAGAAGCAACCGTGGGAAAGAAGACAAAGGAACCTGGAGCCACTAAGTGTAAGAACTCTGGCCTGCCCAGACTTGTCTTGGTCCTGTGGTACACACACTTAGCTTGTGCCTGCCTTGTGCAAGGACTGTGCTTTTCCCAAATGGGAAACTTAAGTACCTCAAGTTTCCCAGGAGAGGGCATCAAAGTGCCTCACGATGTGGCAAGAAGCACTGACAACATTGTACTCTCTGCACCTCTGCAAACCTCCATGCCAAGAGAAACAAGGATCAGGTCAGAGATCATCTGCCTCTTTCCTAGCACCCTGGTGTCATGGTTTGGGTGTTCCCCATCCCACCCACACTTTGCAAATCACCCAGACTAGACTCAGCCAGCTCTGGAAATTGACTGAAGCTTATATTTACAGCTTAGCTCAATATACAAGCAGGTTGTTACAGTATGTACAGTTATAGACAGAGATAGACAAGGTAAAAGGTAATACAGAAACACAACAGCCCTCCCAGAAACCTGAGTCCCCAGGAGGGGCTCCCAACCACCCCTTCACCTTCTCCTACCCCTCACAACCTTACCCCAGTCCCAGGGAAGAATGGAGGTTTGGCCAGGGGGTTAGGAAGCAAAGTGGATTAATCAGAGAGGCTAGAGAGAGAAATGCAGCTCAGAGCTCCCAAGCAGAAGTGCCTTATCTATGTTTGTGTTCTTGTTCTTATACATCTCAGCAAGCCTATGAGTGGAGTAGACATCAGCACTGTTTCCCTGTCACGGACTGTAATCTAATTCTTCTCACCAAAACATTCTAGCTAGCTTCAAACTAGCACACCTGGGAAGATCTAGAAGCCTCTCAACGGCCAAAGAGTTCCAACACTGCCACAAAGGAGCCAGGGACTACCTCAGCATTTCTTCTCCACCACCGTGAGTAGCACAGACATTTGTAAGTGTGGCAAAGCCATTTTGTGGCTAAATTTTCCCAAATAGTATCACAGTATCACAGTATCACAGTATCATCAGGGTTGGAAGAGACCTCACAGATGATCAAGTCCAACCCTTTACCACAGAGCTCTAGGCTAGACCATGGCACCAAGTGCCACGTCCAACCTTGCCTTGAAGTGCCCCAGGGACGGCGACTCCACCACCTCCCTGGGCAGCCCATAGTTCTCCAAAACAAATGAATTGCCCATAAGCACCCTTGTGAAGATTTTCCTGACTGAATTAGAACCCCAAAGTAACTGATTTATATACAGTTCATGGGCAGGGCTTTCTGGAAATAAAATTAACAACAGATGTTATAATTCCTGCCCCATTAATTGCCCCAACTAAACCAAGCATCTGCTGCTCTTGCCTGTCTTTGAGAGCTGGACCAGATGACCTCTAGAAGTCTCTTCCAACTTCACCCTGTCTGAGAGAATCATAGAATCAACCAGGTTGGAAGAGACCTCCAAGCTCAGCCAGTCCAACCTAGCACCCAGCCCTAGCCAGTCAACCAGACCATGGCACTAAGTGCCTCATCCAGGCTTTGCTTCAACACCTCCAGGGATGGTGACTCCACCACCTCCCTGGGCAGCCCATTCCAATGCCAATCACTCTCTCTGACAACTTCCTCCTAACATCCAGCCTAGACCTCCCCTGCCACAACTTGAGGCTGTGTCCCCTTGTTCTATTGCTGCTTGCCTGGCAGAAGAGACCAACCCCACCTGGCTACAGCCTCCCTTCAGGTAGTTGTAGACAGCAATGAGGTCACCCCTGAGCCTCCTCTTCTCCAGGCTGCACACCCCCAGCTCCCTCAGCCTCTCTGATCTTCCAATGCCTGCTAATTTGCTGTGAAAAAGAATTAAGAGCTGTTTAATGTAATTTGCCAAAGCAAAACTGCTTGCAACTGACCTGGCTGCAAAGGCCTCTGCTAGGTTCATTACTGTAATTACTGCTGAGCTTCTTTTAGTCTCCTGCAGTCTTTGCAAGTAGCTGTCCTGAAATTCATGGCACTAAAAGAGAATTACCTTCCTGGTGATTGCTTGGAAGTTACTGCATGTTTTAAAGAGCAAGTTCAGCAAGAGACCTTTTTTTTTCCCTCTAATGGGCTTGACCTTGGTGTACTGAACAGGGTCCCAAAGATTTAATGCTTACATAGTTTACATAAATGGTGATGCAAAGTTACAGACTACTAAACCCCACCAAGATTACAGATCTAAGCCACTATTAACTCCATGCTGCAAGACAATCTGTTAAGCAAATGTTTAGTTTAAAGAAGTCATTCTTTTAAGTTCTGTCAACACAGACCTGTCTGAAGTGGCAGTGAAGCTCTCATACAGTCTGAGGATAACTAGATTTATGAGGCATAATTCTAGGGGCTACAATAACATTGCCCTGAAAGTGGTGATGATGATGTTACTACCAAGAAGTTATTCATAAGGAAAATCACAGAACCACAGCATGTCAGGGGCTGGGAAGGACCTCAAAAGCTCATCCACTCCAACCCCCCTGCCAGAGCAGGATTACCTAGCGCAGAGCATAGTGGAACATATCCAGGTGGGTCATGAGTATCTCCAGAGAGGGAGACTCCACAGCCCTTCTGGGCAGCCTTTTCCAGTGTTCTATCACCCTCACAGGGGGAAAAAACATCCTCCTGTTTGCAGGGAATTTTCTGTGCCTCAACTTCCACCCTTTGCCTCTTGTCCTGTTGTTGGGCATCACCGAGTATAAACCATGTCTGATCATGCTGTTGGATTCATACTTCACAAATGTTTTACTGCAGTAAAAGTAGAATTTACTGCTTCATGGGTTTTAATTTTTGCTCTTAGTAGAACAAGAAGCCACAGCTACTCCCACACTTCTGTGCCTGATACTTCTGAAAGCCCAGATCACAGGCTGTGAAAGGGAAACAGAGCTGATGTCTACTTCACTCACAGGCTTGCTGAGAGGCATAAGAACAAGAACACAAACATAGATAAGGCACTTCTGCTTGGGAGCTCTGAGCAGCATTTCTCTCTCTAGCCTCTCTGCCATCTCTCTGATTAATCCACTTTGCTTCCTAACCCCCTGGCCGAACCTCCATTCTTCCCTGGGACTGGGGTAAGGTTGAGGGGGGGGGGAGAAGGTGGAAGGGTGATTGGGAGCCCCTCCTGGGGACTCAGGTTTCTGGGAGGGCTGTTGTGTTTCTGTATTACCTTTTACCTTGTCTATCTCTGTCTATAGCTGTATATAACCGTATAGAGCCCAACCCCAGCTGGCTACAGCCTCCCTTCAGGTAGTTGTAGCCAGTAATCAAACCCAGCCCTGTAGACTCTGAACTAGCTGAAGAGGGGAATTCAGCATGTTTTTTTTTCACCACGAGCTGGTAGAGCTGAGAGAAACCCAACTCAGGCTACAAAGATGCATCCACATGTCTTCAAGTTCCTGTGTGAGCCCTGCTACTGAAGTGACAAAATGCTTTGCTGTCTTGAATATCTTGCTCCTCTAAAGTTGCCTTCACTTGACAGATGAAGAAAACTAAGATTAGGATATAGAGCCTTAAAATACTTTGGCTCTCTTCCTACTTTTCCAGGGAGGTGGTGGAGTCGCCGTCCCTGGGGCTGTTCAAGGCAGGACTGGACGTGGCACTTGGTGCCATGGTCTAGCCTTGAGCTCTGTGGTAAAAAGGGTTGGACTTGATGATCTGTGAGGTCTCTTCCAACCTTGGTGATACTGTGATACTGTGACAATGCCTACTGCTTTCTGCAGGGGCTGGATGTCTGCAAGGAGTCCATGCAGTTTAATCAAGATCATGCAGGGAAAGGAAGCAGAAGCAAGCTCATAGGACTTGAATCCCGTTGTGTTTGTGCTAGAAGGTACAGCTTACATCTGAATGCATGTAGGGACAGCAAAGAGCCAGGCAACAAACGTTAGTGGAGCAGTATTTGATTGAAAAGTGTAAGCAGACAGTTGCAGGGAATCACTTGCAGTGGGCATGCAGTTCTGCTGGCATTATGAGGGGATTCTGGAAGATCATGGAACCAAGAGAGCCTTTGGAAGATCCCTGCACATATTTTGCACTTCAGGTGTATGTGGATCACATCTCTTTGAAAGATCATGGAACCAAGAGAGCCTTTGGAGGATACCTACACATAATTTGCTCTTCAGGAGTATGTGAATCACCTCTCTTTGAAAGATCATGGAACCAAGAGAGCCTTTGAAATGTGCTTACACATATTTTGCACTTCAGGAGGATGCAGATCACACCTCTGTGAAAGATCATGGAACCAAGAGAGCCTTTGGAAGATCCCTGCACATAATTTGCTCTTCAGGAGTATGTGGATCACCTCTCTTTGAAAGATCATGGAACCAAGAGAGCCTTTGGAAGATCCCTGCACATATTTTGCTCTTCAGGTGTATGTGGATCACATCTCTTTGAAAGATCATGGAACCAAGAGAGCCTTTGGAAGATGCCTACGAATATTACCTTCTTCAAGGTCAAATTGATCATATATCTCTGTCAATGTTCAGTCTGGAGAGGAGAGGGCTCCGAGGTGACTTTATTGTGGCTTGTCAACATCTTAAGGGAGCTACAAGAAAGCTGGGGATTGACTTTTTAGGCTGTCAGGTAGTGATAGGACTGGGGGGAATGGAACAAAGCTAGAAATGGGTAGATTCAGACTGGATATTGGGAAGCAGTTGTTCATCATGAGGGTGGTGAGAGCCTGGAACAGGTTGCTCAGGGAAGTGGTGGAAGCCTCATCCCTGGAGGTGTTTAAAGCCGAGCTGGATGAGGCTGTGGGCAGCCTGATCTAGTGTGAAGAAGTGCCCCTGGCCATGGCAGGGGGGGTTGGAACTAGCTGATCCTTGTGATCCTTTCCAACCCTGACTGATTTTATGATTCTCTGAGTGGTTATCTGTTTCTGATACAAAAAATACTGAATATGATGAGCAATTAACTTTACTACCCCAGCTTGCTGATGTGCCTTAGTTTAGTTTACCAAGAAATAATATTATGGCTTTGAGAATCTGCCACTCTTGGCTGCTACTGAAACTTGTCCCTGGGCTGAATGCTGGCCACGAGGAGTTTAAAGTCTTCACATAACTCTGCAATATGAGACAGACAGGAGCCATACCAGAACAGGAGAACCTGAAATCAGACACCTAAATGTAATGTGATAGATGATAAATGTACTTCAAACATCTACATGAAAGGCATGAAAAAAGCAGGGAACAAAACCCACGCAAATCCCCTCCTCCCCCCAGTTCTAAACAGATAAAAGATGTTTCAGAGCCAGAATCAACATCTTGAAGGTAGCATTTCCGTGCTTGCACTTTTCTTCACTTAAAATCCACTCCATGTTGCTGTTTACTGATGTTTGTCAGGTGCTAAAATGTTAGAAGGAAAAAAGGAAAGGATTTTTTTTCACAATTGTCTGACAGTTTTTCCTTTCAGAGAGAGTTTTAGAGCAGCACAGAGCAGAACTCAGCACATAATTCTGTAACTCCTAATATTGGTCTGCTTAAAGTGCATTTAATTCTGAGGGTTTCTGGCTGTGCATCACTTGGTCACAACCCAAGCAGCACTACAGGCTGGGGACAGAGTGACTGAGAGCATCCAGGCAGAAAGAGACCTGGGGGTGCTGGTAGAGAGGAGCTGAAGATGAGGCAGCAGTGTGCCCAGGTGGGCAGCAGAGCCAATGGCATCCTGGGCTGGCTCAGGAGCAGTGTGGGCAGCAGGACAAGGGAGGTTCTTCTGCCCCTGTACTCAGCACTGCTCAGGCCACAACTTGAGTGCTGTGTCCAGTTCTGGGCTCCTCAATTCAAGAGAGATGTTGAGGTGCTGGAACATGTCCAGAGAAGGTTGGGGCTGGGGGGTTGGGGGTTTTTGGGAGGGTTGCTTGTTAGGGTTTTTATTTGCCAGGATTTATTTTTTTTTTTTTTGGTGGGGAAGTTTTTTTGTTTGGGTTTTGGGTTTTTGGAGATGTTTAGTTGGTGGATTTGGGGCTTCTTTGTTTGGGTTTTGGGTTTTTGAAGGTTTTTGGTTGGTTGATTTGGGGTTTTGGGGCTTTTTTTGTTTGGGTTTTGGGTTTTTGGAGATGTTTAGTTGATGGATTTGGGGCTTCTTTTGTTTGGGTTTTTGGAGATGTTTGGTTGGTTGGTTTGGGGTTTTGGGGCTTTTTTTATTTGGGTTTTGGGTTTTTGAAGGTTTTTGGTTGATTAGTTTTGGGTTTTGGGGTTTTTTTTTGTTTGGTTTTTGTTTTTTTTTTTGGAGCTGGTTGGTTGGTTTTGTGTTTTGGGGGGATTTGGGTTACACTTATTTGGCTTTTTTTTGTTGCTTTGTGTTTTGTTTCTTTTATTGTGTTTTTCTGGGGGGGCTTGGCTGGGGTTTATGTGGTTTCTTTGGAGGGTGTTGTTTGTTTTGTTCTTTGGTTAGATTTTGGGGTTTCTTGGGGGGGTTGCTGGTTAGGGGTTTCATTTGCCAGTTTTTTGGGGTGTTTTGGTGGGGAAGTTTTTTGTTTGGTTTTTTTGGGGGGTTTTGGAGGTGTTTGGTCGATTGGGTTTGGGGATTTTTTTTGTTTGGTTTTTGGGTTTTTGGAGGTGTTTGGTTGATTTTGGGTTTTGGGGGACGTTTTTGTTTGGTTTTTGGGGTTTTGGAGGTGGTTGGTTGGGTTTGGGAGATTTTTTTTGTTTGGTTTTTGGAGGTGGTTGGTTGATTGGGTTTGGGTTTTGGGGGATTTTTTGTTTGGTTTTTGGGTTTTTGGAGATGTTTGGTTGATTTGGGGGGATTTTTTTGTTTGGCTTTTGGGTTTTTGGAGATGTTTGGTTGGTTTTTAGGGATTTTTTTGTTTGGCTTTTGGGTTTTTGGAGATGTTTGGTTGATTGGGTTTGGGTTTTGGGGGATTTTTTGTTTGGTTTTTGGGTTTTTGGAGATGTTTGGTTGGTTTTGGGTTTTGGGAGTTTTTTTTGTTTGGTTTTTGGGTTTTTGGAGATGTTTGATTGGTTTTGGGGGTTTTTTTTTGTTTTTTTTTGGGTTTTGGAGGTGTTTGGTTAGTTTTGGGTTTGGGGGGATTTTTTTTTGTTTGGTTTTTGGAGGTGGTTGCTTGATTGGTTTGGGGTTCTGAGGTATTTTTTGTTTGTTTTTTGGGTTTTTGGAGGTGTTTGGTTGATTGGTTTGGGGGTTTTTTTTGTTTAGTTTTTGGGTTTTTGGAGGTGTTTGGTTGGTTGGGTTTGGGTTTTGGGGGGATTTTGGGTGTGGATTTTTTGAGAGAGGAATTTGGGTTACATTTATTTGGTTTTTTTTTGGTTGTTTTGTGTTTTGTTTCTTTTATTGTTATTTTGGGGGGGCTTGGCTGGGTTTTATGTGTTTTTTTGGAGGGTGTTGCTTGTCTGTTTTGTTCTTTGGTTAGATTTTGGGGTTTCTTTTGGGGGGTTTATTTGTTTGGGGGTTTGTTAGGATTTTTTGGTGGGGTTTTTGGTAGGTTTTTTGAGATGTTGTTTGAGGGTTTTTTGTTTGGGTTTTTTTTTTTTTTTTTGGGTGTTAGTTTGGTTTTGGGGGCTCTTTTTTGTTTGTTTGCTTGCTTGGTTTGGGTTTTTGGTTTTGTTGTTGTTGGCTTTTTTTTAACCAGGATATGGAGAGGAAGCAGAAAACAGTCTGGATGGTTTAGCAAACACGTTCCAGGCTCTTCAAACATAGAAAAATCCCACACACATAAAAAGAAAGGGGAAAAAAATGGGGTTTGGATGCAAAATAAATCCAGTCTTTCATGCTTTGCTTTAAAGTGCTCTAATTCAGGCTGAGGAACAGAGCTGAGTGTTTCCAGCATTTTCTTGTGAGGTTTTATAGTATTTACTGAGGGAATCATAGAATCAACCAGCTTGGAAGAGACCTCCAAGCACATCCAGTCCATCCTAGCACCCAGCCCTAGTCAAGCAACTGGACCATAGAATCATAGAATCAATCACGTTGGAAGAGACCTCCAAGCTCACCCACTCCAACCTAGCACCCAGCCCTAGCCAATCAACCACACCATGGCACTAAGTGCCCCATCCAGACTTTGTTTGAGCATCTCCAGGTATGGCCACTCCACCACCTCCCTGGGCAGCCCATTCCAATGCCAATCACTCTCTTTGCCAACAACTTCCTCCTAACATCCAGCCTAGACCTCCCCTGCCACAACTTGAGAATGCTTTGAATTAAATACTGCCAATTTTATTCTTGTTTTTAACCTATCAATTAGCTAAAGCAATTAGCATATTTCCAATGCATGCCTCAGTCAAAAATCATACTCAGCTCTAGTGCTAATCACAGAACGTCAGGGGCTGGAAGGGACCTCCAAAGATCATCTAGTCCAACCCTTTCAATGTCCTTAAAGGTCCTGACACAAAGGATTATTTGAAACAAGTGACATTATGGCCCAGATCTGGAGATATCAGTGGATGAAAGCTGAAATCCTCTTGACTAGTTCCTGCTGGTGTTCCCTGTAGTATAGTGGATCTCGTTGTAAAACCGATACTGCTCTACTGAAACTGTAAACTGGGGCTGTGATGCTTGACCTTTGGGTAATCCAGACACCGTCTCCTGAGTGCTGTCAGCTCTGCCCACTGCCCCTGCTCTCGCATTCCACCCCCACAGGCAGGACATACCATTAGTTATTAGCGCTGCCTTCAGCACCACCCGCGCTAACAGCAGGCAGCTGTGTTATTGTTAGCAGAGGTAGACCCTTGGCTTTGCTTGTCTTGGAGAGGAAGGCTCGTGGCCGGCCTGCGGGAGCAGCACTGCCCTGTGACATTCTTGCACGGGCCTGCTTGACATCCCGTGTCAAGAGGTGATGATGGGAATCGCCAGGAGGCCAGGAGGTGCTTGCACTGGTATCGCACACGGGCACTTGTGCGCCTCGCCACTCGCGGTCAGTGGCCAGCAAAGCTAAAGCTGAGCTTCCCCAGGATCCTCCTGGCCTTAGCTGTGCTCAGAACCATGTTAGGTTAAGTTACCTGCTGCCTCAGCTTCAAACTGCTCTGCCTCTGCACTGGTTTGAGGCCAACAGGAATATGAACTATGAGGAGCAGCTGAGGGACCTGGGGGTGTTTAGTCTGGAGAAGAGGAGGCCGAGAGGGGACCTTAGTGCCCTCTACAACTACCTAGAAGGAGGTTGTAGTGAGGCTGGAGCTGGGGACCTTCGTGCCCTCTACAACTACCTAGAAGGAGGTTGTAGTCAGGCTGGAGCTGGGGACCTTAGTGCCCTCTACAACTACCTAGAAGGAGGTTGCAGTCAGGCTGGAGCTGGGGACCTTCGTGCCCTCTACAGCTACCTAGAAGGAGGTTGTAGTCAGGCTGCAGCTGGGGACCTTAGTGCCCTCTACAACTACCTAGAAGGAGGTTGTAGTCAGGCTGGAGCTGGGGACCTTCGTGCCCTCTACAGCTACCTAGAAGGAGGTTGTAGTCAGGCTGCAGCTGGGGACCTTAGTGCCCTCTACAACTACCTAGAAGGAGGTTGTAGTCAGGCTGGAGCTGGGGACCTTCGTGCCCTCTACAGCTACCTAGAAGGAGGTTGTAGTCAGGCTGCAGCTGGGGACCTTAGTGCCCTCTACAGCTACCTAGAAGGAGGTTGTAGTCAGGCTGGAGATGGTATCTTCTCCCCAGTTACTAGTGATAGGACAAGAGGAAATGGCCTCAAATTGCATAAGAGGAGGTTTAGGTTGGATGTTGGGAGGAAGTTCTTCCCTGAGTGGGTGGTCAGGCACTGGAACAGGCTGCCCAGGGAGGTGGTGGAGTCTCCATCCCTTAAGGTGTTTAAGAGGAGAGTGGCTGTGGTGCTTGAGGCTGTGGTCTGGTGATGAAGGATGCTAGGATGAAGGTTGGACTGGCTGATGCTGGTGGTCCTTTCCAACCATAGCGATTCACAGTGCTTAGATGTTGTGCTGAGGGATTTGGAATTTGGTTTAGTCAAGGTCTTGTCAGTGTGAAACTTATGATGGAACTCCATGAGCTTGAAGGGCTTTGCCAATCTAAGAAAGTCTGTGATTCTGTAATATTTTAGTAGGAGAAATTAGATTACAGGTGGTGAAAAGCAAACAGTGGTGTCTTGGTTCTAGTGTAAACTTCCCTGGTTTGAGGCTAATTAGAATATCTTAATGAGAGAAATTAGCTTATAGGCTGTGAAAAGCAAACAGTGGTGTCTTGGTTCTAGTTTAGATTTCTCTGGTTTGAGGCTAACTGGAATATTTTAATGAGAGAAATTAGCTTATAGGCTGTGAAAAGGAAACAATGGTGATGTCTACTGCACTCATAGAGAGATGTTAAGGTGCTGGAACATGTCCAGAGAAGGGTGGCAAAGCTGGTGAGGGGCCTAGAACATAAACCCTAAGAGGAGAGGCTGAGGGAGCTGGGGGTGTGCAGCCTGGAGAAGAGGAGGCTCAGGGCAGAGCTCATTGCTGTCTGCAACTACCTGAAGGGACATTGTAGCCAAGTGAGTGTGGTCTCTTCTGCCAGGCAAGCAGCAACAGAAGGAGGGGACAGAGTCTCAAGCTGTGCCAGGGCAGGTCTAGGCTGGATGTCAGGAGGAAGTTCCTGGCAGAGAGAGTGATTGGCATTGGAATGGGCTGCCCAAGGAGGTGGTGGAGTCACCATCCCTGGAGGTGTTGAAGCAAAGCCTCGCTGAGGCACTTAGTGCCATGGGCTGGGTGACTGGCTAGGGCTGGGTGCTAGGTTGGACTGGATGATCTTGGAGGTCTCTTCCAATCTGGTTGATTCTATGATTCTAGGACTGGTTCATGTAATTTCATGACTGCAGTAAGTCTCAAGAGCCTCTTTATCATCTTCTTTTTCTGCTGAAATTCTGTGCAGCAAATGAGTTCAGAGGTTAAATTTCTTTGTCTGACACTCTCTGTCCTCCACCTGTATTATTAGACCATGACAGCATCTCAGAAGAGTAGATAATCCCTATTCAGTGTGACTCTCTCTAAAAAAAGATGCTGAACTCCAAGCTGATGTAAATAGATCATTCATGGAAATAAATAAATTACTCTTGGAGCCAGACTTGTCCCACATTCTTCTGTGAGTGTAGATTTGGGCATAATTGAGAGATTAGGAGTCATGAGGTTAATGAGGTCATGCTGCTAGGGTCCAGCCTGGGTGTACTATGACACAAAAGACTCAGCCGTGGTCCTGACTGGCATGTTCACTTAGCAGGGAGACCATCCCACCACCAAGCTGTTTGGAAACCTGAAACTGCCTTCCATGAGTCCTCATCCTGCTGCACGACAGCACCAGCAGGCTTGTGCTCCTCTGCACCTGAAACCACTTAGAGCATAACCCTCTGTGGTTTTGTGAACAGCTTTGCTATGGAGAGAGATTCGCTGAGGGAGTGACTCTTTGAGTCTTCCTGGGGGCAGTTATCATTGGTCTCTTCTGCCAGGCAAGCAGCAACAGAACAAGGGGACACAGTCTCAAGGTGTGCAGGGGACAGTATAGGCTGGATGTTAGGAAGAAGTTGTTGCCAGAGAGAGTGATTGGCATTGGAATGGGCTGCCCAGGGAGGTGGTGGAATGGCCATGCCTGGAGGTGTTCAAGCAAAGCCTGGCTGAGGCACTTAGTGCCATGGTCTGGTTGACTGGATAGGGCTGGGCGCTAGGTTGGACTGGCTGAGCTTGGAGGTTTCTTCCAACCTGGTTCATTCTGTGATTCTATGGTCTGGTTGTATGTCTAGGGCTGGGTGCTAGGTTGGGCTGGATGAGCTCGGAGGCCTCTTCCAACCTGGTTGATTCTGTGATTTCCTCATTGCATTTTACTCCACAAAGAAGGCTGCTCCTAAAGTCTTGCAATTGCACAAAGCATTCTAAAAAGAGGAACGTGGTGTGATGTGATGTGATGTGATGTGATGAAAGACTGACTTAATGTCACCTTGACCCAAACTTTGTGACTCTGCTCCATGATCTTCTGACCAGTGTGCCAATGATGGAGAACTGCTGCCACATTGGGTTAAAATAAGCATCACATCAGGGGCAACTTTCCTACTCCTATAGCAAAATAGATGACAGCAAGGCCAGCACTGAGGGAGTGCCACTTAGCACAGCTAGGCAGTGTTAAAGCTTCCACTCCCCAGCAGCCACAACACCACTGCTGTGGTCATTATGGGTTTCTCTAATCGAAGGCAACACTTCAGATTGGTCACAACCTGGATGCAGGTCACAGGAAGGAATGGGAATAATTTTGGAGTCAGTGATGGATGGTCCCCTGTTGGCAACAGATGCTGGGCAGGAACTGATCCTCAGCTCCTAGACCTCTCCATAGACCACAAGAAAACAGTAAGGCCTTGAGAAGTGCACTAAAATCTGATAGATTCTTCCTGGAGGTCCCCAAAAGGTTAAGAAAGGAATGTCTGCCACTGGACCTCATCCTCTTCCTACTGCCATGTTCTGTAAATCTCTCTCTCTCTTTTTTCTTTCTCCACAAGTCTATCAAAGCTTGTACAAAGCTGAGAGGGGAAGGGATGAAGGCAGTGGCTGGATGTCAGCTGCTGAGGCTTTGGAACTGTGGCTGATATTGCTGCTTGTGTTATCATTCCCTCTCTCCCCTCCCATCGCTGTTTATCACCACTTGCTGGGGAAAGCAACATTTGAAAGCTCCTTAAACAATACCTCAGTCAGGCCTGATAAAACAAGGGGCTTTGCTGCTTGTCTTCCACCTGATGGATACAAAACTGTCCTCAGTTAAGCTGATATCTTTATTTAGGAGCAATGACATTAATGGGCAGTCAGCAAAGCATACTTAGGAAGCTTTAGGCAGCAGAAACCACTGCTGGGTAGGTTCTCACCTGCACAGGAGGTGTGTGGGTGATAGCACCAAATGGTTTTACAAGCACCTCAATCCCTCCTGCTTTTTTTCACAGTGGCTTTCAGATTGGAGTCCTGCTGAAGGCAGACTGGAGACCTTGTTCATTTCTTGGGAACAGTAAAATGGGATTTGGGTTGGCCATTTTTCAATGGTTGAGTAAAGCTCTAGGATGAAATTCATCACTGAAAAAAAACCCCACTTCATAGAATCATAGACTCAACCAGGTTGGAAGAGACCTCCAAGCTCATCCAGTCCAACCTAGCACCCAGCCCTGGCCAATCAACCAAACCATGGCACTAAGTGCCCCATCCAGGCTTTGCTTGAACACCTCCAGGGATGGTGACTCCACCACCTCCCTGGGCAGCCCATTCCAATGCCAATCACTCTCACTGTGAAGAACTTCCCTGGTAGGAGGAAATATTCTGTTGTAATAATGATGGGTGGAGGCAGAGGACTCTCCTGGGGCTGTTCTGTCTGTGGAATACACTTCCACAAAAGTAAAGAATGAGCCTGGTAACTTTCCTCCAGAAACATTTGTTCCTGGGCTGCTGTTCCACACACACTGCATGCTTTACTGAGGCTGCTTCTCTAAGCAACTGGGAGCAGCCTTTGAAGTTTAAAAGGCACAGCATGAGGAAGCAGAATCAGGTTGGTGGCACTCAGTCAGTACTTATTTACAACTAAGGGCAGAGCTTGCCCAACTCACAATGTCCCAGGGCTATAAAAGAGACTTTGGAGGAAGTTGTTCAGCGTGAGAGTGGTGAGAGCCTGGAATGGGTTGCCCAGGGAGGTGGTGGAAACCTCATCCTTGGAAGTATTTAAGGGCAGGCTGGATGAGGCTCTGGGCAGCCTATCTAGGGTAGGGTGTCCCTGCCTATGGCATGGAGATTGGAACTAGAGGATCCTCGTGGTCCCCTCCAACCCTGATTGATTCTATGATTCTAAAAGCAAAAATGGAAAGCTGCTGCATGTCCTCCTTAAAAAAGGTTTCACTGGTTGTTTTCCTGGAGGGAGAAGGCAACCTCAGATGGTCTGGCAGTGGTGAATTTGGACCCTGAGCACAGCTGTGCTGCGTTATTGGTAGCTGCTGCTCTCCCATTTCCAGTGCCCAAAGCTGGGGGCTGGAAGAAGCTGCTGTCGCTTCTGGCAGTGCAAAATAACTCACCAGTGAGGGCACCAGCTGCAGCCTGTCTAGTCCTAGAATCCTGAAACCTCATGAAGCCTACAGCACTGAAGGCAGAGGGATGATGATCTGGACCAGGAGATTGAGTCCAGCATCAGTAAGTTTGCAGATGACATCGAGCTAGGAGCAGCTGTGGAGCTGTTGGAGGGTAGGAGAGCCCTGCAGAGGGACCTGGCCAGGCTGGATGGGTGGGCAGAGGCCAATGGGATGAGATTGAACAAGGCCAAGTGCAGGGTTCTGCACTTTGGCCACAACAACCCCAAGCAGCACTACAGGCTGGGGCCATTGGCCGAGAGCAGCCAGGCAGAGAGGGACCTGGGGGTATTGATAGATAGTAGCTGAACATAAGGCAGCAGTGTGCCCAGGTGGGCAGCAGAGCCAATGGCATCCTGGGCTGGATCAGGAGCAGTGTGGGCAGCAGGACAAGGGAGGTTCTTCTGCCCCTGTACTCAGCACTGCTCAGGCCACATCTTGAGTGCTGTGTCCAGTTTTGGGCCCCTCAATTCAAGAGAGATGTTGAGGTGCTGGAACATGTTCAGAGAAGGGCAGCAAGGTTGGGGAGGGGCCTGGAGCAGAGCCCTGTGAGGAGAGGCTGAGGGAGCTGGGGGTGTGCAGCCTGCAGCAGAGGAGGCTCAGGGCAGAGCTCATTGCTGCCTACAACTACCTGAAGGGAGGCTGTAGCCAGGTGGGGTTGGTCTCTTCTGCCAGGCAACCAGCACCAGAAGAAGGGGACACAGCCTCAAGTTGTGCCAGGGCAGGTCTAGGCTGGATGTTGTTAGGAAGTTGTTGGCAGAGAGAGTGATTGGCATCGGAATGGGCTGCCCAGGGAGGTGGTGGAGTCACCATCCCTGGAGGCTGGATGAGGCACTTAGTGCCGTGATCTGGTTGGTTAGAAGGTGTTGAGTGATAGGTTGGAGTGGATGATCCTGAAGGTCTTTTCCAGCCTGGTTGATTCTATGATTCTGTGACAGGACATTGCAGTACAGGACATTATAGAAACACATTGATAGGTCATTTCCACAATTTCTGGGGGGACTGCAGAACTGCAGGGAGTTGCCATCCCTGGAGGTGTTCAAGCAAAGCCTGGCTGAGGCACTTAGTGCCATGGTCTGGTTGATTGGCCAGGGCTGGGTGCTAGGTTGGACTGGATGATCTTGGAGGTCTCTTCCAACCTGGTTGGTTCTATGATTCTATGAAAAAGGGCTTGGCAAGGAAGTGTCACATCCACAGGCTATTAGCTGCCCCCCTCCCCAGCAGCACTGTCCTATTCATGTGAAAACACACAGAGTCACTTGGTCCTTGCTGTGGCAGTTTCTTTAGTGCTTCTCTTCCTTTTATCAAGGAGTAGTGGCAGAGGAGGTAATTCACCAGCAATCTGACAGCTGATGTTGTCAGCTGCCGACCAGGCTGATGGAGGCTGCCCTATAGACAGGGAAAGACTCCATGGCCAGGGGGCATGGCTGACACCGAGTGTAATCTAGTCCACATTAAGCACATTCAGAGTTCCTCAAGCAAACTGCAGTCACTCTTCACGTCAAATGAAGTGAGAGAAGGAGTTTAATTGACAGAAAGTGGAGAGGAGCTCCCATCCTTGTTTTCCTTCTCTCTGCAAATCCTTTAAACTAACTTTCTGGAGTAATTTTCCATTGCCATCTATTCCCTTCCCTAGACACACTGCACAGTTTAATGTCCTCAGCTGTTGCCAGGGAAACAGGATTTTGAACCTGGCTTGTCAAGCAAATGAAGGATTTTGGAGGCTTTGCTATCATCTTGGATCCAGGATGAGTGTGCATTTTTTTAAGGCAGTGTTGCCAGCACTTTTTTGGGGTAGGATTACTCAACTCTTCTAGAGGCAACCCCTTGCCTTAGAGCTGTGGAATGGGCTGCCCAGGGAGGTGGTGGAGTCACCATCCCTGGAGGTGATCAAGCAAAGTCTGGCTGGGGCACTTAGTGCCATGGTCTGGTTGATTGGGTAGGGCTGGGTGCTAGGTTGGACTGGATGAGCTTGGAGGTCTCTTCCAACCTGGTTGATTCTGTGATTCTATGATTTCAGAGTTGAGCAAGACTCAACTGAGGTAGCTGCAGAGGGGAACAAAGAGTTTGGCATATTGGCTGCCACCAAGGTCAGCTGCAGCCTGTGTGACATCTCAGGGTTGTTCCCAAGAGTGCTGGAAAGTGCAACTTGCCCTGATGTCAGTGAGTATTTTCAGTTTGTGGCTGAGAGCCTGCCCTGAGTGCACACCCTGGCCCAGGAGCAGCAGGTTGTTTCCACTCTGTAATGTTGCTATCTATAGGGCCTGGTACTCCAGCATTTTAAAAAGAGATTAAAATCCATCTTACCTTAAACCTCACAGAGCTATGGCAGGGAACAGCTCCTAACACATCCTGAGGCAGACTTCTGGATGAAACCTGCCTGCTCCATTTGCTCAGAGAACCTTCTTCTAGTTTATGATATTCATGCCAACTTCAGGAGGATCTGTGTCTTGTTAGCTGCTTCTTCTTGTGGCTTCTGCTTTGGTTTGCTTTGGGTTGTTTTCTTTTAGTCAGGATACTGTCAGTGAAGATGGTCAGAGGTAAAGGGCTCCTTAATTCTTTTCAGCTACCCACCCTCTTCAAAAGGTGGCCTTTTTTAAGCATTAAGAAAGCAGGCTGTTTTGGTCAACAGTCAGGTTCTGCCTCTCCTGGAATCCTTTCGGGGTGACCATTTCATTCCCAAGCTCTTGCTGACACCTGCTGGCTTCCTGCTCGCAGGGAGCTCAGGGTGCCAGAGGACATCCAGTTGGGGAAAGTGAGCTACCCCTGCCTTTCTGCTGCTGCCTGTTAGCCTCTGCATAGGTGGTGATTGAATGCTTAGAGGAGATGAATATCCCTGCAAGAGCTATGCTTTGGGCTGCGCCTGCATTCCCGCCTGCACATGGCGCAGGAGCGCAGGGTAGCTCTGCTCAGCGCGTGGGGCGACTGCAAAGGTCACTCCTTAGATGTTCAGCATTGCCTCTAGCTTCTTCCTTAAAAAGGACAGGCCATGCTGGTGGTGATGGAACAGAGTGAAAAGGGCATCCAAGGGGCTGGCTTGCAGCAGAATGTGGTGTCCCACAACCGGCTAGAGGAGGCAAAGACTTCAACAGAGCAGAAGCTGCAGAGTTTCAGTTGGTTGTTTCAAAATGAACCAGTGAAGAGGGCTGGCAGCTTGGCACCATTTGTGGCAATTGAACCCAAATAATTATTAGAGCCACTTCAGCATTTCTGACGTGGCAGAGGCACTCAGTGCAATGCTGGGGTCAAACAGGCTGTTTGCTCTCTAACAAGTCTGGGTTATGCAGTGAGCTGCTTCTCTGCTGCCTCACTTTAGCACCGATGCCACACTCCAGCACGCAGTTTGGAGTGCTAAATCAAACAAGAGGTGCTGCAGAAGACTTTTATACTTCTCTACCTGACAGTGCAGCCAGGAGAGCAGCAGGAATGAGGTTGCACTGCACCTGAGCACCCTGCACTCTGAAGCATGAGTGGCTTTAAACTTCAAACCCTGTGTCGTGCAGCAGCAGTCCTTGCTGGAGCCAGGCAAAGGAAGCATGCAGTGACAGTGCTGCTCTTCACAAAACATGCTGCACCGTCTGAGCTGCTGCTTGGCAAGAGGATCATGAGTGGAGCCGCAGGTCTGGTCCCTCGCTGGTTAGCTCTGCTGCTGCAGTCGCACCTGCAGCGCCGTGGGGAGTGCAAAAGGCTTTGCAGTGTGCTGAGAAGCAGCAGTCGAGCAGCAGGATAGAAGAGCTGCCATCTCGTGTGGGGAACAGAGACTGCACTAGGGAGGCTAAAATGGCAAGGCTTGAAAAGTGAAGATGCCTTTGAAAAACTCTGTAATTAAATGTCCTTTGGAAGTGATCCATCCTGTCCTGGGTAGTTGTGGTGTAGGTGCTCTTTGGTTGGTTTGCTTTGTGGTGGCTCAGGTGGTTGGTGTTTTGTGGCTTGGGGTTTTTTTTGGGGGGGTTTGGTTTTTGATTAAAAATAGTTATTTGTCAAACCCAAATTAATCACTTTTTGTCCCTTAACTGTGGGATTTTTTTTTTGCTGGCTTCAGCAGTACTTGCAAATCCATTGAGAGGGTGCTGAGGCAGTGTGAAATAGGATATAGTTACAGAATCAAGCAGGCTGGAAGAGACCTCCAAGATCATCCAGTCCCTCCAGTTGTTACAAGGCAACTTTAATTTCTTAGCTAGACAGCAGATCATCAGAAAAGGGACTCAGATTCTGGGCTCTCCAAAGGCTCTGTGCACTCTTAGTTAAAGTCTTGTGCACTCTTAGTTAAAACCTAGTCACAGGATCACACAATTTCTTAGGTTGGCAAAGCCCTTCAAGCTCATCCAGTCCAACCATTAGTTTCACACTGACAAGTCCCTGACTGAACCAAATCCCTCAGCACAACATCTCAGCACTATGAATTGCTATGGTTGGAAAGGACCACCAGCATCAGCCAGTCCAGCCTTCATCCCAGCATCCTTCGTCAACAGACCATAGCCTCAAGCACCACAGCCACTCTCCTTTTAAACACCTCCAGGGATGGTGACTCCACCACCTCCCTGGGCAGCCTGTTCCAGTGCCTGACCACCTGCTCAGCTGAAGAACTTCCTCCCAACATCCAACCTAAACTTTCCCTGATGTATCTTGAGGCCATTTCCTCTTGTCCTATCCTTAGTAACTGGGGAGAAGAGACCAGCTCCAGCCTCATTACAACCTCCTTCTAGGTAGTTGTAGAGGGTGCTAAGGTCCCCTCTCAGCCTCCTCTTCTCCAGACTACACACCCCCAGCTCCCTCAGCTGCTCCTCATAGGTCATGTTTGCCAGCCCTCTTCCCAGCCTCTTTGCCCTTCTCTGCACCTGCTGCAGCAACGTTTCCCTCTGGATTTTCAGGCATCCCAGCCTCCTGTCAGGTTCAGGTACTTGCCTGTCTGCACCGTGGGCTCACATTAAGGCTGCAATATTTAAGAGCACTCAGCCATTCTGTGACTGCCTGACAGTGCCTTGCTGCCTCTCATGTCACACTCTAAGCCCATCTCTACTCACGTCCCAGATTCTTACCACTCTTCCCATGCATGCACCTGGAATTTCATCCTGTTGCTAGCACTATTCCTGATGCTCAGCCCGTACCAGGATCACCAGCTCTCCTTGTGTGCCAAGAGAGCCAGTGGCATCCTGGCCTGCATCAGGAATGGTGTGGTCAGCAGGAGCAGGGAGGTCATTCTGCCCCTGTACTCTGCACTGGTTAGACCACACCTTGAGTACTGTGTTCAGTTCTGGGCCCCCCAGTTTAGGAGGGACATTGAGATGCTTGAGCGTGTCCAGAGAAGGGCGACGAGGCTGGGGAGAGGCCTTGAGCACAGCCCTACGAGGAGAGGCTGAGGGAGCTGGGATTGGTTAGCCTGGAGAAGAGGAGGCTCAGAGGTGACCTTATTGCTGTCTACAACTACCTGAGGGGTGGTTGTGGCCAGGAGGAGGTTGCTCTCTTCTCTCAGGTGAGCAGCACCAGAACAAGAGGACACAGCCTCAAGCTGTGCCAGGGGAGATTTAGGCTGGAGGTGAGGAGAAAGTTCTTCCCTGAGAGAGTCATTGGACACTGGAATGGGCTGCCCGGGGAGGTGGTGGAGTCGCCGTCCCTGGGGCAGTTCAAGGCAGGACTGGACGTGGCACTTGGTGCCATGGTCTGGCCTTGAGCTCTGTGGTAAAGGGTTGGACTTGATGATCTGTGAGGTCTCTTCCAACCCTGATGATACTGTGAGACTGTGATACTCTGATCTCCCTCTGGTCTTGCTTTCCAACTATGTGTCATCAGCACCTCTTACAGGCATGCTGCTTTCTGTGACCAAGCCTCTCATGAAACCCTCCCCAAGCCTTGCAGGGCTGCACTGCAGCTCCTTTTATTGACTAAATGGATTGATTTTTCTTCCCTCCCATCCTGATACTTCACCTTCCAACACTACCCACACCTGTTTTCAGCCTTTCATAATTTTTTTGTTGTTTCTCCTTTTCTACCCCGTGTCTGTTAATGTTTCAGGCAATGGTCTATTATAGCCACTGGTGGAGCAGATTGAGCTCCTGATGCTTTTGTTGGCAGTTTGCCCTTGAAGAACTCATCCACCTTAACCCCTTTACTGGGTGCCTCTATTTCTTTGAACATTCAGCCTATCCTTTTGTTTTGGGGTGAGGGGGGTGGGTGAGTAAGAGATCATATTCAGACACAAATGCAGTGGAAGGGAAATGAGATCAGCAGTTGTGTAGTGGGGGTTTTTTTGTTTGCCTTTTAAGAATCATCAAATCAAGCAGGTTGGAAGAGACCTCCAAGCTCATCCAGTCCAACCTAGCACCCAGCCCATGCCAATCAAACAGACCATGGCAGTAAGTGCCTCAAAAGCATACATATTAGACTTGTTCTTCTGTGCTGTCATATACAACTCCTTGTTAGGCTGTGATTTCATGCACCCATTCCTCCTCTATGGCTGGAGCTTATGTCTCAGCTTCCTAATTTAAACATAGAGCCCATATCACCCTGAGTGTGGGTGTTAAAGAACTATTTCAGGCCAGAACTAAAAGCAGCATCTACTGTGTCATTAGGAAATGTTCATTACCCTCCTCAGTAATGAACCTCTTCCTAAAACCACAGAGAAGCTCTCAGCACACAGGCAAACATGACTCTGAGTTACATCTGCACATTATCCCACTTGCTGCTATGCTAATCAGGGAACATTTTAATTGCAGCCCTAACCACATACCAGAAACTTCCATGCCTTCCAATGTGAAGCATCTGAAGTCCAGTTTCAGCTGTTTAAATTCAGCTCTGGTAGCAGATGTAGCCAATTTCAGTTTATGGAAGGCCATTAACCAGTCAAGATAAGTTCACTTTCATGTCTTAAAGAGAATAAAGAGAATTTATTCCAACTCACCTAAATGTTTGTGTCTTCTGGTCAAGCTGCCTGTCTGGATCAGAGAAGCTTTGGCAGCAGTAGTAACCTACAGTTACAAACTCTACCCCTGAAATTCAGGTTGCTGCAACCTGTGTCATGTTTCAGAATCATAGAATCATAAAGTCAGTCAGGGTTGGAAAGGACCACGAGGATCACAGAACTGACCAGATTGGAAGAGACCTCCAAGCTCATCTGGTCCAACCTAGCACCAGGCCCTAGACAATCAACCAGACCATGGTACTAAGTGCCTCATTTAGGCTTTGCTTCAACACCTCCAGGGATGGCAACTGCATCACCTCCCTGGGCAGCCCATTCCAATGCCAATCACTCTCTCTGGCAAGGACTTCCTCCTAACATCCAGCCTAGACCTCCCCTGCCACAACTTGAGACTGTGTCCCCTTGTTCTGTTGCTGATTGACTGGGAGAAGAGCCCAACCCCACCTGGCTACAGCCTCCCTTCAGGTAGCTGTAGACAGCAATGAGCTCTGCCCTGAGCCTCCTCTTCTGCAGGCTGCACATCTCTAGATCCTTCAGCCTGTCCTCATAGGGATGTGCTCCACTCACCAGCTTTGTCATCAAATAATGACTGACTCAGGGTCTCCTAAGAAGAAATCTGTGAATCACTGTCAGATAGTGACTGACTTAGGAGTCTCCTTGTATTTACCTGTTGGGAAGATGACTCTTTCTCAATCCAGTTTAATTCTCTCCTCGGTGTTCTGGGTTCTTCAGGAGTAATTAAATGCAGTAACACTGTGCTGTATCTTGCAGTACATCAAGATATTCCCCAGGCTATTTGGTAAAAAAAAAAGAATAAGCTGTCTATTAACTATCAAAAGAGAAACTTCATTCTGATAAGCTTGGAATTCTGCTTTCAAGTGTATGTCTGACATGAGATGTGTAGGCTTTGCAGAAGATGTTAGGGCCACTTTATCGTGCTGGCTTTATTTTCAAAGGACCTAAGCAGCAAGATATGTTTGAGCAGCTCAGCTGGCAGACACACAGGACTTTCAAGTACTCTCTCTCTGTTTACTCCCTGACAGGGAGCACACTGATGTGTGGTTCTGTACACTGGGGTGCATGGATTGGGCTTTTTTGGATAGAGGCTGTCATGTCAATTGCAGGGATATCTTGAGCACTGCATTCAGTTTTGGGCTCCCCAGCTGGAAAGGGACAGAGGTCTGCTGGAGAGAGTCCAACAGAGGGCTGCGAGGATGATGGGGGGACTGGAGCACTGCCTGATGAGGAGAGGCTGAGGGACCTGGGGCTGTTTAGTCTGGAGGAGAAAAGACTGAGAGGGGATTGAATCAATGTTTATAAAGAAGGGAGATTCAAATCAGACCAGAGATGGCAACTCCACCACCTCCCTGGGCAGCCCATTCCAATGCCAATCACTCTCTCTGGGAAGAGCTTTAAGTGTACTACTTTACTGTTGTTTGCTAAGAACCTGCTGTCTGGTTGTCATCTTTTTCTTCATTCCTGCTTGCAATTCCTCCCAGTATTGCTACTGAATGAATATAGTCTAAGCTTATAGTAAACAGCCTAATCCTGGCACTCTGGTGCATTGGTACAGTGAAGCAGAAATCTGTCACAGTGGGAAGTGGTCTGGCTCTGATTTTAGCTTCCCTCTCAATTTCTTGAGAATGCAAGAAAGAAAACCAAGAGGAGCTGGAGCAGTAAGGGCAGAAAGGCTTGAAATAGTACCCTTGACATTTGGAAAGAATGATCATTGGCACTAATGCCAAAAAACCCTCATGAGCCACTGCCTTATGTGGATTAAAGAAGTAGGAAGGCCTGCTCCCTCTTAGGCAGGGTACTTTGCAGTGCTATCTGAGTTTGGGGGATTAAGATGGCTTTCAATAGGCTTACATCTCCTAACAGCCCTGTGACCACCAGTGCCACTCATGTCACTCCCAGTGCACACTGACCACCTGCAAGAGAGAAGGAACTCCTGTTTCTTTTTGCACCCAGCACTTGCAGCTAGAAACATTGCTTTTCTCAGCCTTACTCAGGCTCGTGTCTGCTCAGGTAATTTACCATGTGAAGTAAGGTGGATTGTAAGAGAAACAGGGAGTAGCAGTAACACAAGTCAAGGTTAGTTTGGAGCTCTCAGCAATGCCAAGGAACACAGCTATGAACAGGATGGCTTCCTTCAGCCCTTTCTCCTCCTTTGATTCAACCTTCAATACATTTTCCTATGCTGTGAGACTCCCCTGAGGTTTGTGCAACTGAATGCTGTCAACTCAGGCCCTGGTACAGAGCTCTGCATTGTTCCTGAGCACCTGGTACTAGAGAGAGAGAGTAAAACGAGGTAAGAAACTCTGCAAAGAATGAGGTACTGTGGTGGTCTTGGCAGAGGCACTGGTTTAGGATATCCCTTCCTCTCGCCTCCCTGTTCCTAGCATCAGTCACAGCTACCATTCCCTACCACAGCTCCCTCTTCCTTCATCAGTGCTGCTAAATTTGCTATTGGACAAGGTGTAGCTTGCTGGAGTGGTGCAGAGAAGGGCAAAGAGGCTGGGGAGAGGACTGGCAAACATGACCTAAGAGAAGTGGCTGAGGGAGCTGGGGGTGTTTAGTCTGGAGAAGGGGAGGCTGAGAGGGGACCTTAGCACCCTCTACAACTACCTAAAAGGAGTCTGTAGTCAGGCTGGAGATGGTCTCTTCTCCCAATTTACTAATGGTAGGACAAGAGGAAATGGCCTCAAGATACATCAGGGAAGGTTTAGGTTGGATGTTGGGAGGAAGTTCTTCCCTGAGCAGGTGGTCAGGCACTGGAACAGGCTGCCCAGGGAGGTGGTGGAGTCACCATCCCTGGAGGTGTTTAAAAGGAGAGTGGCTGTGGTGCTTGAGGCTATGGTCTGGTGATGAAGGATGCTGGGATGAAGGTTGGACTGTCTGATGCTGGTGGTGCTTTCCAACCATAGCAATTCATAGTGCTTAGATGTTGTGCTGAGGGATTTGGTTCAATCAAGGACTTGTCAGTGTGAAACTAATGATTGGACTGGATGAGCTTGAAGGGCTTTGCCAATGTAAGAAATGCTCACTCCTTTTTTATCCATCCCCGTGAGCTTTTCCACTCTCTCGACAAACGCCCTCCCAGGCTGTTTGCACAGGCTAACTTATTAAAAGAGCTGATTTATGTCATTTTCACCCTCAATTCACCCCCAGCTGCTAGCTCTGCACCTGCCTGAACTTCCTGCTCATCCAGCCATACCTGCTAGAAAACCTATTTCATACCAGTGTGGCTCATAAAGCAGTCAAATCGTGCTGGCATCACGGAAGTGGACCAGCAGGAATGAGCATTAAGGCACAGTCTGCAGACTGGAATGATTAAATCTGGACCCAATGTCTTATGTGACCACACTTTGCAAAGCTGGGTAGACTCACTTGGAATTCTGTAGAAATTATTATTGGTTTTGATTGGGGTTTTTTGGGGGGGGTCAAAGCAGGCAGCAGAAGATGATGCAGAAGGAAAACATCTGGTCTAGCAGAGACAGCTTTTCACTCTGTGAGCATCAGAAATCAGCAAAAGGGGTTATCTGACTACCATTACTACTTCTGCCAGGCTCATCTAATGGCTCCATGCTTTTCTCCACAGATTAGTTGATCAGTAGCTTTATCCTTGTAAGGATGTAGCCAGAAATCATAGAATCATAGAATCAAGCAGGTTGGAAGAGAGCTCCAAGATCATCCAGTCCAATCCAGCACCCAGCCCTGTCCAGTCAACCAGACCATGGCACTAAGTGCCTCATCCAGGCTTTGCTTCAACACCTCCAGGGATGGTGACTCCACCACCTCCCTGGGCAGCCCATTCCAATGCCAATCACTCTCTCTGCCAACAACTTCCTCCTAACATCCAGCCTAGACCTCCCCTGCCACAACTTGAGACTGTGTCCCCTTCTTCTGTTGCTGGTTGTCTGGCAGAAGAGACCAACCCCCACGTACCTTTAATTTAATGCCATCCACTTCATAGTGTGAACTCTCTGTGAAGTGTAACATTTTTGAGATAGGTGGTGAATGATGCAGACCTCTTTCATGCTGAGACATTACAGAATCATAGAATCAATCAGGTTGGAAGAGAGCTCCAAGATCATCCAATCCAACCTAGCACCCAGCCCTATCCAATCAACCAGACCATGGCACTAAGTGCCTCAGCCAGGCTTTGCTTCAACACCTCCAGGGATGGCAACTCCACCACCTCCCTGGGCAGCCCATTCCAATGCAAATCAGTCCCTCTGTGAAGATCTTCCTCCAATCTTCTTTTTGATTTAAGGTCCTGGTCCACTTGCCAGAGAACTTTGCAGTTGAAGAGGATTATCTGTTTCAGATCAGGCTACAATATAGCAACAATGAATGCTAGAAGAATAAAACTTCATTTTGTCTGTTCTTAAGGTGGTTCTTGGGAGGCTTCAGTTTACTCTTACTGCTCTCTTAGGCAACTTTTGAACTATTTTTTTTTCTTTCACAAAGGACTTGAAAATATAATTTTCCTGAATGCTCCTGAAACACTGAGGTGTCTGTCTCAGAAACAGGCTTGGTGAAATTTGATGCAACTGATGAAGCTTTGTTTAGAAGCTGAAGCACTAGAAAATGTTCCATGCTTAGAGAGAATGGTTCCATGCCTTTGCCTTCACATGGTTTTGGCAGGAATAGATATTTGGGATTAAGTTGAGCTATTGTAGGATGTTTTATGTATAAAGAAAGGGCTGTTGGCTAGGAGCAACTAATTCCTTGAGGAGAACCAATTTAAGGGTTAAGAGCACTACCTGTGGAATCACATTCTGCACAACAATCATAGAACCATAGAATCAGTCAGGGTTGGAAGGGACCACAAGGATCACCTAGGGAGGTTCTTCTATCCCTGTACTGCTCAGGCCACACCTTGAGTGCTGTGTCCAGTTCTGGGCCCCTCAATTCAAGAGAGATGTTGAGGTGCTGGAAGGTGTCCAGAGAAGGGTGACAAAGCTGGTGAGGGGCCTGGAGCACAGCCCTGTGAGGAGAGGCTGAGGGAGCTGGGGGTGTGCAGCCTGCAGAAGAAGAGGCTCAAGGCAGACCTCATTGCTGTCTGCAACTATCTGAAGGGACATTGTAGCCAGGTGGGGGTTGGCCTCCTCTCCCAGGCAACCAGCAACAGAAGAAGGGGACACAGCCTCAAGTTGTGCCAGGGGAGGTCTAGGCTGGGTGTTAGGAGGAAGTTGTTGTCAGAGAGAGTGATTGGCATTGGAATGGGCTGCCCAGGGAGGTGGTGGAGTCACCGTTCCTGGAGGTGTTGAAGCAAAGCCTGGATGAGGCACTCAGTGCCATGCTCTGGTTGATTGTCTAGGGCTGGGTGCTAGGTTGGACTGGATGATCTTGGAGGTCTCTTCCAACCTGCTTGATTCTATGATTCTATGATACAATGCAGCCAGAGATACCATAGTTGAAACTTAATGAAGTACACAGAAAGAAGCCTTCTACCAGCATCTTCTCATACTGTGATACTGTGTGAGAGAGACATTATCATGTGCTGGTAACAGCCACGTCTTAATGGGCAGCTGGAAAAGTAGTATTAGAAGCAACTGTCATGGATGCACCATATCCTGGCTGAGAAAGTGCACTCTGATCGTGCAACCCAAAAAGAATCCTTGGATCCTCAAGGGAATGTATCCATGTTTGTATATCCATTGAGTATCTCTGATAACTTAGGCAGGAAAGCGTAATTAAGTTGTTACGTTGCTCTGAGTACCAATGGAAGCCTCACTTTGCAAGCATCAGCACACAACAAAGCCCTAAGTCTCCTGACCCAAAAGAGCAGTCAGACACATGCATCTTTTCAACTTGGTGGCTACTGCTTGAGGCTTGGAAGTGGACTGAATGCCCTGTGGTGCAGCTTTCACAAGGGAGAAAGGACTATCTCTTCTCTCCTGACACTGGGTTAGTGGATGAGCTCAGCTGAGGAGGTTGGGAAATCACCCAAAGCAGAGCAGAGATATAAATATTAGGAAAGCATTCTCCTGGGAGGTCCATAGAATTTAAAACTGGCCTCCTTGATTGGTCTCAGGGCCTGCCAGGGCTTGGCAGCCCCATGTGTTTTCTCAGGCATTAAGTGAGCATGGCTTGGATTATCTCCTTAAATGTTTGCTTTCTTTTTGGTGAAAGGCAGAAGTTGTGGGACCATCAAATAAATAAATAAAGCAAAGATAAAATGGAAAGTTTGCATCCTGGATCCATTTATATCACAGAGGGGAAGGCTAGCAAAGACCTCAAAAGGTCACCTAGACCATGTTCTTAACCCAGAGCAAGATTAATGATGCACCAAGCGGAGTTCCCACGCCGCGGTGCGCTGGTGATGCCTGAACCCTTACAAGTGGGTGTAGCAGTGCTGCACAGTTACACCATCCTGGGGTAAACCTGCAGCACGCAGAAACTGCTGCTTTCAGGAGCTCATCTAGGATAGGCTTTCTGAGCCCAAGTGCAGGGTTCAACACTTTGGCCACAATAACCCCAGGCAGCGCTACAGGCTGGGGACAGAGTGGCTGAGAGCAGCCAGGCAGAAAGGGACCTGGGGGCACTGGTGGATAGTAGGCTGAAGATGAGCCAGCAGTGTGCCCAGGTGGCCAAGAGAGCCAATGGCATCTTGGCCTGCATCAGGAGCAGTGTGGCCAGTAGAACAAGGGAGGTTATTCTGCCCCTGTGCTCAGCACTGCTCAGGCCACACCATGAGTGCTGTGTCCAGTTCTGGGCTCCTCAATTCAAGAGAGATGTTGAGGTGCTGGAAGGTGTCCAGAGAAGGGGAACAAGGCTGGTGAGGAGCCTGGAGCAGAGCCCTGTGAGGAGAGGCTGAGGGAGCTGGGGGTGTGCAGCCTGCAGAAGAGGAGGCTCAGGGCAGAGCTCATTGCTGTCTACAACTACCTGAAGGGAGGCTGTAGCCAGGTGGGGTTGGGCTCTGCTGCCAGGCAAGCAGCAATAGAAGAAGGGGACACAGTCTCAAGTTGTGTCATGGGAGGTCTAGGCTGGATGTTAGGAGGAAGTTGTTGGCATAGAGAATGATTGGCATTGGAATGGGCTGCCCAGGGAGATGGAGTCACCATGCCTGGAGGTGTTGAAGCAAAGCCTGGCTGAGGCACTTAGTGCCATGATCTGGTTGACTGGCTAGGTCTGGGTGCTAGGTTGGACTGGCTGAGCTTGGAGGTCTCTTCCAACCTGGTTGATTCTATGATTCTATGATTCTATGTCACTGAATGCAGCTGAGAGTGCTGGGTGCAGCAGGATGCATTCCTCTCTCCTGTTTTTTTAGCTGGGCTTTCTGCTTGCAGCAGCTTGCTTTGCTTGCTTTGTCTTTGCTTAACTTGCTACAGCTGCTGCTGTAACTGCACCCATTGTAGTGGTTGGGTGTTACCTGCCCCATCCCCACCCCGACTTTGTAAATCACCCAGACTAGACTCAGCCAGCTCTGGAAATTGACTGAAGCTTCTATTTACAGCTTAGCTCAATATACAAGCAGGTTGTTACAGTATGTACAGATATAGACAGAGATAGACACGGTAAAAGGTAATACAGAAACACAACAGCCCTCCCAGAAACCTGAGTCCCCAGGAGGGGCTCCCAGCAGCCCTTCCACCTTCTCCCACCCCTCTCAACCTTACCCCAGTCCCAGGGAAGAATGAAGGTTCGGCCAGGGGGTTAGGAGGTAAAGTGGATTAACCAGAGAGACAACAGAGAGGCTAGAGAGAGAAATGCAGCTCAGAGCTCCCAGGCAGAAGCGTGACTCCTTTATCTATGTTTGGATTCTTGTTCTTATACCTCTCAGCAAGCCTATGAGTGAAGTAGACATCAGCACTGTTTCTCTTTCACAGCCTCTGATCTAATCCTTCTCACCAAAACATTCCAGCTAGCTCCAAACTAGCACAGTCATCCAGCTAAACGTGTCTGTGTCTGTGTCTCCATCAGGCACTGGCACTGCCTGGTGCGCAGCAGCCCTTGGTCTCCTTATTAAGCTCTCATTGCCTCGATGACATCCTGACACAACAGGGGAAATCAATAAATGGCTGTGGGAGTGGTGTCATATGCAGGGCTTTGGCCATCTATTCCAGGAAACTTGGCTGTCAGAAGTTTGGTCCTCTGAGGGCTGATGGGACACATCTTTCAGAGAAGGGAAAGAACATTTTTGGACAGAAGGATTTCAATCTATTGAACAGGGCTCTAAATAGAGTTGCCAGAGGAAGAGATGATCAGTACATCCCTCATCAAAGCCAGTGACCCTAATAAACACCCTCTGCCTGAAGTTGGACAGCAGGCTGTGAAGAGAGCACCTAAAGAGCATGAACACCTAAAGAGCATTAACTCCTCCAGGCATGGCGACTCCACCACCTCCCTGGGCAGCCCATTCCAATGCCAATCACTCTCTCTGACAACAACTTCCTTCTCACATCCAGCCTAGACCTCCCTTGCCACAGCTTGAGACTGTGTCCCCTTGTTCTATTGATGCTTGCCTGGCAGAAGAGCCCAACCCCACCTGGCTACAGCCTCCCTTTAGGGAGCTGTAGACAGCAATGAGCTCTGCCCTGAGCCTCCTCTTCTGCAGGCTGCACACCCCCAGCTCCCTCAGCCTCTCCTCACAGGGCTGTGCTCCAGGCCCCTCATCAGCTTTGCTGCCCTTCTCTGGACATGTTCCAGCACCTCAACATCTCTCTTGAATTGAGGAGCCCAGAACTGAAGTGCACACAAGATGTGCGATCATCTGAGGAACCTGAAGATGTACAAATCCTTGGCACCTGATGAAATGCATTCCAGTGTCCTAAGGGAATTAGCCAAGCCACTCTCCATGCCATGTGAAAAGCCCTGGCAGTTAGGTAAGGCCCTGGCGACTGCTTACCTCTACCTCACAGCCATGATAGCAGAGCTCTGCACGTGGAACACATTGCTTTGGAAAGCAGAAGGTTTGCTGGGTTTGAAACTGCTTTTGTTTTTCCTTCTCTGACATCCAGATGATCAAAAATCTTCAACCAGAAGAGCTTAAAATAATTATTTATATATATATATATGTTTAGTGCTCTGAGATGAAATCATTTCCTTCCAGCTCCTCTGATGGCAACAAGCAGTTTCTGCTCCTTGCACATCTGTCACGTGGAACCAAAGATTTATTGGTTTGATTTATGGAGTAAGGATCTAGTTTTTCAGCATTGGCTGGGAAGAAGAAGAAGAAGAAGAAGAAGAAGAAGAAGAAGAAGAAGAAGAAGAAGAAGAAGAAGAAGAAGAAGAAGAAGAAGAAGAAGAAGAAGAAGAAGAAGAAGAAGAAGAAGAAGAAGAAGAAGAAGACAAAGAAGAAGAATACGAAGAAGGAGAAGGAGAAGGAGAGGAAGAGGAAGAGGAAGAGGAAGAGGAAGAGGAAGAGGAAGAAGAAGAAGAAGAAGAAGAAGAAGAAGAAGAAGAAGAAGAAGAAGAAGAAGAAGAAGACGGAGAAGGAGAGGAAGAGGAAGAGGAAGAGGAAGAAGAAGAAGAAGAAGAAGAAGAAGAAGAAGAAGAAGAAGAAGAAGAAGAAGAAGAAGAAGAAGAAGAAGAAGAAGAAGAAGAAGAAGAAGAAGAAGAAGAAGAAGAAGAAGAAGAGAAGAAGAAGAGGGGAGGAGGAGGAGGAGAAGAAGAAGAAGAAGAAGAAGAGAAGAAGAAGAGGGGAAGAGGAGGAGGAGAAGGAAGAGGAGGAGGAGGAGGAGGAGGAGGAGGAGAAGGAAGAGGAGGAGGAGGAGGAGGAAGAGGAGGAGGAGGAGGAGGAGGAGGGAGCTAAGCTAGGTATGGCTGAGGTATCCTTGATTTGCTGAGCAATACCTCTCCATTAACTTTCTGTGGCAGGAATCAGCCTGTAGATGTCCCCCGGCTCATGTTGAGCTTTGCTCAGTAGTTCAGTTCTGTTGAAAGCAGCTATCAGGTTTATAAATTACCAACAGTTCAAGTTAAAGAGAGACAGAGAGATGAAAAGCTCCTCAGGAATGGCTATTCTGTGGGAGGACAGTGGAGGTAATGACAGAGTGAAGAGCATCTCAGACCAAGAAAAACATGAGCTAAATGAGAGTTGATAAGAGGATACGGAAAGAGTCTTACAGAAGGCTGAAGACACCAGAAAAAGGGAGCCAAAAATGACACACTTCATTGTGGCTCCTAGATATGGAATTGATAGATTTTCCTCTGGCTTAGTGAACCAGAACTGACCCTAGTGCTGTAATATGTGATGAAAAGAATGCTGCACTTCCATTAAGTCAAAGGTTTGAGAGTACAAAGCACCTTCAACAAACCAACCGAGTTAGTAGGACCAAATACAGCTTAGTCTGCAATCATCCTGATGAGATGATGAATTTTGGTGACCTTTACCTGTGTTTAGCTAAGGTAATTAAGTGCTCAGTGGGGGACTTCGCCCTGTCTGCATATCCTATGCAGGAGCTGGCTGAACCCTAAATGTGGTTTATAATGAGTGGAATCATAGAAACAGTCAAGGTTAGAAGGGGCCACAAGGATCATCCAGTTCCAGCTCCCCTGCCATGGGCAGGGACACCCTACCCTAGATCAGGCTGGCCACAGCCTCATCCAGTCTGGCCTTAAACACCTCCCTGGGCAACCCATTCCAGGCTCTCACCACTCTCACACTGAACAACGTCCTCCTTATGTCCAGTCTGAATCTCCCCACCTCCAGCTTTGCTCGATTCCCTCTTGTCCTGTCACTCCCTGACAGCCTAAAAAGTCCCTCCCCAGCTTTTTTGTAGGCCCCCTAAATCCTGAAGAGTTATTTGTTAGTTTCATCCATTTTGCAACCAATTCTCTTCCAATGAACAGCTGATTTCTTTTTCTACCAAAGGCTTTGATAGATGATTTCTATTTGCATCAATACCCATAGTCAAATGCAAACAAGCACATTTGTCAGAGTATTCACTGGCCACAGGGTATTATTTGCTCTGTTGTTTGTCATTTGGGTCATTATTCTTCAACTCTCAGGAACACCTGAAAGAATACAGAGTGAGCTTTCCCTCAACACAGCTAATAAAGAGTCAAAGCAAACAGTGATGAGTGACCCTGAGCTGGGAAATTCTAATCCTGTCTACATTTCATTGCACTTACAATCTACCCTGCTGCTCTTCTACCTCTGATCATAGCACAATAAATAATACAAAGTCAAGAGAGGAATATAGAACTGCAGAATGTGGAGCAAGAAAAGACTGGGTGAGGCACTTGGTGCCGTGGTCTAGTTGACTGGATAGGGCTGGGTGCTAGGTTGGAATGGATGAAGACTTGGAGGTCTCTTCCAACCTGGTTGATTCTATGTTCTAAATTACTTCCACCACTGTAGATTCAAAGAATCATAGAAACATTTAGGTTGGAAAAGACCTCTAAGGTGGTAGAGTCCAATTGTAAGCACTACCAAACCCATCACTAAACCATGTCCCTAAGTGCCACATCTGCATGTCTTCTAAATGCTTCCAGGGATGGGGACTCAAACACTCTCCTGGGCAGGGCTCAGTTTTGTGCTTGCCATTTGAGGAGGGGCAGGGATCTCCTTGAGAGAGTCCAGTGGAGGACTACAAGGATGATGAGGGGACCTCTAAGGTGATTGAGTCCAATTGTAAGCACTACCAAACTCACCACTAAACCATGTCCCTAAGTGCCACATCTGCATGTCTTTTAAACGCTTCCAGAGATGAGGACTCAAACACTCTCCAGAGCCCTTGGCCTTGTTCAATCTCATCCCATTGGCCTCTACCCACCCATCCAGCCTGGCCAGGTCCTCTGCAGGACTCTCCTACCTTCCAACAGATCAACACCTGCTCCTAGCTTGGTGTCATCTGCAAACTTACTGATGCTGGACTCAATCCCCAAACCACCACCACCACCACCACCACAAGAAAGTCCCCAGCCAGTGATGATGCAAGACAAAAGACCTCTTTTGTCTCAATGTTTTTTTTCTTCCACAGTGTTGATACGAGGGAAACTTACAATAGTTAATTAAAATACAACTGTTCATTATAATCAAATTATTCAACTTTCCTGGCTGTTTTCTATAAACATTACACTACAGATTCTGAGAGGAAGCTGAAATGTAAACAGTGCTTTTCTTTTCTTTTTTACATAAACATCCCCTGAAAGTCTTGTTCTGGTTTTTTTTTTCCTGAAGACTCCACACCAACATTCGACTGAGAGCCTAAATTAAATTGTTTGAAGTCTAGGTTTAACTTACTCTTCAGAGCAGATAAACAACATACTTCAGAGTAAACACTGCTAAACTACATGTGCAGCACTGAGAAGGTATCATCTGAGTTGTAATGGCTCCATGGCCAAGTGGAGTCCAGTGACAAGTGGAGTCCCTCAGGGATCAGTCCTGGACCAGTCTTGTTCAACATCTTTGTGGGTGCCATGCACAGAGGCATTGAGTGCAGCCTCAGCTAGTCTGTTGATCACATCAAGCTGTGTGGTGCAGCAGACAGGCTGGAGGGAAGGGATCCATCCAGAGGGACCTGGACAGGCTGGAGAGGTGGGCACAAGCCAACCTCAGGAGGTTCAACAAGAACAAGTGCAGTGTCCTGCATGTGGGTCAACACAATCCCAAGCACAAATGCAGGCTGGGCAGTGAGTGGCTGGAGAGCAGCCCTGAGGAGAGGGACTTGGGGGTGCTGCTGGACGAGAAGCTCAACAAGAGCCAGCAGTGTGCACTTGCAGCCCAGAAAGCCAACCAGAGCCTGGGCTGCATCAAGAGAAGTGTGGCCAGCAGGGCCAGGGAGGTGATTCTCCCCCTCTGCTCTGCACTGCCGAGACCCCACCTGGAGTACTGCATCCAGCTCTGGAGCCACAATGCCAAGAGGGATGTGGAGATGCTGGAGTGTGTCCAGAGCAGGGCCACGAGGATGCTCAGAGGGCTGCAGCAGCTCTGCTGTGAGCACAGACTGAAAGAGTTGGGGCTGTGCAGTCTGGAGAAGAGGAGGCTCCCAGGTGACCTTCTTGTGGTCCCTGAAGGGAGGCTGCAGCCAGGTGGGGTTGGGCTTTTCTGCCAGGCAAGCAGCAACACAAGGAGTCACAGTCTCAAGCTGTGCCAGGGGAGGTCTAGGCTGGATGTTAGGAGGAAGTTGTTGGCAGAGAGAGTGATTGGCATTGGAAGGGGCTGCCCAGGGAGGTGGTGGAGTCACCATCTCTGGAGGTGTTCAAGCAAAGCCTGGCTGGGGCACTTAGTGCCGTGGTCTGGTTGTTTGGCTAGGGCTGGGTGCTGGATTGGACTGGATGAGCTTGGAGGCTCTTCCAACCTGGTTGATTCTATGATTCTAACTGAATTGTAAGAAAAGCAGACAGAAATTTGTGGGTAAGAACAGTTGGTGTTTGCATTTAAGCCACAAGCAGCAACTACTGCTAGCAGACTGGATGATCTTGGAGCTCTCTTCCAACCTGCTTGATGACTCTATGATTCTATGGTCTAGCTGTTTGGACAGGGCTGGGTGCTAGGTTGGACTGGAGTATCTTGGAGGTCTCATCCAACCTGATTGATTCTATGATTCTATGACTGGCTAGGGCTGGGTGCTAGGTTGGATTGGATGAGCTTGAATGTCTCTTTCAACCTGGTTGATTCTATGATTCTGTGGTGTAGTTGATTGGACAGGGCTGGGTGCTAGGTTGAACTGGATGATCTTGGAGGTCTCTTCCATCCTGGTTGATTCTGTGACATTGTTCCTTGTGCTTTTGTCCTCCCACTTCACTCTCCTGAAGGGCCTTTTGCTGACAAGTGCTGCAAAACAGAAGCCAGTGTGAACCACGCTCCTGAGCAGACTAACTCTGCGAAGCAGAAAGTTAGAACCAGAGAACAAAAGGTTAGTTTTCTTGCAGAAAAAAGATAACAGCTTGAATCTCTCTCCCTTGCATTAGCAAAGGGTGCAGTGGGGAGGTTAGGTCAGCACACACATGTTTTAAATTAGCGCTTTCTAAACAAGGAAGTGACAATTATTTGTTATGATTATTTGTCAAATAATCACATCTGTGCTTAATTACCACATATGTGCCAGTGTTTGCATTTCTCAGGAGGCTGAATGTAGTGAGGCTGAGCTGGTAAATCATGAACCCAAATTTTAATGGGCACCAAAACCCTTCAGCATAGTATACATTGCGCTAAAAGACATAAATAAAAGTGCCATATAGCCCTAATCTGTCTCACTCCTTATCTTTCATGGACAATGTTTATGAGAGCCAGCAGTGAATCTTACACAGTCTCTGTGATGTGGGTTTCTCTCATTCTCAAAGCCTTGTCATCAGATAAATCTTATTCTTCATGTTGTGTTACCAAACAGCGCTCTCCTTTTGGCTATCGCGCACACAGCCTCGCAATGCTGTGGTCAGGCTGATGTGCTCAGGTTGAATGGTGCCACATCCAGCTGGTGGCTGCCACTAGCAATGTCCCTCAGGGATCAGTGCTGGGGCCCATCCTCTTTAACATCTTCATAGATGATCTGGACGAGGGCATCGAGTCAGTCATCAGCAAGTGTGCAGATGACACCAAGCTGGGGGCAGATGTGGCTGGGTTGGAGGGCAGAAGGGCTCTGCAGCAGGACCTTGACTGCCTGGACAGATGGGCAGAGTCCAATGGGATGGGGTTCAATAGCTCCAAGTGCAGGGTGCTGCACTTTGGCCACAACAACCCCATGCAGAGAGACAGGCTGGGGTCGGAGTGGCTGGAGAGCAGCCAGACAGAGAGGGATCTGGGGGTACTGATTGATACCCTCCTGAACATGAGCCAGCAGTGTGCCCAGGTGGCCAAGAGAGCCAGTGGCATCCTGGCCTGCATCAGGAATGGTGTGGTCAGCAGGAGCAGGGAGGTCATTCTGCCCCTGTACTCTGCACTGGTTAGACCACACCTTGAGTCCTGTGTTCAGTTCTGGGCCCCCCAGTTTAGGAGGGACATTGAGATGCTTGAGCGTGTCCAGAGAAGGGCGACGAGGCTGGGGAGAGGCCTTGAGCACAGCCCTACGAGGAGAGGCTGAGGGAGCTGGGATTGGTTAGCCTGGAGAAGAGGAGGCTCAGGGGAGACCTTATTGCTGTCTACAACTACCTGAAGGGAGGTTGTGGCCAGGAGGAGGTTGCTCTCTTCCCTCAGGTGGCCAGCACCAGAGCAAGAGGACACAGCCTCAGGCTGCGCCAGGGGAGATTTAGGCTGGAGGTGAGGAGAAAGTTCTTCCCTGAGAGAGTCATTGGGCACTGGAATGGGCTGCCTGGGGAGGTGGTGGAGTCGCCGTCCCTGGAGCTGTTCAAGGCAGGATTGGACGTGGCACTTGGTGCCATGGTCTGGCCTTGAGCTCTGTGGTAAAGGGTTGGACTTGATGGTCTGTGAGGTCTCTTCCAACCTTGGTGATACTGTGATATTGTGATTATTTGTGGTGTTTTCTTCTAGCCTTGCATGCAGCCTACTGGTTCCTATTTTTTTTCTGGAAGCACAGGTTTTCAACAACAGTTTAATTTCCAAGGTCAGCTGCAGTCTTATTTCAAGTGTCACAAAATCAGCTGCAGTCCTATTTTAAATGTCACAATCTCAGCTCTTGAATTCCAAAAGGAGGAAGGGGGGGGGGGAAATCTTTCATCACTAATCTGAATTAAAATGGAGACTTGGGTTTTTTTTTCTTTGACATGGTTCTTCTTTAGAAATTCTTATCTCAGATTTCATCCCAAAGTACTCTGGGAGAAGGGACATTTAAAGTATGCCTTTACATGAGTGTTTGTTTGCCCCAGAGGTGTTTGTGCTGTCATATCTTTAAGTGCTGGAGTGTAGGAGCCACTCGGGGTCCAGGAAAACATAACACATGCTTGAATGGTTTCAAGGCTTTGGGCTGAGTCCTTGGAGCATGCACAATGTTGTCTCCTCTGCTCTGAACAAACACTTCTCCAGCTGCCTTGGGGGTTTTGACACCCCTTTATGTCATTCTAGCGCGAAGTGTCCTTGCCTATAGGAGGGAGGGTTGGAGCTAGATGATCTTTGAGGTCCCTTCCCACCTAAACCATTCTGTGATTCTATGATTTCTCCATGTCTTACACGATACAGGGGCAGATGTGTGCTGTCATCCTCTTTGTGGTTATACAGCAAGTCTGTGACAAATGCAGACAGGGAGACTGAAGGGAGTCTCTGGCCAGAGGAATGACTCCATGGTTCAGGCTTGTCTAACAGTGCCATATTTCCTTGGGGGTAACTATTTAGCAGAGTCACACTGCCCAATACAGTGTGAAAGTTGGGATCATAGAATCATAGAATCAACCAGGTTGGAAGAGAGCTCCAAGGTCATCCAGTCAACTAGGAGTAGCTGCTGCTTGTGGCTTAAATGCAAACACCAACTGTTTTTACCCACAATTTTCTTTCTGCTTTTCTTACAATTCAGTTAGAATCATAGAATCAGCCAAATTGGAAGAGACCTCCAAGAGGAGGTCCAGTCCTAGCCAATCAACCAGACCATGGCACTAAGTACCTCATCCAGGCTTTGCCTGAACACCTCCAGGGACAGTGACTCCACCACCTCCCTGGGCAGCCCATTCCAATGCCAATCACTCTCTCTGCCAACAACTTCCTCCTAACATCCAGCCTAGACCTCCCCTGGCACAACTGCAGACTGTGTCCCCTTGTTATGTTGCTGGTTGCCTGGCAGCAGAGCCCAACCCCACCTGGCTACAGCCTCCCTTCAGGTAGCTGTAGACAGCAATGAGCTCTGCCCTGAGCCTCCTCTTCTGCAGGCTGCACACCCCCAGCTCCCTCAGCCTCTCCTCACAGGGCTGTGTTCCAGACCTTTCACCAGCCTTGCTGCCCTTCTCTAGATATGTTCCAGTGTCTCAACATCTCTCTTGAATTGAGTAGCCCAGAGCTGGACGCAGTACTCAGGGTGTGGGCTGACCAGTGCAGAGTACATAATGGTACCCATTTCCTTTTTTTCCCTACTAGAATCTTAGCAGGGTGTCACAAGTGAATGGCTCAATTTTATGTGTATTTAAATTCCTGGTTCAAATAACCTGTGTCCAAGACAGTTAAAATATATGACTTGGGAGCTGTCTCATTTGTTCCCATTTATTTTCAGTAAACCAGGGAACACTGAGAAAGATCCAAACTAAGCTAACCTCATGCCAAGAGTGGGATATGAAAAAATCTGAATAATTCATAGGCCTGTCATCATAACTTTGATAAATTATGGTAATAAATTAATAAAGAGCTGAGGTGGGGACAGTAAGATTAAAAATAGGCAGTGTGGTCTTGCAGATCTGTTCATGCTAACATACTAATCACTGGGGTCAATAGACAGAACATTAATGATGCAGGATAGTGAATGTTCTATTAGATACTGGAATCATGACACCATTGTGGTTTCTTTTAGGAAACTAGAGTGTTACAAATGATATGTCTTAAATGGATTAAACCTTGTGCTGGGGGAGGTCTAGGCTGGATGTTAGGAGAAAGTTGTTGGCAGAGAGAGTGATTGGTATTGGAATGGGCTGCCCAGGGAGGTGGTGGAGTCTCTGTTCCTGGAGGTGTTGAAGCAAAGCCTGTCTGAGGCACTTAGTGCCATGGTCTGGTTGATTGTCTAGGTCTGGGTGCTAGGTTGGAGTGGATGATCTTGGAGGTCTCTTCCAAACTGCTTGATTCTATGGTTCTCATACCTTCATATTAGGAGAACAAAGAAGTGCAATCAAGTTTTGAGCTTAAGAAGCTAAAAACTCAGTTTTTCATATCTATATATTTCAGCTCTGGAGCTCACTGGCACAAAGTGCATAGGATGCTAAAAGTATGAATGGATCAAAAACCTTCTAGGTGCAGTCATGAAAACAAAAGTCCATGGAGAGTTATTGAGTGTGGGCGAAAGGCTGTAACCATGGCTCAGGGTTTGCCCAGATCACAGATTGCCAGCTAGGAAGATGTGCCATGGCAACTATTGCTTTATACTTGTTGCAGAACCCTGATTAGCTTGCCATGGGAAATGTGGTCAAGGCCTCACAGATCAATGTGATCAAGGTGATGCCACATGGACTCTGGATGATTCAATGTGAATTATGCCAGAGACCTTTATTGATCATTTTGGCTCTCAATATATACCCTCAGAGCATAAAGCACACACCTGCACATTAGCATAATTAGTCAAGGACAACCCACTCCATCAGCATAAACCATGCCTTGCTTTCCTCATTAAAGAGGTGTCTGTTATCTATCCTGCCTGAGATAAGGTAGCCAGCAGCTGGTGGGAACCAAGGTCAGCATCCACCTGTGGCATCCTGGCCTGCATCAGGAATGGTGTGGTCAGCAGGAGCAGGGAGGTCATTCTGCCCCTGTACTCTGCACTGATTAGACCTCACCTTGAGTCCTGTGTTCAGTTCTGGGCCCCCCAGTTTAGGAGGGACATTGAGATGCTTGAGCGTGTCCAGAGAAGGGTGACGAGGCTGGGGAGAGGCCTTGAGCACAGCCCTACGAGGAGAGGCTGAGGGAGCTGGGATTGGTTAGCCTGGAGAAGAGGAGGCTCAGGGGAGACCTTATTGCTGTCTACAACTACCTGAAGGGTGGTTGTGGCCAGGAGGAGGTTGCTCTCTTCTCTCAGGTGGCCAGCACCAGAACAAGAGGACACAGCCTCAGGCTGTGCCAGGGGAGATTTAGGCTGGAGGTGAGGAGAAAGTTCTTCCCTGAGAGAGTCATTGGACACTGGAATGGGCTGCCCGGGGAGGTGGTGGAGTCGCCGTCCCTGGAGCTGTTCAAGGCAGGACTGGACGTGGCACTTGGTGCCATGGTCTGGCCTTGAGCTCTGTGGTAAAGGGTTGGACTTGATGATCTGTGAGGTCTCTTCCAACCCTGATGATACTGTGATACTGTGTCCTTCTTCACTTTGCATTCCCACATACACTTACTTGGGGTTTATTCCCTTTCCAGAAACAGCTGCTTCTGTTGGTGTCAGAGAGAGGATCTTGACCTGGAAGAACCTTTAACCTCTTCCACCACAGCAATGTTTGCAAAAGACCAAACAGGACTTTTACTAAAATATGTCATTTCTTACCAAAAAAGGTTCCCAGGCTGTACTTTATTGTACCTGTGATACACTAAAGGCTAATACATCATTCATTGTTGAAAGGCAAGAAGAGCAGTTCAGAGTAAGAGCCTTACCTGGGACTTATTGCCTTGTTATCAGTTTTGATTAAATCATTAATATCTCTTCTCATGCAGAAATATTTGCAGTTATATATTGCATAAATATCAACTCCATGCTGTAGTTGTGTTGTCATTATGGATTTGTCTCCTTTTATTACAGTTACTTTGAACTTCTTGGAGTGTTGGTGAAGTCTGTAATGTAGTTTGAGATGTATCCTCTTAGTGCTTGTTAATCCAATTTAACCAATTTAATCCAATTTAACGACTTAATAATTTTATCCATCACAACATATTAACACTTACCTTAGGAATTGTCTTGACTAGGTATTTTTCTGTACTTTGGGTGGAAAAAAAATCAACTCCATACTTTAGACATCTTAAAGATAATTTTATTATTATTTTTTCAAACACAAATTCCAATATTAATTACTTTATCTCAGAAGGAAACATTGTGCCCCCAAAAAAACACTTGGTTTTCTTTCTGCAGATACAAGCTTTCAGTGTATTCATAGAATCATAGAATCAAGCAGGTTGGAAGAGACCTCCAAGATCATCCAGTCCAACCTAGCACCCATCCCTGTGCAATCAACCAGACCATGGCACTAAATGCCTCATCCAGGCTTTGCTTGAACATTTCCACCACCTCCCTGGGCAGCCCATTCCAATGGCAAATTACTCTGTGAAGAACTTCCTCATAATACCCAGCCTATACCTCCTCTGGCACGTTGATCTGGATGCCATAGCCTATTTGATTGTGTAAGGCTTGGTGATAGCTTGGATTGGATGAGCTTGGAGGTCTCTTGCAACCCAGCTGATTCTATGATTCTATGATTCTGCTCTGGAGCTGGAGCACCTTTCCTATGAAGACAGATTGAAGAAGTTGGGACTGTTCAGTCTGGAGAGGAGAAGGCTCCCAGGTGACCTTCTTGTGGCCTTTCAATATCTTAAGGGACCCTACAAGAAAAATGGGGAAGGACTTTTTAGGCTGTAAGGTAGTGATAGGACTGGGGGGAATGGAACAAAGCTGGAAATGGGTAGATTTAGACTGGATGTTAGGAAGAAATTCTTCATCATGAGGGTGATGAGAGCCTGGAAACAGTTGCCTAGGGAGGTGGTGGAAGCTTCATCCTTGGTGGTGTTTAAGGCCAGGCTGGATGAGGCTCTGGACAGCCTGTTCTAGGTAGGGTGTCCCTGCCCATGGCAGGGGGGTTGGAACTGGATGATCCTTTTGGTCCCTTCCAACCCTGACTGATTCTATGATTCTACTTGGCCACAAGGTCACCATTTCCATAACCTTCAAGCTGCCTACATTTAAGCTGACTTAGATCTTTAATTTTAAAGCATTTACCTTTCATTTGTTTCCATCCTGATCCAGTTAGTCAGGGAGGCAGTGCCATGTTAAAACATCTGGGACCCATCCAGTGCGTTCTTCTTAGCACAAGATCAGTGTGATCAGTCCCAGATGCTTAACAACTAAAGTTACATATAAAATGTTGGTAGATTTTGTCCAAAATCAGATTCATCTTCCCTTACCTCTTAAAAGAGGAAGTGCACTAAATAGATATGACTTAAATTGAAGTCATTTATTAATAAATGACTAAACCAAAACCAAAAAGAAAGAAAGAAAGCTGAGAAATGGAAACGGATCCCATCTTATTGAAAGTACAATAGGTTAGTGCATATGCCATTTTAGAATCACAGAATCAAGCAGGTGAGAAGAGACCTCCAAGATCATCCAGTCCAACCTAGCACCCAGCCCTGGCCAACCAACCAGATCATGGCACTAAGTGCCTCATCCAGTCCTTCCTTGAACACCTCTAGGGGTGGGGACTCCACCACCTCCCTGGGCAGCCCATTCCAATGCCAATCACTCTCTCTGACAACAACTTCCTCCTATCATCCAGCCTATACCTCCCCTGCCACAACTGCTGACTGTGTCCCCTTGTTCTGTTGCTGCTTGCCTGGCAGAAGAGCCCAACCCCACCTGGCTACAGCCTCCCTTCAGGTAGTTGTAGACAGCAATGAGCTCTGCCCTGAGCCTCCTCTTCTGCAGGCTGCACACCCCCAGCTCCCTCAGCCTCTCCTCACAGGGCTGTGCTCCAGGCCCCTCACCAGCTTTGTCATCCTTCTCTCAACACATTCCAGTATCTCAACATCTCTCTTGAATTGAGGAGCCCAGAACATCTTATCACCTGAATCCTGTGAAATTATGTATAGGCTGTACAGAGGAAAAACAATGTCGTGTAGGTAGAAGAAAGAAATAAAGATTGTTTTGAGTTTCCAACCCCAGACTTCCTTTCTTTCAGTCTGGTTGTGTTAATTGGACCCCATGTAAGAACATAAAACAAGTAAAGAAGCAACTAAATGAGCTGTTTAGTTAATGAAAAGTTACATCTAGCTCATTGAATTGCTCTACTAGGATCAGTATTCCTAAGCTGCAGCTACTCCTTGTTGGTTTAAGAAGGTTAAAAATGGAACATATGATAGAATGATTAAGCAAAGTCTTTCACACTGAGAAAATGAAACATTTTCTTTTCTCCATAATGAGTCACAGAATTAACCAGGCTGAAAAAGACCTCTGAGATCATTGAGTCCAACCTTTCACCTACCCCTTCTAATTAACTAAACCATGGCCCTAAGTGTCTCATCCAGCCTCCTCTTAAATACCTCCAGGGACGGTGACTCCACCACCTCTGGAGTTATGGAGTCACAGAATCACAGAATTAACCAGGCTGGAAAAGACTTCTGAGATCATTCATAGAATCATAGAATCATAGAATCAACCAGGTTGGAAGAGACCTCCAAGATCATCCAGTCCAACCTAGCACCCAACCCTAACCAATCAACTAGACCATGGCACTAAGTGCCTCATCCAGGCTTTGCTTGAAGACCCCCAGGGATGGTGACTCCACCACTTCTCTGGGCAGCCCATTCCAATGCCAATCACTCTTTCTGTCATTTATGTACAAAAATATTTATCCCAAAGATTTGTGCAAATAAAGAACCTAGCAAGGTGTAAACCCAACTTTTTTCATGTCCAATGTAACCCCCCAGTGACTAACTGACATGGGTAGAGAATTACACACAGTGAAGATGCAGGATGAAGTTACACACAGTATGAAACTACTTCCCCACTGGTGACCTTTGGAGCCTTTCTCTTAAGCAGATAATACTTTATTTGCTTGGGGAGAGGATAATGAGTAACTGGTTTGCTTAAGCCTGACAATTCTTAGCTTACCTATATACTCTAATATAAATGTCTTTTGAACTCTGCATCCTAGAATGTATCAGACCATAAAGACTCAGCAATCAGATAAACTTGGCAGCCACGTTTCTTCAGGCTTCATACATCAAGAGCACAGAGCAACACTTTGAGTTATTTGAATGTCTGCTGAACAGAGCACTTTGAATCTCCAGCGGAAGATAAATGGTTTGTGTGACAAGTCTGGATCTAATCTGTTCTAAGCCACTTCTTCACAGAAGAGAGGATGGATATAAAATAAATAACAGATTCCAGTGTGAAAAGCAGTTACCAAGAGGCTGATTTTGCTTCCATTTGTACTGGTTAGAATCTGTGCTTTATCCTAGTGAGCTCTTTTTAATGAGAGCACAGCCATAGGCAGGCAGAAGGAACAATATCTCCTTCAACCAGCAATAGAACAAGGGGACACAGCCTCAAGTTTTGCCAGGGGAGGTCTAGGCTGGATGTTAGGAGAAAGCTGTTGGCAGAGAGAGTGATTGGCATTGGAATGGGCTGCCCAGGGAGGTGGTGGAGTCTCTGTCCCTGGAGGTGTTGAAGCAAAGCCTGGCTGGAGCACTTAGTGCCATGGTCTGGTTGATTGGCTAGGGCTGGGTGCTAGGTTGGACTGGATGATCTTGGAGGTGTCTTCCAACCTGCTTGATTCTATGATTCTATGATTAGCAGCTATGTCACTACTGAATACAGAGGAGCAGGGAAAAGCTTTTGACACAGGCTACAACTAATCTAACTTTAAAGATGGCTCTGCCCTCAATGTGACCTTTATTTGCAGCAGCAGATGCTAAGAGCTTCCTGAGGATTGCTTTTATTTGAGTCATTTTATGCTTCCAAAATATCCCAGTTCAGGTTTATGAATGGGGAGGATTACAGGACTGGGCTAGAATTTCAGTTTTCCACATTAACACAGCATTTCTCAGACTAGATGACCAACTATATGGAAATTAATTTCATCAGTAATCAAAACATTGCAACCATAAATTGCTTCTTCAAGCTATCAGCAGAACATAAAGATGGCTCTGTGAGGCCACAATGATCACCAGAACTTTGGCTGTTGGGATGAAAAAGAACAATCAGACCAAAGTTGAAACCCATGGCAGCAAATTCATGTTAATAAAAAGACAAAGATTTCAGAGATGTAAAAGCTCACATTTAGACTCATGTACTTGTGTGCACATGAAGCTGTGCTGCTGCAAACAACAGACAGTGCAACATGTAAAGGCCTGTCTTCTGCAAAGGAAAAGGCATCAGGCAAGCAAGACCTTAATTGTCACTGATCCTGGCCTGGCTCAGGAACAGTGTGGCCAGCAGGACAAGGGAGGTTATTTTTCCCTTCTACTCAGCAGGGAGTGCTGTGTCCAGTTCTGGGCTTCTCAATTCAAGAGAGATGTTGAGGTGCTGGAACATGTCCAGAGAAGGGCAGCAAAGCTGGGGAGCCTGGAGCACAGCCCTGTGAGGAGAGGCTGAGGGAGCTGGGGGTGTGCAGCCTGCAGCAGAGGAGGCTCAGGGCAGAGCTCATTGCTGCCTGCAGCTACCTGGAGTGAGGCTGTAGCCAGGTGGTGTTGGGCTCTGCTGCCAGGCAGCCAGCAACAGAACAAGGGGACACAGTCTCAAGATGTGTCAGGGGTAGGTCTAGGCTGGATGTTAGGAGGAAGTTGTTGCCAGAGAGAGTGATTGGCATTGGAATGGGCTGCCCAGGGAGGTGGTGGAGTCGCTGTCCCTGGAGGTGTTGAAGCAAAGCCTGGCTGGGGCACTTAATGCCATGGTCTGGTTGATTGGCCAGGGCTGGGTGCTAGGTTGGACTGGATGATCTTGGAGGTCTCTTCCAACCTGCTTGATTCTATGATTCTATCTTCCATTCCCTTCATCATCTTTGTGGCTCTGTGCTGGACTCTCTCAAGCAGTTCTATGTGCCTCTTGAACTGGGGAGATGCAGAACTGGACACAGTACTCTAGGTGTGCCCTCACCAGGACCGAGTAGAGGAGAAAGGGGTAAGAGTCATTTCTGTCCTCCAGCCCCAGGCAGCTTGTGGCCTCAAAGTGGGACGCTGGTGCAGTGTTGATGTCAGTCATGAGACTGACAGTGCAATTGCTCTCCCAGTGATTAACCAGCAGTGAGCAAGCTCTTGACACATCCAAGATTTGTCCCTGCTCAGGGGAGGATGGAGGTAACCTGAGCCTTATGTTCGCCCTCTGTCTGCGGTCGGCTATTGGCAAGCACCGATCCCTACACGGGCTCAAGCTGACATGCTCCAGTACTATTAATCTGCTTCATCTGTTTGCCTTTCATATACACTCAAACACATCCTGAGGAAGAAGATGATGTTTTTTGAAAAAGCAGAACATGGCTAGCCTGAGGGATGCTCTGTTTTGATAGCAGGTCCCTTTCTTTGCCATCCCAAAGAGGAAAATGATTTACTACAACAGGCCAAAAATACTTTGGATGTCCAGCCTTTCCCAGTAAAATATTATGTTTAATGTTCTCACTACTTTTGAAGGCATGGTCAATAAAGCTGCTCTCTGCCTGACAGGTTCTTGACTCTCAAAGCTATTTTTCTTTGACCAGGATCTGCAAAATAAAATAATAGAAGTGCTAACAATAAAGTCTTGATGTATAATTATTGAAATAAGTGAAAGTATTCCAAACAGAATCACAGAGTCACAGAATCAGTCAGGGTTGGAAAGGACCACAAGGATCAGCTAGTTCTAACCCACCCTGCCATGGGCAGGGACACCCTACTCTAGAGCAGGCTGCCCACAGCCTCATCCAGCCTGCCTTAAACACCTCCAGGGATGGGGCCTCAACCACTTCCCTGGGCAGCCCATTCCAGGCTTGCACCACCCTCATGGTGAAGAACTCCTTCCTAACATCCAGCCTGACTCTACCCATTTCTAGTTTTGTTCCATTCCCCCCTAGTCCTTTCACTACCAAAACCCAGTCCTAAGCTTATGATTTGGGGCTGCTCAGCTTTTTCCATCCATGTCAGCCCTTCCTGATCTTTACCAGATGTGGAGCTTATACTGCAGGAGATGTCTTTTGTTCTTTAGCAGGTGTGCTGGTCATAGAATCATAGAATCAACCAGGTTGGAAGAGACTTCCAAGCTCGCCCAGTCCAACCTAGCACCCAGCCCTGTCCAATCAACTAGAGTATAGAATCGTAGAATCATAGAATCAAGCAGGTTGGAAGAGACCTCCAAGATCATCCAGTCAACTAGCAGTAGTTGCTGCTTGTGGCTTGAATGCAAACACCAACTGTTCTTACCCACAAATTTCTGTCTGCTTTTCTTACAATTCAGTTAGAATCATAGAATCATAGAATCAACCAGGTTGGAAGAGACCTCCAAGATCATCCAGTCCAAACTAGGACCCAGCCCTGTCTAGTCAACCAGACCATGGCACCAAGTGCCTCATTCAGGCTTTGATTGAACACCTCCAGAGATGGTGACTCCACCACCTCCCTGAGCAGCCCATTCCGATGCCAATCACTCTCTCTGCCAACAACTTCCTCCTAACATCCAGCTGAGGAGAGTCTGAGGGAGCTGGGGCTGTGCTGCCTGGAGAAGTGGAGCCTGAGAGGTGAGCTCATCAATGTTTATAAATACATAACAGTGAGTGGCAGAAGGCTGAAGCCAGGCTCTGCTGGGTGATGCCCAATGACAGGACAAGAGGCAATGGTGGAAGCTGAGGCACAGGAAGTTTCATGTAAACATGAGGAGGAATTTGAAGAAGTCTAGGGTGGATGTTAGGAGGAAGTTCCTGCCAGAGAGAGTGATTGGCATTGGAATGGGTTGCCCAGGGAGGTGGTGGAGTCCCCATCCCTGGAGGTGTTCAAGGAAGGACTGGATGAGGCACTTAGTGCCATGATCTGGTTGGTTGGCCAGGGCTGGGTGCTAGGTTGTACTGGATGATCTTGTAGCTCTCTTCCAACCTGGCTGATTCTATTCTATTCTACTTTGTGCCATGATTTGGTTAATTAGAAGATGTTGGGTGCTAGGTTGGACTTGATGGTCTTGAAGGTCTTTTCCACCCTGGTTAATTCTGTGATTCTGTGAAATGGCAGGAAGGATAAGATTGAGAATCCCTGGGATAAAACACCAGTGGGTGTCAAGGTGCTGCTACTAATACATTTGAACTGTTAACTGGTGAGATGACAGGCTCTTGAGTACACCAATATCTGTTGAGTTTTGCACTCAGTTGCACTTCAAAATGATTTAGAATATTTATCTTTTTTTTTTTTCAGTTAATTTTGCCTTTCACAGTCAAAAGTGTGTTTATTCCATAAGTAAAAAGAGCCCTGCATGTACGTGGCATTTTAGTCTCCATGCACTAAAATGTACTTAAAAACCACCAAATTGGACTTTCAAGATCTTTCAGTAATCATTGCAACAGTCAAAGCTCTGTTCCAAGACATACAAAGCACAAGCCTTATATGTAAACACTTCATTGAAGTATGAAAAGCCATCTCTTATCATTAGAGAAACTAACTGGAAAAGAAAACAAGTTGAAGATTTAGTCTTCTGCAGCTACTTTGGGTTTGTGATGTGTGAGACTCCTTAAACACAGCACAGAAGCTACAGATGCTGATGTTAGTTGCTAGACTTCATTGCAAACTGTGCTAGTTTGAGCCTAGCGTGAATGCTTTGGTGAGAAGAACTAGATTAAAGGCTGTGGAAGAAAACAAGGCTGATGTCTACCTCACTCATTGGCTTGCTGAGAATAAGAATCAAAACATAGACAAGGTACTTCTGCTGGGAAGCTCCAAGCTGCATCTCTGGAGGTGTTCAAGCAAAGCCTGCATGGGGCACTTAGTGCCATGGTCTAGTTGACTGGCTAGGGCTGGGTGCTAGGTTGGCCTGGATGAGCTTGGAGGTCTCTTCCAACCTGGTTGATTCTATGACTCTATGATTCTATCTCTCTCTCTCTAGCCTCTTTGACTAATCCACTTTGCTTCCTAATCCCCTGACTGAACCTCCATTCTTCCTTGGGACTGGGGTAAAGTTGAGTGAGGTAGGGGGAAGTTGGAGGGGCAGTTGGGAGCCCCTCCTGGGGACTCAGGTTTCTGGGAGGGCTGTTGTGTTTCTGTATTACCTTTTTACCTTGTGTACATCTGTATATTACTGTATATGCTGTAAATATCTGCTTTTATATTGAGCTAAGCTGTAAATAGAAGCTTCATTCAATTTCCAGAGCCACTGAGTTTAGTCTGGGTGGTTTGCAAAGTGTGGAGGAGCAGGTAACACCCAAACCATCACACAAACGAACTGGAAATGCAGCTCCAGGTTCTTGTAGCCAAAAGAAGCAATAATCATTTCTTTATGCATAGCTTTCCCCAATGACTCCTTTGAATACCAATCAGTAATTTTGATCTCATTTTTATATCTGCCTTCCTATCTTACCACACCTAAACCCAATGCTGATGGCGCTAACGAGCTGTGCTTGATAGCTGCGTTTTCAGTCTAGCCTGCAAAGGAAACAGTTGCTACAAGGTCAGCCACAAGGCAAGACTGCCAACTTTGCTGTCCTTGAGGGGGATGTTTCAGGAGGGAAACATGCATTTGGTTGTGGCTCTGTGTATAGATCCTTCATACTTTATAGTGCAGCTATGAAATGTTATTGAATATGACAAGGAAGAAAAGGGGACACCAGCACCCCAGTTACCATAATGTTTTGGATGCCTTCCAGACCAAGTTCTCAGGCTGACTGGGGTGATTTTGGAGACATACCTTAGATCCTTCCCATAGGATCATAGGTTGGAAGGGACCTCAAAGCTCAGCCAGTTCCAAGCCCTTGCCATAGGCAGGGACACCTCCCACTAGAACAGTTCACTCAAGGCCTCATCCAACCTGGTCCTGAACACCTCCAGGGAGGTTGTGGAGCACAGAATCACAGAATCTGATCTTTGATCAGATTCTGTGATTCTGTGCTCCACAACTTCCCTGAGCAACCTGTTCCAGAGTTTCACCTCTCTCAGTGTCAAGAACTTCTTCCTATCATCTAGTTAGACCACCTGAGTACATCCCACAGGGTGAAAGTGGTGTGAGTCCTTCATCCATGCTGCTAGAAACCTGGCAGAGAAGGAATTCGGGTTTAGACTGGACATTAGGAAACATTTTTTTACCCAGTAAGTGGCCAGGCATTGGAGTGGGCTGCCCATGGAAGTGATAGAATCATAGAATCAGTCAGTGTTGGAAGGGACCACAAGGATCATCTAATTCCAACCCCCCTGCCATGGCCAGGGACACCCAACCCTAGATCACCCACCCTAGATGGCATCACCGACCTTGGATGTGTTTAAAAGTGGTTTGGATGTGGTTAAAGGATGAACTTTGTAAAGAAGGGATAAGAGTTGGAGTTGGTGATCCTGGGAGGTCTTTTCCAACAGGAATGTCCCTGTGGTTCTGTGAATAAAGAAATATTTACTAGCAGGAAATACAAGTTGCTCTGATGACTGGCTGGAGTCCAGAGCAGAAAGATGATTTTTAGAGTGACATAGAATTGCTAATTTCTAAACAATTCCTACTAGTTCTTTACACTAACTCTGAGGTAAATAGCATTTGCAACAGCAGTATAAATGAGAATCCAAAACGGGCACGCAAAAATTGTCCCCTGGGAGCATTTAGATTACCTTTGGATTTGATGCAAAGCTCTCAAAAATCCTTTCAGTTGAGTTCATAGAATCATAGAATCAACCAGGTTGGAAGAGATGTCCAAGATCATCCAGTCCAACCTAGCACCCAGCCCTAGACAATCAACCAGACCATGGCACTAAGTGCCTCATCCAGGCTTTGCTTTAGAATCGTAGAATCAAGCAGGTTGGAAGAGACCTCCAAGCTCATCCAGTCCAACCTAGCACCCAGCCCTGGCCAGTCAACCAGACCATGGCACTAAGTGCCCCAGCCAGGCTTTGCTTCAACACCTCCAGGGACAGTGACTCCACCACTTCCCTGAGCAGCCCATTCCAATGCCAATCACTCTCTCTGCCAACAACTTCCTCCTAACATCCAGCCTAGACCTCCCCTGGCACAGCTTGAGACTGTGTCCCCTTCTTCCGTTGCTGCTTGCCTGGCAGAAGAGCCCAACCCCACCTGGCTACAGCCTCCCTTCAGGGAGTTGTAGACAGTAGGGTCAGGCCCCTAATACTTTCATCCCTCCTGATCTAGTGGAAGGTGTGCCTGCCCATGGCAGAGGGCTCAGAACTAGATGATCTTCAAGGTCCCTTCCAACCCAAGCTAATCCCATGATTCTATTTTACCTTACTATTACACAAGGGTCAATAATTTGGCAGTTGCACCTTTGGCCTTGAAAAAATATTTCTGTATCATTTCCATTTTTTCCTAGTAGATTTCTTCAGAAGTTCCTTTTCTCCTGCCCCACCCCCAAGCATTTGTATTGCTTTGTCACAGTTTCAGGAAATTGATGTAGGCATTTTTAATTAAGAAAGGCTCTTCTTGGCAGAGCATCATCCCTTCATTCCTATACACTTTGGCATGGTTCAGTCTCTGCTCAAATTAGTAGCAGTAGGAATATGACCAAAAAGAAACAAACCCAGGTTGAGATAATTCAAAATACAATCAAACTGATCTGTTAAATAAAGCACAAGGAGTGTAAAAGCAAGGTCTGATATTCAACTCTCAGAATCTCCTGGCACATATGCATCTGATTTTTTCAATTGAACATAGCATTAGCTTACATTTAGCTGTTTTCTCTTCTTTGGAACACTGCAAGTTAACTTTGTCAGTGCAGGGTTTTGGTTTTGAATTGTAGTCATCATAGAATCAACCAGGTTGGAAGAGAACTCCAAGATCAACCACTCCAACCTAGCACCCAGCACTATCCAGTCAACCAGAGCATGGCACCAAATGCCTCATCCAGGCTTTGCTTGAGCACCTCCAGGGACGGTGCCTCCAGCACCTCCCTGGGCAGCCCATTCCAATGCAAATCACTCTCTCTGCCAACAACTTCCTCCTAACATCCAGTCTAGACCTCCCCTGGTACAACTTGAGATTGTGTACCCTTGTGGGGGACAAGGGAGCAAAACCCCACCCTTCTGATCTGTGTAACTACAGTAACTTATTTAGATTAGCAAAAAGAAGAGATCAAAATATTGGGCTTGAGCACTAGAAAAAAGTCATTCCATAGCTAACAAAAATAAAGCCTTTTTTATGTAACAGCCCAAAACAATATCAAGAGCTTGATTTAGGAAACCTTCCTATCAATTAGGTTTGTCTAATACAAAAGATAAGAACTTGCTGAGGGTTTAGCTTGGAGAAGAGGAGGCTCAGGGCAGAGCTCATTGCTGTCTACAACTACCTGAAGGGAGTCTGTAGCCAGGTGGGATTGGTCTCTTCTGCCAGGCAAGCAGCAACAGAACAAGGGGACACAGTCTCCAGTTGTGCCAGGGGAGGTCTAGGCTGAATGTTAGGAGGAAGTTGTTGGCAGAGAGAGTGATTGGCATTGGAATGGGCTGCCCAGGGAGGTGGTGGAGTCACTGTCCCTGGAGGTGTTGAAGCAAAGTCTGGATGAGGCACTTAGTGCCATGGTCTAGTTGACTGCCTAGGGCTGGGTGCTAGTTTGGACTGGCTGAGCTTGGAGGTCTCTTCCAATCTGCTTGATTCTATGACTCTATGATCTCCCTGTGGTATGGCTGTTAATGTGCATATGGCCTTTGGGGTAGAGGGTTTGCCTTGTGGAGGAATGCTTGGGCTCTTTAGCATCTGTTTATTACTATCACAAACTGAAACCCACCCCTGAGCGACACAATTGATGAGTCTTCTTTGTAGTGCTTAGAAATGTATTCTTACAGTATAGATTCATAGCCTGCCAAAATATCATAACCAAAAGGGGTGAAGCATTTATTCAGTGCACTGCTGGCAGCTGTGGCTCTAAACATTTCCCTCCAGCTACACTGCAGCATTGTTCTTCTGGCATCCTTGAGGTTTTCAAGCTGTTGTCACACACTGCTGCAGAAATAAAACCCCTTTCCCTTCAGAAAATGACTCCAGTAAACTCAGAAGTATGATTAAACATTCCTTCTTCTTAGTCAGGTTTCTGAGTACCTGGCCTAGATTCACATAGGCAGCAACAAAGAAGAATGTGGTTTGGTTTGGGTTTATTTTTTTCTCTCATGTGTTTCAATTAGATTTGGAAATTAATTTGTGTGGTTTATTGCAAAAGGGACCTAAGACTATGGCTGTCTAATACAAAAGATAAGGACTTGCTGAGGGTTCATCCTGGAGAAGAGGAGGCTCAGGGGGGATCTCATTGCTGTCTACAACTGGACACAGCACTCAAGGTGTGGCCTGAGCAGTGCTGAGTACAGGGGCAGAGGAACCTCCCTTGTCCTGCTGCCCACACTGCTCCTGAGCCAGGCCAGGATGCCATTGGCTCTGCTGCCCACCTGGGCACACTGCTGGCTCATCTTTAGCCTACTATCCACCAGTACCCCCAGGTCCCTTTCTTCCTGGCTGCTTTCTAACCACTCTGTCCCCAGCCTGTAGTGCTGCTATGCCTGACACCTGCCTAGGACAACCATTTTCCAATTCCCTTTACCAATCTGAAGTGCTACAAAGCACAAAGAAGTTTCTTTTTGAACTCCTCACTCCTTCACCCCTTATTTGAGTGAAGCAGAAAGCCAAAGGCTGTGCATTCTTTCCACTTGTATGCACCATTAACTGCAGCTCATTGACAGGACGAATCTCCCTTTGCTTCATATTCCTTTCTCACTCAGTGGGCTTTGCCAAACACTCTTCTTTCAACAGCACTATCTTCTGTGTGAGGAAGTGCAGGCACTCACCTTCAACTCTCTGTTTTTGCAGCATCATGGCACTTAATCACAGCCCAAAATGACTGACATCATCTGGGTCTTGCCATCATCCAGTCATAAAACCCTCAACCCTGGAAAGAGAATCAAAACACTCTCAGTGTAGAGAAATTGCAAGGGCAAAAGCTTGAATGATGAAGTAGCAAATGCTGAGGGAACAGTGCTAAGAATCTAGAAGGACTACAGACAAACTGTTTCCTGCAGTCAGTTTTCCTGATGTTTCGTTTGTCCATTTACAGTGAAGGTGAAAAATGGTTTGAAAATAGAGAGCAGTGTGACTATGCTTAACTGTCACCACCACACCTTAACTGCCATGTGTCACAGCAACCCTGTGCTGGGCTGCAGCAGGAGCAGCGTGGGCAGCAGGGCAAGGGAGGGGATTCTGCCCCTTGGCTCTGCTCTCCTCAGACCCCACCTGGAGTACTTTGTCCAGTTCTGGAGCCCCCAACATATGAAGGACATAGAACTGTAGAAGTGAGTCCAGAGGAGGCCACAAAGATGCTCAGAGGGCCGCAGCAGCTCTGCTATGAGGACAGGGTACAAGAGCTGGGGATGTGCAGCCTGGAGAAGAGAAGGCTTCGAGGTGACCTTGGAGTGGCCTTCCAGTATCTGAAGGGGACTACAGGAGTGCTGGGGAGGGACTATTGACAAGGTCTGGTAGTGACAGGATGAGGAGGAATGGGTTTGAACTGGCAGAGGGGAGATTGAAACTGGATGTTAGGAAAGGGCTCTTTAGAGTGAGGGTGGTGAGACACTGGCACAGGTTGCCCAGGGAGGTTGTGGAGCACAGGATCACAGAATGTGATCTTTGATCACATTGGGTGATTCTGTGCTCCACAACCTCCCTGGAGGTGTTCAGGACCAGGTTGGATGAGGCCTTGAGCAACCTGTTCTAGTGGGAGGTGTCCCTGCCTATGGCAGGGGGTTGGAACTGGCTGAGCTTTGAGGTCCCTTCCAACCTAAGCCATTCTATGATTCTATGATTTCCAGGAGGATATTGCAGTGAAATGAAGTGCTTGCTTGCCCACCAGCCTGGCTTTGTTCTGACTGTAAAAATGATCTGAAACAAATTTGATTCTACAGATTTCTTTTTGTAGGAAACAAAAGGACCAAGTTAAGTTATGGTGGACTAAGAACAAACCTCCTGTGTTACTGGGGTTGTTTGGATGAATAGGAAAAGCATGCAGCTGAATGGAGCAGTCCACTTAAATGGAAACAATTCCCAACCCTCAAGCCAAAGTGGAATTACTGCATTATAATGTTTGTTGTGTTCAATTTTATGGGTAGCTTTGCCAGCTATGCCTTGTAAAAATCTAGTGGATGTGATGATGCAACATAAATCAGTCAAATACACTTTGGACAAGGCAAACCAGGAGGGTGTGTGATGAGTGCACTGAGTCTGTAGCTCTCATGTATAATCTCTATCCTGATTTTGATGTTCATGAAAATGAAATCTGATTCTGAACACAGAGATGCAGTCAAAGTAAAACAAAACCAATGCATTGTCTTGGCCATACTGTGCATGTGGACAAGGGCTTGGGATGGAGGCTTTAACCATTCACATGGGCAGTTTGGATTAAGAGAGGTCTCTTCATGTAGAAAACCATGGCATTTCCTCCTGACTTTACCTCACCTACTCAGGGTGAGTCAAAGTCATTCTTTGCAAAGGTCATCAAATGATCATTTGTGATTATTGGTTTGTTTCAAACTGTTCATGCATCATACTACTGTTATTTGCCCAAGCATGGATAAAAGTCTCTTTGCTGTTACTGTCAAACACTAAATCTGTAGTAGTAAAACTTTAATGACAGCATTTCTAAGATTCTACATCAAAAAATAGTTTAGGAGGAGGATATGTAGGGCTAAGAGTCACACAAATATTACACATGCTTCCCTGAATACTACAAAGTTATGTTCAGTACTAGATAATACCATCATTATGGTGCCACATCCAGTTGGCAGCTGGCACTAGTGCTGTTCCTCAAGGATCAGTGTGGGCCCAGTCCAGTTCAATGTCTTTATTGATGATCTGGACCAGGGGATTGAGTCCAGCATCAGTAAGTTTGCAGATGACACCAAGCTAGGAGCAGGTGTGGATCTGTTGGAGGGTAGGAGAGCCCTGCAGAGGGACCTGGCCAGGCTGGATGGGTGGGCAGAGGACAATGGGATGAGATTGAACAAGGCCAAATGCAGGGTTCTGCACTTTGGCCACAACAAACCCAAGCAGCACTACAGGATGGGAAAAGAATGGCTGAGAGCAACCAGGCAGAGAGGGACCTGGGGGTGCTGGTAGAGAGTAGCTGAAGATGAGGCAGCAGTGTGCCCAGGTGGGCAGCAGAGCCAATGGCATCCTGGGCTGGCTCAGGAGCAGTGTGGGCAGCAGGACAAGGGAGGTTCTTCTGCCCCTGTACTCAGCACTGGTCAGGCCACCCCTTGAGTGCTGTGTCCAGTTCTGGGCCCCTCAATTCAAGAGAGATGTTGAGGTGCTGGAAGGTGTCCAGAGGAGCTGGTGAGAAGCCTGGAGTGTAACCCTGTGAGGAGAGGCTGAGGAAGCTGGGAGTGTTTAGCATGGAGGAGGCTCAGGGCAGAGCTCATTGCTGTCTACAATTACCTAAAGGGAGGCTGTAACCAGGTGGGGTTGGTCTCTTCTGCCAGGCAAGCAGCAACAGAAGAAGGGGACACAGCCTCAAGCTGTGGCAGGAGAGGTCTAGGCTGGATGTTAGGAGGAAGTTCCTGCCGGAGAGAGTGATTGGCATTGGAATGGGCTGCCCAGGGAGGTGGTGGAGTCACTGTCCCTGGAGGTGTTAATGAAAAGCCTGGCTGAGGCACTTAGTGCCATGGTCTGGTTGATTGTCTAGGTCTGGGTGCTAGGTTGGAGTGGATGAGGTTGGAGACCTCTTCCAAACTGGCTGATTTTAAGGTTTCACAATGGTTCAAATTACTGTCCCCTGAGAAAATCAAGGTATTTCCATGTGTGCATTTGGCTCCACTTTAGAAGTCTTCAGCAATGCTGTCCTGGTGTTGGGGTGGAGAAGGATACACTGGGTGTAAAGCAGTGGTTTCTTTGGCCATAGAGAATTGATACATTTACTAAAGAGGGGCTCCATGGCCACATTTATGAGCTCAGACAAATGCACAGTATTCATTTGGAGGGTTTAGCAATTTCTATGCTCCCTCAAGTGTTCTACATTCACACTCCAAACTCCAGATCATAAATACCATATCCTCTATAAAGGCAGCCACAATTACCTTGTGTAACACATACTGAAACACAGAGAAGTTCTAGGGAGAATTGGAGCAGAGGACAGGAGGGGAATTCCTGAGTTATGAAGCCCAGCAACCATTTTATACAATTCCTTTATAATCTCTCTGTTTTAGCAAGCACTTTTGGGTCATCAGCCCAGAGCTGGCAGCAGGCAGAGCAGACTGATTTACCAAACACCCTACAAAGCACTTGCACCACACATAGTACTGATATGACTCTGCTATTACTTGCCAGATCCATGCAATTACCTTGCTTTGGCTCACTTGTACCAGAGGCACAGATAGGATTATGGCAGAGCTTTGCTGAGCATGAACTAAACATGGTCTTATGACATAAAAGACAGAGTTGAACAAATAAGAAAAGGATGGAATAATTTGGCAGTGACTTAGATGAAACTAAATCTTAGCAATAACTTAGAATCATAGAATCAACCAGGTTGGAAGAGACCTCCAAGATCATCCAGTCCAACCTAGCACCCAGCCCTAGCCAATCAACCAGACCATGGCACTAAGTGCCTCATCCAGGCTTTGCTTGACCACCTCCAGGGATGGCGACTCCACTACCCCCCTGGGCAGCCCATTCCAATGCCAATCACTCTCTCTGTGAAGAACTTTCCCTTGCTCCCATGCAGAAAAGCTACCCCAGAAGTGCTCTCCTAATGGGTTTGCTCTAATGTCTCCTCTCAAGCATACATTGCATCTAGCAGAATATTTTAAAATTTTCCTAAGCCAGAAGTTATACCAAGAAAATAGATTAGGAGTAAATAAAGTAACATTTTAGATGTGCTTCCTGGTCCTTTCTGGGTTAGGCCCATGAGCTTGTGAGGGGCCTGGAGCACAGCCCTGTGAGGAGAGGCTGTGGGAGCTGGGGGTGTGCAGCCTGCAGAAGAGGAGGCTCAGGGCAGACCTCATTGCTGTCTGCAACTACCTGAAGGGAGGCTGTAGCCAGGTGGGGTTGGTCTCTTCTGCCAGGCAACCAGCAACAGAACAAGGGGACACAGTCTCAAGCTGTGCCAGGGCAGGTCTAGGCTGGATGTTAGGAGGAAGTTGTTGGCAGAGAGAGTGATTGGCATTGGAATGGGCTGCCCAGGGAGGTGGTGGAGTCACTGTCCCTGGAGGTGTTGAAGCAAAGCCTGGATGAGGCACTTAGTGCCATGGTCTGGTTGACTGGACAGGGCTGGGTGCTAGGTTGGAGTGGATGAGCTTGGAGGTCTCTTCCAAACTGGTTGATTCTCTGACTTTAACTGAACTGTAAGAAAAACAGAAAGAAAATTGTGGGTAATAGCAGTTGGTGCTTGCATTTAAGCCACAAACAGCAACTACTGCTAGCTGACTGGATGAGCTTGGAGAACTCTTCCAACCTGGTTGATTCTATGATTCTATACTCTAGTTGATTGGCTAGGGCTGGGTGCTAGTTTGGACTGGATGAGCTTGGAGGACTCTTCCAACCTGGCTGATTCTATGAGCTTTATACAGGTGGGCAATAAAAGCTGCTGCCATTGAGTGTCCATATCCTGTACAGCATTCTTTGAAGGGAAGCAAAACATTTGCAGTCATGGAAAGTCAAAAGGACACAATCTTGCCTCAGAGTATTTTTACATTACTTTACTGGTCAATTTGCAATCTTTCCTTGTAGCAGCAGAAAACATAGCAAAGTCATTTTAAAGTTATTTCCTAATTTGAAAGTTGCTTCCCATTGGTCTTCATGGGGTTTGTCACCAGAAACCTGCAGGTTACATCAGGAAGAGATTTGTGTTGCACATCTCCCTCCCTCAGCTCACAGCACTTTCTAAGGGGCCAGGTGTCTCCAATTTGGGGGGAAAAGGATTCAAATCTGTTCAGCTGGTTCTGCATCAAAGCACTCTTTAATTGCTTGGTTCTAGGGCTTTCTGCCAGCTGAGGCTGAAATGGCAACCATCTGTCAAGAATTCCTCCACTGAGTAGTTTTATTCATATTCTGCAGAATAACAGCAGCAAATATACCTTAAAAACAACTTTCCTGGTTATTAGCTTGGCTTTGAATGAAACTCTGAACCAGGCAGCTCTCAGTGACTCCTCTTGTCAACCTTCTGCATTGGTTGATTGTACAGCAGAAAGAACAATTTATTTACCACAAAATATGACTATTTGATGCTAATAATACTTCATTTAGAACAGGTTTTGGTTTGGTTTGTTGTTCATTCATCAATAGACTGGATGTGAGGAGGAAGTTGTTCAGCATGAGAGTGGTGAGAGCCTGGAAGGGGTTGCCCAGGGAGGTGGTTGAGGCCACAGATATTTACAACTCTATACTATTATATGCAAGTTAAAAGTCATTCAGAGCTACAAACCCCCTCCCAAACAGCAGAACTGCTCAGGAGGGCTGTCAAATTAACTCCCTTCCTTCTTTCCATCCCCACCCTTATATCAGAAGTCTTACATACAGGGGTGGGGATGAGGAAGAAGTTCTTCAGCATGAGAGTGGTGAGAGGCTGGAATGGGTTGCCCAGGGAGGTGGACGAGACCCCATCCCTGGAGGTGTTTAAGGCCAGGCTGGCTGAGGTTGTAGGCAGCCTGCTCTAGGGTAGGGTGTCCCTACCCATGGCAGGGGGATTGGAACTGGCTGATCCTTGTGGTCCCTTCCAACCCTGATTGATTCTATGATACTGTTTACAAGGTCCTGAGAGCTCCAGAGATCAAAGAGAATTCCTAGTATGGGAAGCACACAAAATGAAGAATGATCTCTGTGAAATAGTTTCTCTAAATGAATGTTCACATCCTGCTATCTGAGGTCACTTTGTTATTTAGGATAAGATTTGGCTTAAAGGACTTAGACCACCTCAGTGAGGTGTCTAACCAAAATCCAGTCTTGCAGGTTTCTTTTGGAGTCAATATTAAGGCACAAAAACATTCATCAAACCATTAACCTTAAGGTTCATGGTTAAGCTGGATGAGATGAATCAGCCCCTGGAAGTATGTCTCTGTCTAGCCATCTACATGCTGCAGAAACCCAGCTTTGATGGCCTTTGGACTCGTTTGGCTCTTCCCTTTGTGCTTTATATCTCTGCCCATGAAAATAAGTGCTTCATGTCTCCAGCTCTTTATGTGTTTCCCCACTTTTGCAGGTGACAAGGCCACATAGAGCTTCTCAGTAGAACTTCATTTTCAGACACTGACTTCCATTGCATTTAACAATGATGAAGATGAGTGAAGGAAAGATGACAAGATTAAAACCACTGTTATAATGTATATGGAATCATAGAATGGTCAGGGCTCAAAGGGCCCTCAAGCTCCAGCCTCCCTGCCATGGCACACCCTACCCTAGATCAGGCTGGCCACAGCCTCATCCAGCCTGGCCTTAAACACCTCCAGGGATGGGGCTTTCACCACCTCTCTGGGCAACCTGTTCCAATGTCTCACCATCCTCATGGTGAAGAACTTCATGCTAACATCCAATCTGAATCTACCCATTTTCAGTTTTGCTCCATTTCCCCCAGTCCTATCACTGCCTGACATCCTAAAAAGCCCCTCCCCAGCTTTCTTGTAGCCCCCTTCAGATACTGGAAAACCACAATAAGGTCTCCTCAGAGCCTTCTCTTCTCCCGACTGAACACCCCAACTCTTTCAGCCTGTCCTCATAGCAGAGGTGCTCCAACCCTCTGATCATCCTCATAGCCTCCTAGGAGACCTCATAGGAGAGGTGTTGCAACAGCAATGTTAATCTATGATTCCTAGATTCTGAAGAGTTTGCATTTTGGGCTTTGAATTTGTTCTTTACTTGGTGCTTGGAGGGTGGGAAGGCCCAGATACTATCACTCTATTGCCTAAACCATCTCCTGTCTTAACAGACAACTACATGAGATGACTTTTCCCCTTGAAGACCATGAAGACCATAAAGACCAAAAGACCAGTGTGATGACTTCAGGGGTGGACAGTTGAGGAACAGTTGGAGGCTGATTAGTGAGTTAAACAAAGCTTCAACCTGTAGCTAGAGAAACATTTGGAGCTGACTTTCCCTCTGCAAATGGAGGTTTTTGCTTTCATCCCTGCAAGCTTTTTTGCTTTTGTGCAGGGCTCCTCTCCTTTAGTTCAGCACACAGCTATCAGCTGTCTCCTCACATCTGGAGAAGCCAGCATTCTGCCATCATCTCCCATGTCTCAGGCTTAACATATGGCTTCATTCCCAGTGTTCAGTCCAAAATCAGTGGAAGAGGTGAGGATGTTGTATTTTTGGAGAAACTCACTGTTAAATGATCACATTTACAGTATTTCAGAGGGAAGGCAAAAATCTTGACATGAAAGCCAGGAGATTATGGTAGAAAACTTTCAGCTTTAATTTTTCACCTTTATAAAGCTCAAAGTCCTAACATATAAAGGATCAGAAAGAACATGTTAAATGGTACTTATTAAATTACTAAATGTGGCAAATCCTAGACTCATAGAATCAAGCAGGTTGGAAGAGACCTCCAAGATCATCCAGTCCAACCTAGCACCCAGCCCTAGACAATCAACTAGACCATGGCACTAAGTGCCTCATCCAGGCTTTACTTGAACACCTCCAGGGACAGTGACTCCACCACCTCCCTGGGCATCCCATTCCAATGCCAATCACTCTCTCTGACAACAACTTCCTCCTAACCTCCAGCCTATACTCCCCCTGGCACATGTTAGTGTCCTGCTTTGAATGGAGCCTGTTGCAGTATGGAGAGCTTGATGGTGGACATTTAACACAGCAACTGTAGCAGGCAGGTTCAAATCACAGACTTCTCTGGTGAAGACAAGCTATGGAAAGAAGTTTTCTACCTTATCATTCATAGAATCAAGCAGGTTGGAAGAGATCTCCAAGATCAGCCAGTCCAACCTAGCACCCAGCCCTAGCCAGTCAACCAGACCATGGCACTAAGTGCCTCATCCAGGCTTTGCTTCAACATCTCCAGGGATGGTGACTCCACCACCTCTTTCAGCTATTATTAATTTCAGCCAGACCCCTGGTTGAATGCTAAGACATTCTCCCTCTTCCCCTTCTGCTTCAAGCAACAGGGGATTTGAAGTGCCAGAGCACCCTGGCAGCTCAGGGGCCAGGGTGCACAGCCTTTGGTTATGAGTGAGATGATAGGCTAGGATCATGCAAAACTATGTTCATCTATCACTAGAGCCATATGTTTTCAATCCATGTGTTTTATGGCATTTGGAAAGTGTATTTCAGTGAGGATTAGGGAACAGCTTTGTCCTAAAGCTCCTCTTCTCAACAGGACTCTCCTTACCAGCAAAGTCCAGCCTGCAATTCCTTCCCAGAGCCCTCTGAAAAAAACCAGTCCTGTCTATCTTGCCATTTCTTCAGGATTCCCAGCCCCTGACAGAATGTGAGGCAGTGCCCAAGCAAAGCAGAGCTCTCTGAGCCAGCCCACTGAGCTGTGGTCAGCCCCAGGGCTGGGCAGGCACTGCCACAGCCATCCCACCTCAGGCCAAGTGTCCTCTGGGGACTGCAAACTAAGCCACCTGCTTCTCTATGAATCCATTAGACGCCCTTTGCTGGCTCTCAGATGGGTGTGGTAACAGAATGACTGTGCCCATGGAGGCTGGTTTATGGCAAAAACTAAAACTGGAGCTAAATTGAGTGTGGCAGTGAGCGTAGGGAAGAACAACACTGCTAAGGGAGCTCTCGAGCAGCTCGGATTCCACAGGCAACACTGGGGCTGTGAAACACAACTCAGTTTGACTTTATACATAGCAACAACCTCAAAACTGACAGAAACAAGGGCTGTGAGACAGAAACATACCCAATGCACGCTTGTGTCAGAAGAGGTTGGGCTAATGAGCTGAAGATGGGAGGTCTAAAGTGCTGTACTCAGCGTTGAGGTTAGTAGCAGCACTCCAGCAGCCAGCAATGCTCTTCTCAGCTCTGTTCTGTCCCCAGGGAGGCAGCTGAGCTTTGTCTTTGCTGTTGGAGACTTGAGGCCAAAAGAGACTTAGAATCATCAAACCATAGAATCAGGCAGGGTTGGAAGGGACCTCAAGGATCAGCCAGTTCCAACCCTACTGCCATGCCCAGGGACACCCTTCCCTAGATCAGGCTGCCACAGCCTCAGCCAGCCTGGCCTTAAACACCTCCAGGGATGGAGTCTCAACCACCTCCCTGGGCAACCCATTCCAGCCTCTCACCACTCTCAGGCTGAAGAACTTCCTCCTCACCTCCAGGCTGAATCTCCCCACCTCCAGCTTTGCTCCATCCCCCCAGTCCTGGCACTCCCTGAGTGACTTCTTTAAGAGATGGGATCACCACAGCAAGCAAAAGACAGGCCAGTTGGCATCACACCGTCCTCAGTGGTGCCAGGCATGCAGGGACACGTTGCTAGCAGGTGGCAGAGTGCAGCACACCAGTGTGGCTTGCAAGAAGGACCTCCCATGGCAATATGGCTGGCAACAAACCAGTACTTAGCATAGGGGAGGCCTCACCTCGAGCACTGTCTGCAGCTCTGGGCCTCTCACAGCAAGAAGGATATTGAGATGCTGGAGCAGGGCCCAGAGGAGAGTGATGAGACTGGGGAAGGGGCTGGAGGGGAAGGCTGATGAGGAGAGGCTGAGGGAGCTGGGCCTGGAGAAGACTTAGAGGATACCTTCCAGTATCTGAAGGGGGCTACAGAAGGGCTGAGGAGGGACTATTGACAAGGTCTTGTAATGACAGGATGAGGAGGAATGGGTTTGAACTGGCAGAGGGGAGATTGAAACTGGATGTTAGGAAGAAGTTGTTTGCAGTGAGGTTGGTGAAACACTGGCACAGGTTGCCCAGGGAGGTTGTGGAGCACAGAATCACCCAATGTGATCTTTGATCACATTGGGTGATTCTGTGCTCCACAACCTCCCTGGAAGTGTTCAAGGCCAGGTTGGATGAAGCCCTGAGTGACCTGTTCTAGTGAGAAGTGGCCCTGCCTATGGCAGGGAGTTGGAAATTTGAGGTGCTCCTTCAAGCAGTTTTCCACTACAAGCTTTTTCCCAGTGGATGGACAGAACAGATTTTGTTTTCATTGATAAATTTCTCCCTGGGAATCACAGAACTTTAGGGGTTGGGAAGTGACCTCCAGAGATCATTGAGTCCAACCCCCCTGCCAAGGCAGGGTCCCCCTGGGGAATTCAAACAGGAATACATCCAAGTGGGTTTTGAAAGTCTCTGGAGAAGGAGACTCTGTGACCTCTCTGGGCAGCCTGTTCCAGGGCTCTGTCACCCTCACTGTAAAGAAGTTTCTCCTCATGCTGAGCTGAAACTTTCTATGCTCCAGTTTGTACCCATTGCTCCTCGTCTTATAGCTGCACACCACCACAAAGAGCTTGCCCCCCTCCACTTGACACCCACCCCTCAGGTATTTATAGACAGTGATCAGATCCCCCCTCAGGTATTTATAGACATTGATCAGATCCCCTCTCAGCCTTCTTTTCTCCAGACTTGGCAGCCCCAAGGCTCTCAGTCTCTCTTCTTAGGGGAGATGCTCAAGTCCTCCAGTCATCCTCACAGCTCTCTGCTGGACCCTTTCCAGCAGGTGCCTGTCTCTCCTGAGCTGGGAAGTGGAAGTTTATTGAACAGATACAGCAACTGAGTGGAACAGAGAGGAGGATGCATCTGGGGTGTATAAAGAAGGCATATTTGGGATCTGAACTTAAATGTTCACTGCATCAGATTGATGACTTTTCTCTGCATTACCCTTCAACTGCACTATCATGGAACCACTACAAGGCAGAAAAAACTTTAAGGAACTACTTCAAAGGATTCTTTAGGTTTACATCCAACTGTCTGCTGTATTAATAGCATGATTTACTTTGCCTCAAGTGGGCTAAATGACATGGTTGTTATACTGTGGGAGAAAGCAAGAGGTTGAAGTTGGCAATAATGTTGTTCGACGTCTTATCAGCCACAGTTATGAAAATATTCACATCAGAGACAAGAACTGAGCTGAAACCCTGAAGAATGTGTTTTATATTAGAGACTTCCATAAAGCATTGACACTGAGCAGCTTTAGCATTCTGTTTTCTCTTTCAAACCCTGTTTATGGCAAAGGAACAAACCCATCATGTACCATAATTTCTTCTTGCTCTCCGATTCCTTCGGTGTTGGCTGAGCTGTGGGTGCTTCATGACTGCACTTGTGTGTAAGTGAAGGTATAAATAGCTGCAGAGAAAATGAGTTTATGCAGTATTTTAATCTTCACCTAGTTCTGCTGATGGTTGAGAAAAAATCCAGGCAGTTTGAAGGCACAAAAGTTACTGCACTTGTCTTTTATTTAGCTTTTCTTTTGGAAACAAAAAGAATATTGCAAGGAAAGAGAAGTGCTCTTAGCAGCAACCTGTCCACCTGTGTGGTTTTCTTCATTAAGGCTTATTATGCCTACCTGTCGAGAGAGTAATGACACTGCTCTAGGTTGAAAGGGCCTTTTAAAGGTCTTATGGTTCAACCTCCCTGCAGTCAGCAAGGACATCTTCAGCTAAATCAGATTGCTCAGTGCCCCAAACAACCTGCCCTGAAGAGTTTCCAGGGATGGGACATCTACCATCTCTCTGGGTAAGTTGGAATACTCTCACACCACACTGTGCAAAGCGTTTGTTTCTTGAGTGCTGTGTCCAGTTCTGGGCTCCTCAGTTTCAGAAAGATCTTGAGGTGCTTGAACATGTCCAGAGAAGGGCACCAGGGCTGGGGAGGGGCCTGGAGCACAGCCCTGTGAGAAGAGGCTGAGGGAGCTGGAGGTGTGCAGCCTGCAGCAGAGGGGGCTCAGGGCAGACCTCATTGCTGTCTACAACCACCTGAAGGGAGGCTGTAGCCAAGTCGGGTTGGGCTCTTTTGCCATGCACTCAGCAACAGAACAAGAGGACAGAGTCTCAAACTGCACCAGGGCAGGTTTAGGCTGTAAGTCAGGAAGAAGCTCTCCACAGCAAGAGTGATTTGCATTGGAATGGGCAGCCCAGGGAGGTAGTGGAGTCACCATGCCTGGAAGTGCTTAAAAGGACCCTGAAGGAGGAACTTAGTGCCATGACTTGCTGAATTAGAAGCTGTTAGGTGATAAGTTGGACTTGATGATCATAAAGGTCTTTTCCAACCTGGTTAGTTCCGTGATTCCTGATATAAATGTTTCATGATGCTCTTATTCATTTAGCTCTGATTAGTGCTTGATGTGTACCTCCCAGTTCCTATTTTAAATTTCAGCTGGCAGCAGTGAGAAAAATGCTTATTCCTCACACAGAGAAAATGTTCTGAAGTCACAATCTTGCTTTGGTATTAATTAGAAAGCTTTCTGTCGGTGTGAAGGGAAGATTAACAGCAGCAAGCATCCTTTCCTAAAAATGCTCTAAGAATACTCTGCCCTGGTGAGGCTACATCTGGAGTATTGTGTCCAGTTACAGTATTGGGTCCAGAACACAAAAAAATTAGACTGAGAAATTAATACCTGTTAGAAGTATCAGGAATTAATAATAATCATATAATCAAGCAGGTTGGAAGAGACCTCCAAGATCATCCAGTCCAACCTAGCACCCAGCCCTGGCCAATCAACCAGACCATGGCACTAAGTGCCTCAGCCAGGCTTTGCTTCAACACCTCCAGGGACAGTGACTCCACCACCTCCCTGGGCAGCCCATTCCAATGCCAATCACTCTCTCTGCCAACAACTTCCTCCTAACATCCAGCCTAGACCTCCCCTGCCACAACTTGAGGCTGTGTCCCCTTGTTCTGTTGCTGCTTGCCTGTCAGAAGAGACCAACCCCACCTGGCTACAGCCTCCCTTCAGGCAGACAGCAACTAGACAGCAACACAGAATCATAGAACCAGTCAGGGTTGGAAGGTAACACAAGGATCATCTAGTTCCAACCCCCCTACCATGGGCAGGAACACCCTACCCTAGATGAGACTCACTTGAAGTTTATAAAGCAGATACAAAGTGGTACTTCAGGAAAAAAAACAAACCAGCATGGTTACCAAAAAATGTCAGACGAGAAGATAAAAAGATTTGGGTTTGTAGCATAATTAATAGTTAATTAATAGTTTTCTCATCAAAACAAAAAGTCCAGTTTAAAAATTCACTTCTCAAGCGTGATTTGTGTGCATATCTTATGTAGGAAAGGTCTCAAGTTGTGCCAGGGGAAGTACAGGCTGGATGTTAGGAGGAAGTTGTTGGCAGAGAGAGTGATTGGCATTGGAATGGGATGCCCAGGGAGGTGGTGGAGTCACCATCCCTGTTGGTGTTCAATCAAAGCCTGAATGAGGCACTCAGTGCCATGGTCTGGTTGATTGGCTAGGGCTCGGTGCTAGGTTGGACTGGCTGACCTGGGAGGTCTCTTCCAACCTGGTTGATTCTATGAACTGTGAAGCATGCTCTTTCTCTGATTTTTAGGCCAGGTTAAAATATACAGGAGCTGTAAAACTGCATTGTGCTCCTCCATTCTGGTGGTCATCTAAAAAGGAGATGTCAGTAAGGAGGAAGAGACCCTCACACATGGACATGCAGCCACATACAGCTTTGGCTGTTCCTCCGCTTGGGTGCGGATCGTGCTGATGCAACAGCAGAAGCCACATACATTGTGGCTGAGCTCATTTGTGGGAGATGTGATCTCACATTTGAATCTACATTACTGCTGATCCAGTTGTCAACTGAGAATCCATCACCTTGCTCCCACTGATGTTTTCTTTAATTTTAGCTAATGTGCGTCACAGCTTGCACATTGAGTTCTGGGCTGGCTTGCCCTTGCCAGAGCCAGCACTGCTGTTATCCTGTCAACAGCAGGCTTCAGGAGGAATTCCTTTGCTGAGTTTGCCTTCAGTGCAGTGCCCCTCAGATTTGCAGTTCATCCCTGCAGAGAGCTGTCTTGCTGGTTGAGGGTCTGTGTTTAAAGCAAGGCTGGGATTCCAGTTGTTTTCCTAACGCGTTCCACTTACTGACTTGCTGCTTTCTTTAGGGATTGTCTTGGAAGAGCAGTGAAAAGAGATACTTAAAATAAACATATATATATATATATGTTAAAAAAGGCTTATGTTAAATATATATGTGTGTGTGTGTATCATAGAATGGTTTAGGTTGGAAGGGACCTCAAAGCTCAGACAGTTCCAACCCCCTGCCATAGGCAGTGACACCTCTCACTAGAACAGGTTGCTCATCCAACTTGGCCTTGAACACCTCCAGGGAGGTTGTGGAACACAGAATCACCCAATGTGATCAAAGATCACATTGGGTGATTCTGTGCTCCACAACCTCCCTGGGCAACCTGTGCCAGTGTCTCACCATGCTCACTGTCATGAACTTCTTCCTAGCACCTAGGTTAAAGCTCCCCTCTGCCAGTTTAAATCCATTACTCTTCATCCTGTCATTACAAGACCTTGTCAGCAGTCCCTCCTCAGCATTCCTGTAGCCCTCTTCAGATACTGGAAGGCCACTCCAAGGTCTCCTCAAAGCCTTCTCTTCTCCAGGCTGAAGAGCCCCATCTCTTGTAGCCTGTCCTCATAGCAGAGCTACTGCAGCCCTCTGAGTGTCTTCATGGCCTCCTCTGGACTCACTCTAACAGTTTGATGTCCTTGCTTTAGAGACTCCAGAATTACACACAGTATATATATATATGTATGGAGATAGGGAAAGAGAGAGGTGGAGATCCCATACAAGCATCTAAACTAACTTTTGTCATCCTACTATATCTTTGAAGACACTTCAGCAAAAGACATTTAGCAAACTATTGTTCCATGACATAGATTTAAGACTAAACCAATCAAGAACCAAACAGTTTAGGAAAACCAATGCTATCTCCTTAAGTAATATTTCCATACATTTGATATTAATATATCCATATTGAGCAAAAATGGTTTCACAGAAACATCCTGGCAGGAAAACCTCTCAGAATTATCAAGTCCAACCTACAACCCTGCTCAATGAGATTCACTTTAAACCATATCCCGAAGAACCACATCCAAACAAGCATTTACAGAGGAACACAAACCCTATGAGGAGATGCTGAGGGAGCTGGGGGTATGCAGCCTGCAGAAGAGGAGGCTCAGGGCAGACCTCATTGCTGTCTAGAACTCCCCGAAGGGAGGCTGTAGCCAGGTGGGGTTGGCCTCTTCTGCCAGGCAACAAGCAACAGTAGAAGGGGACACAGTCTCAAGCTGTGCCAGGGGAAATATAGGCTGGATGCCAGGAGGAAGTTCTTCCTAGAGAGAGTGATTGGCATTGGAATGGGCTGCCCAGGGAGGTGGTGGAGTCACCATCCCTGGAGGTGTTCAAGACAAGACTGGATGAGGCACTTAGTGCCATGGTCTGGTTGATTGGACAGAGCTAGGTTGGACTGGCTGAGCTTGGAGGTCTCTTCCAACCTGGTTGATTCTATGATTCTGGACCTGGTAAAAGAACTGCTGAATTGAGCAGACCTTGGGATGACCTGAATAGTTTGCTTGAAGCTTCACTACTATTCTCAAGTAACCATCTCACTCCAGTGCCAATGCAGCCTTCACACCAATCCACACCAGCCTGTCAAGTTATTTCTCCCTCCCTCATCTAATCTAGAGTTCAGCAGCTGTACCAAAGCCAAACTGCCAGGATGAGGGGCTGCAGGATGATGGAGGAAGGGGTGACCATTGCTAAAGCATGAGATTATTTTGCCAGCAAGTTGGTAAGGTAGACCTTGGTGAGGAGCACAGTGAAAAAGCAGGGCTTATGTAACACCTGAACTGTGCCACAGCCAGGAGGCTTCTCTGTGTAAGTGAGGAGAGACTTTGGCTGAGCATTTATCTATTGCATTAAATGTAAATACAGTCTAGAAAGGAATTGAATCCTCCAGGCTAAGCTGCAGTACTGCTGGGAGTTAAATTATGTGTGTCCCTTCCTTATATTAAAGAAAATGAGTAGGAGAAACACAATCTAGTCGCGTGCTGATATTTCATAGAGATGGGAGTAAGAAGAGGCTTTAGGTTTCTTCAACTGTTTATTCTACTTTATTTCCCTTCTGAACATGATTCTCTCTTCTCAGGAAGGCTGCTGTTTCAGATGCAGTCTCACTCAACCTCTGCCCACTGCTTAAACCAAAGAGTTTCCCAGGAAGACTGGGAGGAGACATGGAAACTCTTTGGAACTAAAATTGAACAGAATAGCTCTGCACTGCTGCTTTGACTCAGGATCTGAGCTGGGGTCAGATGAGCCATCATCACCAAGACTCCTGAGAGGAGCCAGCCAAGACAAGATCATTCTTCTCATGCTGTCAAAGGAGACACAGGTATCATGTAAGTGATCTTGACAGCAAATTCATTGATCTCTAGCTTTATTTGTCCTTTAGAGCCAGATTTGGAAGGAACACCTACTAGGGTAGGGAGGGAAGAGAGGAACTCTGCTCAGGCTCCTTTCTGCCCCATAGTGGGGCCATGGACACTTGGCACTGGTTTGTCAGAGAAAGGCTGTCCCTCATCATAGAATCAACCAGGTTGGAAGAGACCTCCAAGCTCATCCAGACCAACCTAGCACCCAGCCCTGCCCAATCAACTAGACCATGACATTTTTCCTTGTTTCTGACCTGGAGAAATCCAGCTGAAAGAATTTTAGAATCATAGACTGAACCAGGTTGGAAGAGAGCTCCAAGCTCATCCAGTCCAACCTATCACCCATCCCTATCCAGTCAACCAGACCATGCCACTAAGTGCCTCATCCAGGCTTTTGTTGAACACCTCCAGAGACAGTGACTCCACCACCCCCCTGGGCAAATTTTTATAGGCACAGAACTCCTCCAAGCTCAAATTGTGCAATTAGTGGTTGGAGAAACTTATCTAGACTAGGGATTGATGAGTCAGATACAGATAGCAGGAGTGATTAACAAAACATTCTGGATAATATCTTAAACTAACTGATGAACCTAAAGATGCCATTAAAATGTTGAAGTGTAGCAGTTCTCTCCCCACTTTTTTATCTCTTTAATGCCTTCCCATTCCTCAGATATGTGAGTGGATTACAAGAAAGTGTCATTCATTGGTGCAGTTTTATCAGTACAGAGTGACACCATTTTACTTCCCTTGCTCATATGCCTTAGTGTGGCTGAGTCACACTTCAATCTGTTTAGTGTCTCAGCAAAGACCATACTTATTCACCACTCCAGTTGTTAACACAGACCATTAAATACAGTTTGGGTGCTTTCAGCATTGTTTTCAAAGTCTGGTTAGGAAGACTTTCCTCTCCCAGAAAGGAAATACAAGCCTCTAAACAGACAGAACACAATCCCTCCTGATCCCAGCCTGATCCCTTCCTATCTTCTCCTCTATCCACTTCTGCAAAGAGGGATCTGCAGGCACCCAGAAGAACGATGTGTTGTATTTCCATGCTGAATCCCCTTCTGTCTGCTTTTGTAGGTTACAGCAAATAATAATTAGAACTCAAGTAAATAATTAGAGAAGCCTGGATGAGGCACTTGGTGCCATGGTCTAGTTGATTGGATAGGGCTGGGGGATAGGTTGGACTGCATGATCTAGGAGGTCTCTTCCAACCTGGTTGATTCTATGATTAGAACTCTAAATAAATTAATCTCAACCATATTGATACAACTACTTGAAGGGAGGTTGTAGCCAGGTAGGGTTGGTCTCCTCTGCCAGGCAAGCAGCAAGAGAACAAGGGGACACAGTCTCAAGTTGTGCCAGGGCAGGTCTAGCCTGGATGTTAGGAGGAAGTTCCTGCCAGAGAGAGTGATTGGCATTGGAATGGGCTGCCCAGGGAGGTGGTGGAGTTGCCCTCTCGGGAGGTGTGCAAGCAAAGCCTGGATGAGGCACTTAGTGCTATGGTCTGATTGACTGGATAGGGCTAGGTGCTAGGTTGGACTGGATGAGCTTGGAGGTCTCTTCCAACCTACCTGATTCTATGACATTAATCTCAAGCATATTGATGTTAATCTCAAGCATAATGACAGGAAGAGTTTAAACTGGCAGAGGGGAGATTTAAACTGGATGTTATGAAGAAGTTCTTTGCAGTGAGGGTGGTGAGACACTGGCACAGGTTGAGGATGGTGAGACACTGGCATAGGTTGCTCAGGGAGGTTGTGAAGCACAGAATCACCTAATAAATGTGATCAAAGACCACATTGGGTGATGCTGTGCTCTACAACCTCCCTGGAGGTGTTCAAGGCCAGGCTGGGTTAGGCTTTGAACAACCTGTTCTAGTGGGAGGTGTCCCTGCCTATGGCAGGGGCTTGGAACTGGCTGAGCTTTGAGGTCCCTTCCAACCTAAACCATTCCATGATTCTATATTATCAAAGTTAATAATGACTAATACATTCAAGGGGAAAAAAAAAAAAACCCCAGCACCCCTAGGTTTTAGTTTTGATTTTGAAATTAAGGTAACTTTTCACATTTCATTGAACATTCCTTTTGTTTGGCAGTAAATTAGCAAAAGAAGGAACAATATTTCTAGATCTTATTTCTAACTACAAAACCTTTATGATGCCACAAACACATCAAGACAGAGCTTGTTACAAAAGACATTTTACTGAGTCACTTTCTTTTATTCTTGTCTTCGCAGATATCTTTGGACAGTTTACTCCCTTCATCTGAACCAACTTTTGATGCCTGTGTTGAAGCTTATGCTGTCCAAGAGGGGCTTGTGATTTCATCCATAAGGGGCAAAGGAGAATGAAGAAAGGGTTATGTTTCTCATTTTATGTTAGGGGCTAGATGGAAGCATAAGCTGCACAGCCTGAGAGTGTTGCTGATATCTGTAGATTCATACATATGGAACTATTCAAATCCTACTCAGGAGGAAAACTGTTCCAAAGTCTGTTGAATTTCTAAATGAGTTCTCCTCTATCTCTAGATGGTATTGAAACCTCTATCAGAACCAGACCAACCTTCCTTTCTTTCCCAGCTCTAATTGCTTAAGAAGACATAATGAAGAATTCTTTCTTCCAGAAGGAAAATGTGTTCATCCTGTTAGGATGGATCTAATTTTGTTTTCACTATTCCACTCTTAGCTAAGGGTTTTCCTTCCTGATTTGCCAGTAGGAAGCAAGAAAGCTCTTCATTTCCTACCTAATTTAAACAGCATTTATCTCGTTCATGATGATATGTGGAGATATCATAGATAGATTTATATTGTCATATGGAAACCACCAAGCAGGAACATCTTGTTGGAAAGACAGTTTGGAGGACAAACCTCTCACTGATGAAATTGCCCTTTTCCAAGATACAAGGGTGTAAAACAAGTGAGAATTGCATGTCTTCAGGGAGTATGCTGAACAAGCAGGCAGTGCACCACTCTATGTTCTAGAAGCATATGTCTTGCCTGGTCCACATGGACCTTGTCCTCCCATCTCATAAAAGATAGAAGAGCAGGAGGAGGGTCAGAGAAGGATGTTTGAAAGTGGGAGAGCTTTCATGCAAAGAGCAGTTTACATAGACTAAGACTTGTTGAGCTGCAAAAGAGATAATTAAGGGGCTCTAGCTGGGGCCTGTAAAACTACAAGAAAGCAGAGGTGATAGAATCATAGAATCAGTCAGGGTTGGAAGGGGCCACAAGGATCATCTAGTTCCAACCCCCCTGCCATGGCCAGGGACACCCTACCCTACATCAGGCTGGCCACAGCCTCATCCAGCCTGGCCTTAAACACCTCCCTGGGCAGCCCATTCCAGCCTCTCACCATCCTCATGGTGAAGAACTTCTTCCTAACATCCAATCTGAATCTACCCACTTCCAATGTTGTTCCATTCCCCTCAGCCCTATCACTGCCTGACATCCTAAAAAGTCCCTCTCCAGCTTTCTTGTAGCCCCCTTCAGATCCTGGAAGGCCACAATAAGGTCTCCTCAGAGCCTTCTCTTCTCCAGACTGAACACCCCAACACTCTCAGCCTGTCCTCATAGCAGAGCTGCTGCAGCCCTCTGAGCATCCTCGTGGCCCTTCTTTGGACACACTCCAGCATCTCCTCTTCTAATGGGGGCTCCAGAACTGGATGCAGTACTCCAGATGGGTTCTTGCCAGAGCAGAGTAGAGGAGGAGAATCTCTTCCCTTGACCTGCTGGCCCTGCTCAAGTCCAGGTAAATGACATCAATTTCTTTCTTTTCTAGTAGAGGGTCAAATGAAATTAGCAGTCCACAGGCTAAAACTTACCCAAAGTAGGCATTTTAATATCAGAGAATCATAGAATCAACCAGGTTGGAAGAGAACTCCAAGATCATCCAGTCCAACCTAGCACCCAGCCCTGTGCAATCAAGTAGACCATGGCACTGCCTCAGCCAGTCTTTTCTTGAACACCTCCAGGGATGGCAACTCCACCACCTCCCTGGGCAGCCCATTCCAATGGTAAATCAGTCTCCATTAGCCAAGCTATAGAGCTTCTTACTGAAAGATTTTGTGGAGTCCAGCAGTGACTGTTAAGTCACATCCAGTGGGTGAGATATGCACTGGGTGCTAGGGATGCTAATTCCAACTTGTTGAATTCTAGGTGGACTGATGGTGTTCCTGTGGATGAATCAGCACTGGGAAACCTGCCTGCAGCAGGGAATCAACACCTATCTAGCAGAATTGGCTGACACCCAGAGCTTGGCTTAGTTTCTGCCCATCTGCTGTCTGTATCCAGTAGTGCTCTGCAGTTTCTCAGGGCTCTGGCTGCTTAAAGCAAAATCAACTCACCAATATACCCAAGATAGAGATCAACTCACTAAAACACTTAAGACTGAGATAATTTCTTTTTCATGTAATCCCTATCAGTGATCTCATTTAACAAAAATATTGCATGCAATCATAAAAGTGATTATTTAATTTTGTATATCAGCAAATAAATGCTAATGTTACAGGGTCTGCATCCAACTTTTAATTACAGTATTTCTTGTAATGCTTTCATTCATTTTAGCCTGCAGAAGAGGAGGCTCAGGGGTGAGCTCATTGCTGTCTACAACTACCTGAAGGGAGATTGTGGCCAGGTGGGGTTGGTCTCTTCTGCCAGGCAAGCAGCAACAGAACAAGGGGACACAGTCTCAAGCTGTGCCAGGGGAGGTCTAGGCTGGATGTGAGGAGGAAGTTCCTGGCAGAGAGAGTGATTGGCATTGGAATGGGCTGCCCAGGGAGGTGGTGGAGTCACTGTGCCTGGAGGTGTTCAGGAAAAGCCTGGCTGAGGCACTTAGTGCCATGGTCTGGTTGCTTGTCTAGGGCTGGGTGCTAGGTTGGACTGGATGAGCTTGGAACTCTCTTCCAACATGGTTTGTTGTAGGATTCCTCTGGCTCATATATTCCCTTCTGCCTGGTGTCAGATGTCATTTCCCACTCCCTGCCTGGGAACCCCACTGCCCTGCTTCCTTACAGAGATTAAAGAATTGGTCACTCTTTTAATACTTCCCCAGCCCTCATGGAGAGTCCAGGAAAGGTAATCTTGACCCCTTCACCCCCCAAACCAGTTAGCTATTTGTTATCTGGCCAGACCTGCTGCTCTGGGGTAGGCATGTGTGCTTCCTACCATCATGGATTGTAGCAGGGGGATTTTCCTTAGATCCCAATATTTATGGCTAACCTGTGTCAGTCTTACTGGTGTTCAGATCCAGGACATTCCTGCCTCAGGACTGAGCCTTTTAGATTCCAGCAGCCCTGCTTAATTCCGTGGTCCCAAAGAGTGATTCGGATCTGTGCTGAAGTGAAATCAGACTCCCACAATGGAAACTTAGGCAAGCAGCTATCATTGCTGCAGGGAAGGACAATATTTATCCCAGGGCAAAGCAGCTTTCTGCTAACACTACACAGAGATAATAAAAACCTTAGGAAAGCAAAGCTCAGCTGGATTTTACTGAAGTCATACCACAGCAGCAGAAGGTGACCTCTCCTTTTTGGCTTTCTTCTCTCCTCTCACCTCTTCCCCAAAACTGCTGTTTGATGGATCAAATACTTCAGCAGCTACAACAGTCTGACCACTCAGCTGAACTCTTTGGCCACTTGTATCTGCCCCATGGCAGCTTCCAGGTCAGGTATGCCACTGCTGTTGTCTAAGCCCATGCTGTGACCATGGAAATCTACTGGGTGTTGCCTTCTGCTTTTGCAATAAATAAGGGAAAGAGGATTTTTAGCAGTGGATCTGACAGTAAAATTTAAGCCAGGGAAAATGCTTGGGTTATTTTGTTGATATTTCTGGGAGAAATGTGTATTGGTTGGACTCCAAAATGAGATTCTCATTTTTATTGAGTGCTGCTTCTCCTTTGGCTTGTTGGCTCTGTTTTACTAGCAGTGCCAAATCGAGTGTGCCTTTTATTTTCAGCAGGACCAAAGGTTTACCTCAAGCACAAATCACTGAGACAAAGAGTAGGAAACTTTAGCAAGACCTGCTTAGGTCTGATGGAGTATCATAAGCCTGGGGAGGGAAAGATAGAATAGAACAGAATCAACCAGTCCAACCTAGCACCCAGCCCTATCCAGTCAACCAGACCATGGCACTAAGTGCCTCAGCCATTCTTTTCTTGAAGACCTCCAGGGATGGTGCCTCCACCACCTCCCTGGGCAGCCCATTCCAATGCCAATCACTCTCTGCCAACAACTTCCTCCTAACATCCAGCCTAGACCTCCCCTGGAAAAACTTGAGACTGTGTCCCCTCGTTCTATTGCTGGCAGCAGAGCCCAACCCCACCTGGCTACAGCCTCCCTTCAGGGAGTTGTAGACAGCAATGAGCTCTGCCCTGAGCCTCCTCTTCTGCAGGCTGCACACCCCCAGCTCCCACAGCCTCTCCTCACAGGGCTGTGCTCCAGGCCCCTCACCAGCTTCATCTCCCTTCTCTGGACACCTTCCAGCACCTCAACATCTCTCTTGAATTGAAGAGCCCAGACTTGGGCACAGCGCTCAAGGTGTGGCCTGAGCAGTGCTGAGTAAGGGGGCAGAAGAACCTCCCTTGTCCTGCTGGCCACACTGCTCCTGATCCAAGCCAGGATGCCATTGGCTGAGGGAGTGCTATTAGAATTCCAAGTGTTGGCTACCTCCAAGCCAATAAGGCAATTTTGTTCATTTTGCTACAGACCTTTTATACACTAGGAAAAAAGAAAAGCTAAATACCATTTAGCACTTCCAGACAGAGCTGAATCACTGAGTAGTTCCAGTACAATCTTGAACCACTTGAGTGCAGCAGAAGTAAAACCAGTCTGAGTCTCTGAAAGCCAGGGCCCATTCCCTCAGATGAGGTGACAGTAATAAACCCAAGCCTGGCTTTCAACCCTGCCTCAAATAATGAGCAGAATCAACCGGTAGGTCACCTCAAATGCTTTCCAGAACTGAACCAGGGACATAACTTGTAAATCTATAGCAAATGTAGAGAATTGTACTGTTTGATGACCAGTGACAGTTTATAAAATGGAATAGTGCTTTTATGATAGTACAATAGAATACTCCATGGCTGAGAGCAGTACCTTTCCCCTTCATTTGAGGCAGTAACACTGAATCCCACGAGGGGCAGCTCAATGTGTCTCTATCTTTGCTGATAAGGAACCTGGGGTCTTCTCCAGACTAAAGACTGAGAGGAAGTTTAATTAATCATAGAATCAATCAGGTTGGAGACACCTCCAAGATCATCCAGTCCAACCTAGCACCCAGCCCTACCCAATCAACCAGACCATGGCACCAAGTGCCTCATCCAGGCTTTGCTTGAAGACCCCCAGGGACGGTGCCTCCACCACCTCCCTGGGCAGCCCATTCCAATGCCAATCACTCTCTCTGTGAAGAACTTCCTCCTAACATCCAGCCTAGACCTGCCCTGGCACAACTTGAGACTGTGTCCCCTTGTTCTATTGCTGGTTACCTGGGAGAAGAGGCCAACCCCCACCTGGCTACAATGTCCCTTCAGGTAGTTGTAGACAGCAATGAGCTCTGCCCTGAGCCTCCTCTTCTCCAGGCTAAACAGGCCCAGCTCCCTCAGCCTCTCCTCATAGGATTTGTGCTCCAGGCCCCTCACCAGCTTTGTTGCTCATCAATATCTGAGGGCTGGGGGTCAGGAGGGGGGGACAGGCTCTGCTCACTGCTCCCTGGGATAGGACAAGCAGCAATGGATGGAAGCTGCAGCAGAGGAGGTTTCAGCTCAACACAAGGGGGAAATTCTTTACTGTAAGGGTCCCAGAGCACTGGAACAGGCTGCCCAGAGAGGTTGTGGAGTCTCCTTCTCTGGAGACTTTCAAGGCCTGTCTGGATGTGTTCCTGTGTGACCTGAGCTAGATTGTATGGTCCTGCTCTGGCAGGTATGCATTGGGTATGCAGGTGCTGAAGAACAGCCACTGAATGGCATGGATTCTGAAGAACTACATGGGGCAGAGGGCTTGCACTCAACGATCTCTTTGGGTCCCTTCTAAACCCTAACATCCTGTGAGCCTGTGAAACTGAAGCTCTGCTGCAGCTGTACCAATGACATGGTTATGCCTTGGGAATGACTGTAACAAGAGCCACTAACAATCAAAAGGGAGGAACACTGCAAGGTAAAAGGGAAGAAGTAGAGAAGTGGTTCAATACTAAATGTGTCACAAACAAAAAATAGCAGCATGAGGAAACTCAGTTTTTTAACCATTTCATTACTGTTGCTCCCCTGATTGCTCTCTGAAGCATCAGTGAAAGTAAGATGCTGAAAGTGGCACACAATGAGTTGTTAATCTTCAAAGCAAAACTGAATCATAGAATGAAGCAGGTTGGAAGAGACCTCCAACTTCATCCAGTCCAACCTAGCACCCAGCCCTAGACAATCAACCAGACCATGGCACTAAGTGCCTCAGCCAGGCTTTGCTTCAACACCTCCAGGGATGGTGACTCCACCACCCCCCCTGGGCAGCCCATTCCAATGCCAATCACTCTCTCTGGCAGGAACTTCCTCCTAACATCCAGCCTAGACCTGCCCTGCCACAACTGCAGACTGTGTTCCCTTGTTCTGTTGCTGGTTGCCTGGCAGAAGAGACCAACCCCACCTGGCTACAGCCTCCCTTCAAGTAGTTGTAGACAGTAATGAGCTCTGCCCTGAGCTTCCTCTTCTGCAGGCTGCACACCCCCAGCTCCCTCAGCCTCTCCTCACAGGGCTGTGCTCCAGGCCCCTCATCAGCTCTGTCACCCTTCTCTGGACACCTTCCAGCACCTCAGCATCTCTCTTGAATTGAAGCTCTGTAGGAGAGCAGCATGGTCTTCCCTTTTTACTTTAAGGTTAGGTGTTTCAGATGACACCAGGTAGTGCTCAGGTGAATAAATAATTCATACATCACTTTCTGATTGAATGTTTGTGTGGTTCTGCTTTAGCTGATAAAATGGCAGGGAAGTCTCTGTTCTGATCCTGGGCCTCTTCTTTTTTGTTTATGGTCTGTTTCCCAAGCATATTTTGGACATTTTTACAACTGCAAGCCTTACAAAATTTAAGATTGGCCTATAGGAACAGTTGGAATCAAAGGAAAAAGTACAAATAAAACAACTCTCTGGACCTGAGCCAACGAAGATTGAGGTTGTGGTCATGAAGCAGTGTCCAAGGCAGTGCAGTACACACAAACTACTCTACCCTGAAGGGAGGCTGTAGCCAGGTGGGGTTGGTCTCTTCTGCCAGGCAAGCAGCAACAGAACAAGGGGACACAGTCTCAAGCTGTGGCAGGGGTGGTCTAGGCTGGATGTTAGGAGGAAGTTGTTGGCAGGGAGAGTGATTGGCATTGGAATGGGCTGCCCAGGGAGGTGGTGGAGTCACCATGTCTGGAGGTGCTGAAGCTAAGCCTGGATGAGGCACTTAGTGCCATGGTCTGGTTGACTGGCTAGGGCTGGGTGCTAGGTTGGAGTGGTTGATCTTGGAGGTCTCTTCCAACCTGCTTGATTCTATGATTCTATAAAAACAAAAGTATTTGTCCCTGTGATGCTTTGAGGCTAATTGGAATATTTTCACGAGAGAAATTAGATTATTGGCTGTGAATAAAACAAAAAAAGCTTAATATAGATTGAGAATGTAATTCCTTAGCCCAAGCTATAGAATCATAGAATCAGTCAGGGTTAGAAGATACCACAAGGATCATTTAGTTCCAACCCCACCTGCCATAGCCATGGAGACCCTACCCTAGATCAGGCTGGCCATTTAAACTGAAGATGAAATTTCTAGCCAATGTTACAATCAAATAGATTATTAAAATCATAGAATCCTAGAATGAAGCAGGTTGGAAGAGACATCCAAGACCATCCAGTCCAACCTAGCACCCAGCCCTAGCCAATCAATAGATATACAGGATTGATTAAAAACAACTAAACTATGACTAAACCCAAGATTTTAGCACAATCATTTTATGAAGGTTGTCAGAGAGTTTCTTTATGAGTAATTGCCAACCAAAATGATTTTAGCTGGGTAAAAAGCAAATGCTTAACACAGAGTGTGCAGCTTAGCCCAATAAAGCACAACCAAGAGAAGGCTGTGATGAAATAATCCTTCTTTGCAGAAAAACAATCCTTTAGCTAAGATCTTGGCCCCAACCCTGGCCTTATTAAAAATAATGGCAACTATCCCATTGCTTCTAATATTAAAAAGAATAATGTCTTTGTGACGTTCTGATAATGCTGGAAACAAAATTAATCTCCCTAGAATCTCCTGGGTTGATAAAAAGGGAAGATACAATACTCAGAGTATTTGTTTAAAGACTCAGAAATGTTCCTGATCCTCAGGGGAAGAAAAAAAACCAAACAAGACAACATACACATATTAAAAATTCACCATAGAGTCATTGAATCAGGCAGGTTGGAAATGACTTCCAAGCTCATCCAGTCCAACCTAGCACCCAGCCCTAGACAATCAACCAGACCATGGCACTAAGTGCCTCAGACAGGCTTCATTGAACGCCTCCAGGGACAGCAACTCCACCACCTTCCTGGGCAGCCCATTCCAATGCCAATTACTCTCTCTGACAACAACTTCCTCCTAACATCCAGCCCAGACCTCCCCTGGCACAACTGCAGACTGTGTCCCCTTCTTCTGTTGCTGCTTGCCTGGCAGAAGAGACCAACCCCACCTGGCTACAGACTCCCTTCAGGTAGTTGTAGACAGCAATGAGGTCACCTTGGCTCATTTTCTCTACCAACATGCCTGGTACGTGCTGAGAACCCAGCCAGCAGTGTGCCCAGGTGGGCAGCAGAGCCAATGGCATCCTGGCCTGTATCAGCAACAGTGTGGGCAGCAGGACAAAGGAGGTTCTTCTACCCCTGTACTCAGCACTGCTCAGGCCACCCCTTGAGTGCTGTGTCCAGTTCTGGGCTCCTCAATTCAAGAGAGATGTTGAGGTGCTGGAAGGTGTCCAGAGAAGGGCACCAGGGCTGGTGAGGGGCCTGGAGCACAGCCCTGTGAGGAGAGGCTGAGGGAGCTGGGGGTGTGCAGCCTGCAGAAGAGGAGGCTCAGGGGTGACCTTATTGTGGCAACAGGCTCTGCTCACTGCTCCCTGGGACAGGAAAAACAGCAATTGGTGGAAGCTGCAGCACAGGAGGTTCCAGCTCAGTACGAGGAGGAACTTCTTTACTGTAAGGGTCCCAGAGCACTGGCACAGGCTGCCCAGAGAGGTTGTGGAGTCTCCTTCTCTGGAGCCTTTCAAGGCCTGTCTGGATGTGTTCCTGTGTGCCCTGAGCTAGATTGCATGGTCCTGCTCTGGCAGGGGGGGATGGACTCGATGATCTCCTTGAGTCCTTTCCAACCCCTAATATCCTGTGAGCCTGTGACAAGAGGTTGGCAATGCAATGTCCAACAGTAGAAAAATTCCTGATCTTTAAGTACTCTTTGAAAGTTACCTTAAAAGATGGCAGGAAGGCTGAAAGCCTAGAGGATTTCAGGCAAGAATGATTCAGGCCAAAAGAGCTGGCACAAAAGGCAGGATGTTCCCCACTCCGGTTTTGAGCGTTGGTGAATTACTGTTTTGACACAGATGATGGCAGAAAATCTGGTAGAGTTTCAGACTAAGCTGGAGATACTCTGGAAATCCACCTTTACAGTACAGCTAAGCTTGTAAAAGTATTTCAGCTTGGCCACAACTCCATGAATCACAGAATCAACCAGGTTGGAAGAGACCTCCAAGTTCATCCAGTCCAACCTAGCACCCAGCCCTGGCCAATCAACCAGACCATGGCACTAAGTGCCTCAGCCAGGCTTTGTTTCAACACTTCCAGGGACAGTGACTCCACCACCTCCCTGGGCAGCCCATTCCAATGGGGAATCACTCTCTCTGTGAAGAAAAATGACAATGTGTGTGAATCCAAACTCCTAGCCAAGGAGAACATAAAAATTGACCTCTGACAATGTGACTTGAGAACTGAAATCTCCAGACATGAGTCCATACATGTTGTTTAATCCTTGAGTTCATAGCTTTAGTCTTATCTGGTAATAAAGAAGTTGTCTAACATCCTTCCTGACCCATCAGCCCTTGTGGTAAAACACACAGACAGGAGGTTAGGCACAAGAGCTTCTGAGAAGCATCATAAATCAAACCCAGTGCAACTGGCTGGGAAGTAGGTAACATGAGCTTCTTTATTGCCTCCCTTAATTCTGCTTGTGCTTAATTCAGAAGCTCTACATGCCTAAAGCAGGCTTCATAAAAGGCCACACCTTGAGTGCTGTGTCCAGTTCTAGGCTCCTCAATTCAAGAGAGATGTTGAGGTGCTGGAACATGTCCAGAGAAGGGCAGCAAGGCTGGTGAGGCGCCTGGAGCACAGCCCTGTGAGGAGAGGCTGAGGGAGCTGGGGGTGTGCAGCCTGCAGCAGAGGAGGCTCAGGGCAGAGCTCATTGCTGTCTGCAGCTACCTGGAGTGAGGCTGTAGCCAGGTGGGGTTGGGCTCTTCTGCCAGGCAACCAGCAAGAGAACAAGGGGACACAGTCTCAAGCTGTGCCAGGGAAGGTCTAGGCTGGATGTTAGGAGGAAGTTGTTGTCAGAAAGAGTGATTGGCATTGGAATGGGCTGCCCAGGGAGGTGGTGGAGTCGCTGTTGCTGGAGGTGTTGAAGCAAAGCCTGGATGAGGCACTTAGTGCCATGGTCTGGTTGATAGGGTAGGGCTGGATGATCTTGGAGGTCTCTTCCCACCTGGTTGATTCTATGGTCTTTGTGATCATTTTGAAAGGAGCCATTTCACTTTTATTGTGGACAGAGAACCTAATAGAACAGACAGAAAACTAACTGGAAGGGGTGGCCTCTTTTAGAGAAAGTGTAACAACCTCATACGAAGAACTTCTTATGGTCCTGCAGCTGGAATAACTGTGATTCTAAAAGCTAAATGAAAGAGCTGGTTGAGGCAAGAGTCAGCTTTTAAAAACACAGCTCTAAAACATTTAGACTTATGGAAGAGGCTGCCCAGGGGGGTCGTGGAGTCTCCCTCTCCAGAGATATTCAATGCCCACCTGGATGTGTTCCTGTGTGATCTGCTGTAGGTGATCCTGCTCTGGCAGGGGGGTTGGACTGGATGAGTTTGGAGGTCCCTTCCAGCCCCTGACATGCTGTGATTCTTTCAGCTATCCATTTTCCTTTTTCACATTGGTTGTTTCTTAGTGTTAGACATGGAAATATTTTTTTTTGCTGTCATCCTGATACTTTCTAGTTTACATTCACAGACATAGGATATGCTGTTACATGAGAAGAGGAGGCTCCCAAGTGACCTTCAGTATCTGAAGGGGGGCTACAAAAAGCTGGGGAAGGACTTTTTAGGCTCTCAGGGAGTGACAGGTCTAGGGGGAATGGAGCAGAGCTGGAGGTGGGGAGATTCAGACTGGATGTGAGGAGGAAGTTGTTCAGCCTGAGGGTGGTGAGAGGCTGGAATGGGTTGCCCAGGGAGGTAGTGGAAGCCCCATGCCTGCAGGTGTTTAAGACCAGGCTGGATGAGGCTGTGGGCAGCCTGATCCTGGGTAGGATGTCCCTGCCCATGGCATGGGGACTGGAACTGGATGATCCTTGTGGTCCCTTCCAATGCTGACTGATTCTATGTAGGAAGTTCTTAACATGAGCCACCCATATCAGAGTTAAACAGTGACTCCCTGAAGCCCATTAATCCATTTTGATAACTACTGCTGTTCCACTCACTCATACCAAACTCAGACTTGCTTACAAGAGCAAATTAGGCAGATTTTAATCATCCCATGGAAACTACTTGGTGTCTCTGACACAATTACTTCTGTACCATAAAGGTTTAAGGGTAATGATTTTGACGTGCCAGAGACTTCCAGTAAAGCCCAAACATAAAGAGGCTTCTGGAGTCAAGAAGCCCTGAATTAGAACCTTTGCATTTGGTTCATCTCTTGTCCCAAGGGTAAAATGACAGTACTTTAAAATAAATAAGTGGAAGTCATCATTTAAATTAGAACAAAGGGTCAGGACAAATTATCTTTGCTTCTCCTGTGATGAGCATATAAAAGTTTGCTCAGAGCTCTACTGCAGGGATAAAGATTACCAAGCAAATATTCTGCCTTGTTTGTCCCAAGATACAAACATCACTGCAACAGTCACTGTGATCTCCTCCATGTCAGCTCTTTTTATCTCTCCAGAATTTCCTGGTCTAAATGACAGAAATTTTGCATCTATACAAGAAAAAGAGAGCAAGAAGAAGCCAAAATGCTGACATCTAAAACTTCCTTCTGTTCTCTTCTTTTTGCTGCAATCCAGACAACACTGCTGCGTGCTCAAGAAAATAGATAAGGTCCCAAGGCCTTACTTAGCCACAGTAAATTAAGTAAAAAAATAAATCCAGCCCTTTATCTACTTATCAGCTCACCCACTATTGGCCACGACAGAAGAGCTAACAGCTTGGACTTGGACTGCTGATTTCTTCTCTGATTTTCCTTTTGGTATCTTTCCTGAAAATAGTGCATGGAGCTTAAGATTTTCACCAGGTGATCATGGAATCAGCCAGGTTGGAAGAGACCTCCAAGCTCATCCAGTCCAACCTAGCACCCAGCCCTAGCCAGTCAACCAGACCATGGCACTAAGTGCCCCAGCCAGGCTTTGCTTCAACACCTCCAGGGATGGCAACTCTACCACCTCCCTGGGCAGCCCATTCCAATGCCAATCACTCTCTCTGACAACAACTTCCTCCTAACATCCAGCCTAGACCTCCCCTGGCACAACTGCAGACTGTGTCCCCTTCTTCTGTTGCTGCTTGCCTGGCAGAAGAGCCCAACCCCACCTGGCTACAGCCTCCCTTCCAGTAGTTGTAGACAGCAATGAGCTCTGCCCTGAGCCTTCTCTTCTGCAGGCTGCACACCCCCAGCTCCCTCAGTCTCTCCTCACAGGGCTGTGCTCCAGGCCCCTCCCCAGCTTTGTCACCCTTCTCTGGACACCTTCCACTGTCCTCCATTGCCTTTGGAGGTCAGCTGTGTTCTCAGGGCCAAACAGGAATGACAAGTTCCATGGCTGAGCATTCATTCTCACATATTTTGCCCTTCTATAAAACAAATAACCTTTTCATACCTTTTTGATGATTCTTATCCTTCCTTGGTAGTCCAGCATAGCTGCTTAAGAGTCTGGCCATCCTCAGCTCCATCCATCAAGGCATTCTCACAGTAATTGGGCACCAGAATGCAATCAGAGGAAGGATTCAGGTTCTCTTTTTAAACCATTTCAGGTGGACCCTATTCTTCCATTAACAACACAACTGATTGCCTTTGTTTCAGTCACCTGGAAGGGATGGCTGTGTCCTGATTGCCATCATCTTCAAACTATGTAAATGGGCTCCAGAAATGCCTTTGAAGATCTGAGGTGGACCACTAATACTCTAACAGCCAGTTAGACATAATTGAAACAACATTAGCAATGCTTTTTTTCTTCTGCTGAGAGATGTCACTTCAAGTTATACAACCTCCTGAGACTTCTTCTCTCTATTTCTTTCATTCAAAGTACTGAAAAATAAGTGCTGCAGTGAAGTTGCACACAAGGTGCTGCATCTGGAAATGCAAGACCTCAAGGCTGCAACAAAAAGTCATAGGTTTTCCTCTATGCTTAAGGGGATGCATTTAACCATGTAAGTATTTCAATGGTGTCAGACCTCTTCAGAAGCTGAGTTTAGAGTTGACAAGCTTAAAATCAACTGCATAAATGGTGTCACTATGTGCTGTGGTTGTAACTCTAACTCTTGGAAGGCTTAGAGTTACCAAGAAGATAAGTTGTAGAATCATAGACTCATAGAATCAGGCAGGTTGGAAGAGACTTCCAAGCTCATCCAGCACCCAGCCCTAACCAATCAACCAGACCATGGCATTAAGTGCCCCAACCAGGCTTTGCTTGAACACCTCCAGGGACAGTGACTCCACCACCTCCCTGGGCAGCCCATTTGTATGATTTGATTTAGGAAGAAGTGCTTTACAGTGAGGGTAGTTAAGAGGAAGTTCTTTACAATGAGGGTGTTTAGGAAGAAGTTCTTTCCAGTGAGGGTGAGGAAGCACTGGCACAGGCCCAGGGAGGTTGTGGATGCTCCCCCCCCCCCCCCAGAGGTGTTCAAGGCCAGGTTGGATGAGACCTTGAGCAACCTGTTCTAGTGGGCAGTGTCCTTGCCAAAGGTAGGGAATTGGAACTGGATGATTTTTGAGGTCCCTTGCAACCTAAACCATTCTATGATTCTCTAAGTGGTTGAGAAAATGATATTATTCCATAGAAATCATAGAATCAACCAGGTTGGAAGAGACCTCCAAGCTCATCCAGTCCAACCTAACACCCAGCCCTATCCAATCAGCTAGACCTCTTGACAGGGCACATGTTTTTTTCCCCCCTGCTCTTTCATTTAAGGGATTAATTTTTCTTGGTGATTTAAAACCTAAACCCATCAAGGAGATCCTTGACTTTAGCAGTACTAAAGATGGTCCAATTCTGGCAGGCAGGTTGTCAGGAGTAAATATCTTTGGCCTACACTGGAAAATCCATCACTTGCAAAGAATCCTAAGCAGAAGTGTTGATAAATATTTCACTGTTTGGCCTGCTTGTCTGGAGATTAAGTACTCTGCAGTTTGCATTGTCACCTACACCACAGATGTGTTTGGCCTTCCAGCTTAACTCAATAACCTTAAACCACTCAGTAGATAACACTAAATACCAGGCTATCACCCTATGAGGAGAGGCTGAAGGAGCTGGGGGTGTGCAGCCTGCAGAAGAGGAGGCTCAGGGCAGAGCTCATTGCTGCCTGCAGCTACCTGAAGGGAGGCTGTAGCCAGGTGGGGTTGGGCTCTTCTGCCAGGCAACCAGCAACAGAACAAGGGGACACAGTCTCAAGCTGTGCCAGGGGAGGTCTAGGCTGGATGTTAGGAGGAAGTTGTTGGCAGAGAGAGTGATTGGCACTGGAATGGGCTGCCCAGGGAGGTGGTGGAGTCGCTGCCCCTGGAGGTGTTGAAGCAAAGCCTGGATGAGGCACTCAGTGCCATGGTCTGGTTGACTGGATAGGGCTGAGTGCTAGGTTGGAGTGGCTGATCTTGGAGGTCTCTTCCAACCTGGTTGCTTCTATGATTCCATGAATTTCATTCTTCAGCAGATCCTGAGATGACAGGATGCCAATATGATAAACAAGCCATCACTGAGGCTGGTTGTTTTATTTCCAGAGTAACAACTGGATGTAATTAAAAGCTATGATTCTCTCCTCGCTCACGTCTAGTCTATTTTTCAGGTCTCAGCTGAGTAATAGCACTCCTCACACCTCATCTCCTAGGTAGCTGTTAGAATTATGCCACTTTCAATTGCCAGATGTTCCTGTCAACAGCTTGATTCTGCAAAAGAAAACCCAACCACTTAACCCAAAAGCTGTCTCTTGTGATTTTTCTGTTTTCCTGTAAAGTAGAAACGAGAGGGAGTGCTGAGTGGTTTATGGGTCAGAACATATGAGGGCTGTCAATTTATGGCTACCACTTGTGTTTGAAATCTGCAGCCTGTCCTGGAGTTCTTGGGTAGGTCTTTATTGTTTTCCTCCAACTATGCATGGAGAAGCATAAATTCTGCTCCAACTCACCCTCTGTAGGAAGGGCTCATGTTATAGTGCAGAAACTCAATCCAGGACCCAGTGTGGCCTTCCAGAGTTCCTTATGCTCTCAGTAAAGGGCAGTAAGAGCACTCAAGCCACCAGCCCAGCTTACTCCCATTGTGAGTTGATCTGGATCTCTCCCCTTTTCACAAAAAGCCTGACTTGAAGTGTGGTACTTTTGGTCAGGTCTCATCTGTAATATCTTCATTGTTCTAAATAGTCATAGAATCATAGAATCAAGCCAGTTGGAAGAGACCTCCAAGATCATCCAGGCCAACCTAGCACCTAACCTTAGGCAATCAACCAGACCATGGCACTAAATGCCTCAGCCAGGCTTTGCTTCAACACCTCCAGGGATGGTGACTCCACCACCTTCCTGGGCAGCCCATGCCAATGTCAATCACTCTCTCTGACAACAACTTCCTCCTAACATCCAGCCTAGACCTCCCCTGGCACAACTGCAGACTGTGTCCCCTTCTTCTGTTACTGGTGGGCTGTGAGAAGAGCCCAACCCCACCTGGCTACGACCTCCTTTCAAGTAGTTGTAGACAGCAATGAGCTCTGGCCTGAGCCTCCTCTTCTGCAGGCTGCACACCCCCAGCTCCCTCAGCCTCTCCTCATAGGACACATTTTGTTTTGTGTATCCTGATGCCATGACATTTCCTAGGGATGTGTGCAGCTAACCTTGTATTGCACTCTGGAGGGATTTTGGGAAGGTGTTATGAGATTTGCACCTTTTTCTTCTGTAGGACTGAAAGATTTGGTGGCTTTGGTTCATTAGACATTTGGTTCAGTTGTGCTTTCTCCTTAATCCAGACTGTATCTCTCAGACAGGTCAACATTCCACCTTAACTGGCAGCAGTTTCTTCAGGGAAAACTGCAGGCAGTGAAACTCCTAAGCAGCAGAACATCTGCCCTCAGGTAGTTCAGACAATAGCTGCAAAAGAATGACTTGAATTTCTCAGAAGCATAAAACAGGTCTGACAAAAACTATCTGTGGAAGTAAAATAAAAAGGAGTTGTAAAGGATGGCTTCATTTGAGCTATAAATACTGGATTTTGAAGTCTGGTTCTGAGAAGTCAGCTTGTCACATGGAGTAGCATAGGCTAGCCCTGGACATTGCCCAGAAATTTGGCTGACCTCCACAACTGTCAGAAATCTTCTGATGGCTTTAGAGGAAGTTTCAAGAAAGCTCTGCCTGCTTTTTTAGTTGCAGAGTGTTCCTCTTACCCACACAGCCTAATGCACACACACAGGCATGTCCATTTGGGAAGGTTTTAGTCATAGCAAAAGAGCTTCCACTCGAGCACAGTACAAACCCTCCATCACCATGGAAAAGTGAAGCTTTGTGCAGGGCTTCAAAGATACACTGTGCAGGGTCCTGCATCTGGGGAGGTATCACAACAGGCAGCAGTACCCTGCTGGAAAACAGCTCTGGGAAGAAAGCCCTTGGAGTGCTGGTGGGCAATAAGTTTTGCATGGGCCAGCAATTTTCCCCTGTGGCCAAGAGAGCCAATGGCATCCTGAGGTGTATCAGGATGGAAAAATGTGGCCAGCAGGGCTAGGGATGTTCTTCTTCCCCTCTGCTCTGCACTGCTGAGACCACACCTGGAATATTGTGTCAAAGTTTGGGCTCCCCAGGTCAGGAGAGACAGAGATGGGCTGGATGATCCTGGTGGTCCTTTCCAACCATAGAGATTCATAGTGCTTAGATGTTGTGCTGAGGGATTTGGTTCAGTCAAGGGCTTGCCAGTGTGAAACTAATGATTGGATTCCATGAGCTTGAAGGGCTTTGCCAGCCTAAGAAATTCTGTGATTCTGTGATTCTGTTACCTGCTGGAGGGAGTCCAGCAGAAAGCCACAAGGATGATTGGATGAGCTGAACATCTCCCCTATGAAGAGAGACTGAGAGAGAGCCCTGGGGCTGTGTGGTTTGGAGAAGAGAAGATTGAGAGGAGATCTGAGCAATGTCTGCAAATATCTGAGGGGTGGGTGGTGGGTTGGGCTCAATGAGCTTGGAGGTCTCTTCCAACCTGCTTGATTCTATGACTCTATGGTGGTGGAGTCCCCATCCCTGGAGGTGTTCAAGAGAAGCCTGTGTGAGGCACTTGGTGCCATGGTCTGGTTGATTGGATGGGGCTGGGTGCTAGGTTGGGCTGCATGAGCTTGGAGGTCTCTTCCAACCTGGTTGATTCTATGATTCTATTCAATGATTCTGTGAACTGGAACAGAGAAAGTTTCACTTCAACATGAGATGAAACTTCTTGACAGTGAGGGTGCTGGAGCCCTGCAGCAGGCTCCCCAGAGAGGTTGTGGAGCCTCCTTCTCTGGAGACTTTCAAACCTCTCTGGATGCATTCCTGTGTGGACTAGGGTCTAGGACTGATCTAGGATAGGGTGTCCCTGGCCATGGCAGGGGGGTTGGAACTAGATTATCCTTGTGGCCCCCTACAACCCTGACTGATTCAATGATTCAAAGTGGCTGGAGCCAATCTCTTTTCAGTGGTCAGCAACAAGGAGCAACAGCTACAAACTGGAATATTGAAGGTTTCACCTCAACCTGAGGAGAAACTGCTTTATAGTGAGGGTGACAGAGCCCTGGAACAGGCTGCCCAGAGGGGTTGTGGAGTCTCCTTCTCTGGAGATTTTCCAAACCTGCCTGGATGCACTCCTGGGTGAAATACCCTGGGTGATCCTGCCTTGGCAGAAGGGTTGGACTCAATGAACTCAGGAGGTCTCTTCCAACCTCTAAGGTTCTGTGATTCTGTGACTCAGGAGCAGAATTTCTATATAATACTGACCTTAATAGAGAAATTATAATAAAACAATAGATGCAGTGCTCAAAGAAGAGTGAAGTATCCATAATTAATTTTCTTCTTATCTTCAGGAACCACAGGCACTAATGAAAATGTTTGTAACTCAGCATGTGACTTCAGAGATGTCCCTTCCCAGGTATGACTTAGCAGCCTCAAGGCTCAAGATGTGACTTTCTGTATTCTTAATCCTAAATCTGAGTGCAAGGTAAAGAGATCCTCTGCATGGAAATTGCACAGCAACAGAATCACAGAATGGTTTAGGTTGGAAGGAACCTCAAAGCTCATCCATTTCCAGCCACTAGGCAGGGACACCTTCCAGAGGTCACTAAAGGCCTCATCCAACCTGGTCCTGAACACCTCCAGGGAGGTTGTGGAGCACAGAATCACCCAATGTGATCAAAGATCACATCCAACCTCCCTGGGCAACCTGTGCCAGTGTCTCACCACCCTCACTGCAAACAACTTCTTCCTAGCATCTAGGTTAAAGCTCCCCTCTGCCACTTTAAACCCATTCCTCCTCACCCTGTCATTACAAGACCTTGTCAATAATCCCTCCCCAGCCTTCCTGTAGCCCCCTTCAGGTACTGGAAGGCCACTCCAAGGTCTCCTCCAAGCCTTCTCTTCTCCAGGCTGCAGAGCCCCAACTCTTTAAGCCTGCTGCAGCCCTCTGAGCATCTTGGTGGCCTCAGAAATCTTCATAGCAGCTGGATGTTAGGAAGAAGTTGTTTGCAGTGAGGGTGGTGAGACACTGGCACAGGTTGCCCAGGGAGGTTGTGGAGCACAGAATCACCCAATGTGATCTTTGATCACATTCTGTGATTCTGTCATCCACAACCTCCCTGGAGATGTTCAGGACCAGGTTGGATGAGGCCTTGAGCAATCTGTTCTAGTGGGAGGTGTCCCTGCCAGGAGTTTGGAACTGGATGAGCTTTGAGGTCCCTTCCAACCTAAACCATTCTAGGTGAATGTGCTCAAGCCTGCAAAATCAGACACTTGGCTGGCTTCAGCGAGGTCACCACGACACCTAACAAGCAGACAGTTAACTTTCCAGGTGTCCACAGATAGATACTCAGCTTTCCAGTGTCTAAATCTCCCATACAAAACTGGTCTCAGAGCTGCTAAATTCCTACCATCAGCTAACAAGTTACTTTTCTTCCCAGGTGCCAATCAGCAACACTTTCTTTGGACTCTGCAGTTGAACAATGCAGGGCTATAGATGTCCCTAACAATTACATTGTCATAGAACCATAGAATCAACCAGGCTGGAACAGACCTCCAAGATCATCCAGCCCAACCTAGCACCCAGCCCTGTCCAGTCAACATAAAATCACAAATTCCTTTGTGATTTTAAGTGCAACATTATCTGCCTTGGGAGCTTTATTAACAGACTCCCAACATGTGATTGCAATTTACAGCAATGAGAGCTTCTGAGCATCCTCAGTTAAGGTTATCATCCTTTCTCAGGATAAAACACAGATGAGTAGAGCTGCTCATGTGACAATATACTTTATGTTGCCATTACTACCTTTGTAGCTATTGAATTTTAATCCTGCATCCTAATCCTTGCTTCATCTGGGTTTTATTAGTACTGTTTGATGCTTTCCATGCACAACCACTTAGCAAAAGGTTTGCTTAAAAAGAAAATCAGGCACTCAGAGGCTGTGAGAATGTTAATGTAACTAGTTGTGCTTCTATGTACAAAACAGGCAGCTGCCAGAAATTCCTTTCCATACCCACATTCCTGTTTCATAGAATCATAGAACCAACCAGGTTGGAAGAGACCTCCAAGCTCATCCAGTCCAACCTAGCACCCAGCCCTAGCCAGTCAACCAGACCATGGCACCAAGTGCCTCATCCAGGCTTTGCTTCAACACCTCCAGGGATGGTGACTCCACCACCTCCCTGGGCAGCCCATTCCAATGCCAATCACTCTCTCTGGCCACAATTTCCTCCTAACATCCAGCCTAGACCTCCCCTGGCACAACTGCAGACTGTGTCCCCTTGTTCTACTGCTGGTTGCCTGGCAGAAGAGCCCAACCCCACCTGGCTACAGCCTCCCTTCAGGTAGCTGCAGACAACAATGAGCTCTGCCCTGAGCCTCCTCTTCTGCAGGCTGCACACCCCCAGCTCCCTCAGCCTCTCCTCACAGGGCTGTGCTCCAGGCTCCTCACCAGCTTCATTGCTCTTCTCTGGACACTTTCCAATACACCCCCATCATGCACCAGCTGTCAGTAAAGGCAAACAATGCAATGGACTGTTGAAGACTGCACTTATAGAATCATAGAATCAGTCAGGTTTGGAAGGGACCACAAGGATCAGCCAGTTCCAACTCCCCTGCCATGCCCAGGGACACCCTACCCTAGAGCAGGCTGCCCACAGCCTCAGCCAGCCTGGCCTCAAACACCTCCAGCCATGGGGCCTCAACCACCTCCCTGGGCAACCCATTCCAGCCTCTCACCACTCTCATGCTCAACAACTTCCTCCTCACTTCCACTCTGACTCTCCCCACCTCCAGCTTTGCTCCATTCCCCCCAGTCCTGTCACTCCCTGAGAGCCTAAAAAGTTCCTCCCCAGCTTTTTTGTAGGTCTCCTTCAGATGCTGGAAGGCCACAAGAAGGTCACCTGGGAGCCTCCTCTTCTCCAGCCTGCACAGCCCCAACTCTTTCAGTCTGTGCTCACAGCAGAGCTGCTGCAGCCTCTGAGCATCCTCCTGGCCCTTCTCTGGCCATGCTCCAGCATCTCCACATCCTTCTGGAACACTTAAACTTGGGGTTTGAACGTTTAACCAGAGGTACCTATTGATTAGAAAACCTGCTTTATTGGTCATTTTATTGACCTATTTATTTTGCCATTTGTCCCAGATTTGATTTATTGCCTGGTCTCTTGAAAACAAAGTACTAATTCCTTCATCACATTTAAGTCTCCATTTTTCAATGAAACATAAATGTGCTCTTGACATTTATTTTATTTGTAGTGGCATATACTTTAGAGCTTCTCATCTAGCCTTGATCTATTTTCATCCTTCTTCATCACCATGGTTGCAGAGTGAATTTCAGCAGCTTTGTTGTCAGGCAGCTTTTAATGGGGTTGATTTTTCCACGTTTCTTATCTCTATAATTTCTTTTAATTCTTCTCAAATGTTTTATGAGCACTGCCCCAATGCTGATACTGTATTTGTGTTGGCTTAGGAGTTCCTTGTAACTTGAAATCCCACTGGTAGATCTGGGGGAGGAGAATGGATTGGGCTTTTACATCCAAGAAATGCGAGCTGTGCTGCCTTTCTACAGGTTTACTATCTCAGTGATGTATGGCATCTGACAGAACCTTTTGGAAAGAGTGTCACAGAAATATCTTGGATTTGGCTACAGAATGCAACTGTAGGTTTGGTTCACATATTTGTTACCTCCAGTAGCTAAGACATCTTACCTGGAGTCATCGTTCCATTGCTTAGTTTGGAAGTAGTCCACCCACACAGGGTGGCTTGAATGTTGGCCCACACTCAGCCTGGGCTGTCCAAAAGTGCAAGGGAGCAAAGTGCAGTGCTTAGAGGAACTGGCTGGAGCTGTGAAGCTTTGGTTTTCCCAGAATCCAGAACCTTGTTAAGCCTAAGATTCTCTGGCTGGTTCTTCTTTTCCTTAATCACTGGAATTTAACAAAAGGGAGTTGTGGAGCCTGCAGAAGAGCAGGCTCAGGGCAGAGCTCATTGCTGTCTGCAACTCCCTGAAGGGAGGCTGTAGCCAGGTGGGGTTGGTTTCTTCTGCCAGGCAAGCAGCAACAGAAAAAGGGGGGACAGTCTCAAGTTGTGCCAAGGAAGGTCTGGGCTGGATGTTAGGAGGAAGTTGTTGTCAGAGAGAGTGATTGGCATTGGAATGGGCTGCCCAGGGAGGTGGTGGAGTCATCATCCCTGGAGGTGTTCAAACAAAGCCTGGATGTGTGTGCTAGTTTGAAGCTAGCTAGAATGTTCTGGTGAGAAGAACTAGATCATAGGCTGTGAAAGGGAAACGGTGGCAGTATCTACTTCACTCATAGGCTTGCTGAGAGGTATAAGAACAGGACTGTAAATATAGATAAGACATTGGGTCACTGCCTGGGCTTTGAGCTGTATTTCCTTCTCTAAACTAACCTAATCTGTGATTAATCCACCTGCTTCCTAACCCCCCTGGTCAGCCCTCCGTTCTTCCTTGGGCACAAGGCAACGTCTAGGGTAAGGGAGAGGGATAGGAGAAGGTGGAAGGGTGATTGGGAGCCCCTCCTGGGGACTCAGGTTTCTGGGAGGGCTGTTGTGTTTCTGTATTACCTTTCACCTTGTATATTCCTGTCTATAACTGTATGTACTGTAAATATCTGCTTGGATATTGTGCTAGCTGTAAATATTAGCTGTAAATATTAGCTGTAAATATATTCATTCAATTTCCAGAGCCACTGAGTTTAGTCTGGGTGATTACCAAAATGTGGGGGAGTGGGAAACACCCAAACCATCACAATGAGGCACTTAGTGCCATGGTCTGGTTGATAGGACAGGGCTGGGTTCTAGGTTGGACTGGATGAGCTTGGAAGTCTGTTCCAACCTGGTTGATTCTATGATTGTATGACAATAACTGGACTTGGAGTTCATTCTTATTTATGTCTATTTACTTCCATTTTCTGTTCACTCTGCTAAGACTGATTTTCTTCCTTTCCTTTCAGAACACTAGAAGTGTAATTGTTGAGACCACAAAAAGCTCAACGAATAATAAGAGCTCTCAGATTAGCAAACATTTCTAGTTCAGGCATTGCTAAAATAAGAGCTAATTTCTTTAGTCTCTCACCTTTTTCTCCCTGATCTTTCCCATTAACTGAAATGAAGCTAATTAGCTCTTTTCTCTCTCTGTATATGATTTCCACAGAAATATGTCCTGATATGCAGACCATACAGAGGGTATCTATTTCTCTAGTTTGGAAGGTGTTTTAAAAGATGTTCATAGAATCACAGAATCAAGCAGGTTGGAAGAGACCTCCAGGCTCATCCAGTCCAACCTAGCACCCAGCCCTAGCCAGTCAACCAGACCATGGCACTAAGTGCCTCATCCCGGCTTTGCTTCAACACCTCCAGGGATGGTGACTCCATCCCCTCCCTGGGCAGCCCATTCCAATGCCAATCACTCTCCCTGTCAAGAAATTCCTTAGCACTGCAGCTGTAGTAGTGACTAAAACATTGCCAGATACTGCTCCGAGACACTGAAACTTCATCATCCATACCCCTGAACTGCAGGAGTGGTCTCCACCACATGGCCAACAACTCCCAGTGCAAGTTAAGGAGTCACTGTGCACCAGGAACAGCTCTCAGTGGGTGGTTTGGATATGACCAACCATGTTTGGAAGGCAAACAGAGTTTAGCATGAACTGGAATTACTCCATGCTGGGTGGTACCTTTACTCTGCAGAGACAGCTTTGTTAGGGAAGTAGCAGGACAGATCAGAGCTCTTTTTTGCTTCTCAAGCTGCACTTTTAATTTCTGCTTTAGGAATGGGTATTATTTTGCAAACATCCCTTTCTGCTCTCTGATGCTTGATCTGTGCTCTCTGCTCTGCTGTTAGAGCACAACAGCCCTCCAGTAAGTAAGTACAGAAAGCACATGTTCATACTAACTGCAGGTGAGCTGTTACAGCACTGAACTCTAATCATTAAAAACACAGATTCGTGCTAACTGCAGGTGAGCTCTTGCAGCACTTGCAGGACCAGAAATCTCTCTCATGCTTAGAGCAATAGTTATAGCACCAATGTAGGCTGGGCAGTGATTGGCTTGAGAGCAGCCCTGAGGAGAGGGACTTGGGGGTGCTGGTGGATGAGAAGCTCAGTATGAGCTGTCAGTAAGCTGTTGCAGCACAGACAGCAACCAGAGCCTGAGCTGCAGCAAGAGGAGTGTGGGCAGCAGGGTGAGGGAAGTGATCCTCCCTCTTTGCTCTGCACTGCTGAGACCCCACCTGGAGTACTGCATCCAGTTCTGGAGCCCCTGGTACAAGAGGGATGTGGATTGTGCCAGGGAAAGTCTAGGCTGGATGTTAGGAGGAAGTTCTTCACAGAGAGAGTGATTGGCTTTGGAATGGGCTGCCCAGGGAGGTGGTGGAGTCTTCAAGAGAGGACTGGATGAGGCACTTAGTGCCATGGTCTGTTTGACTGGCTAGGGCTGGGTGCTAGGTTGGACTGGATGATCTTGGAGGTCTCTTCTGACCTGGTTGATTCTATGATTCTATGATTCTATGATGTGCTGGAAGGTGTCCAGAGAAGGGCCACAAGGCTGCTCAGAGGGCTGGAGCTGCTCTGCTATGAGGACAGACTGAGGGAGTTGGAGCTGTTCAGTCAGCAGAGGAGGAGGTTCTGTGGAGACCTTATTGTGGCCTTTCAGTGTCTTAAGGAGGCTACAAGAAAGCTGGGGAGGGACTTCTTAGGATATAAGGCAGTGATAGGACTGGGGGAATGGAACAAAGCTAGAAATGGGGAGATTCAGACTGGATGTTAGGAAGAAGTTGTTCAGCATGAGGGTGGTGAGAGCCTGGAATGGGTTGCCCAGGGAGGTGGTGGAAGCCTCATCCCTGGAGGTGTTTCAGACCAGGCTCTAGACAGCCTGCTCTGGTGTGAGGTGTCCCTACCCATGGCAGGGGGGTTGGAACAGATGATCCTTGTGGTGCCTTCCAACCCTGACTGATTCTATGATTCTATGGTGAGAACCTTGGGGATGGGCTGCTGCTCAACCATACTCTCCACAGGAGACAATGAGAGCAGGGCCAGTTTTGCAGGCAAAAGGACTTGTTATTGTAACAGTGATTTATGCACTACCATTGTCACACCCCTCTTTTCCCCTATCCTCATCAGCAGATCTGCCACTAGCACTCAGTGACATCATTTCAAGCAGCAGAGTTTATCAACTCTGTGAGACGACTGCCGTCAGTAATCAGAAGTAGCATTTGTAGCAGAGGCTGTTTCTGCTGCAATAATCATGTTCCTGTCAACCATTCTCATCTGAGGAAGAAATATGATTTGACAACAGATTACATTTCAGTATGTTAGAAAAGGAAATCTGCCTGATAAAGAGAAATAACTGACATGGCAGATTGCCAGGGAGTTACCACAGAGGGAGTGGGGCTATTGAATTCTTCATCAGGCATATAGGAAAGCAGGTATACATCAGTAGGCTGGGAGGTGAGCAGTCATAACTCCTGACTGCACACTTCCTCTCAGCCTGGGCAGCTGAGTATCACAGACCTGTTCCAAAGCTGATTGCTGAACTAATGAACAGAGAGAGAAATAAATGATGCAGATGTAGAGGTACCAAACCATTGGAGCTGGTCCAGAGGAGGCCAACAAGTTGCTCAGAGGGCTGCAGCTCTGCTATGAGCACAGGCTACAAGAGTTGGAGCTCTGCAGCCTGGAGAAGGCTTGGAGGAGACCTTGGAGTGGCCTTCCAGTATCTGAAGGAGGCTACAGGAGGGCTGGGGAGGGACTATTGACAAGGTCTGGTAATGACAGCATGAGGAGTAATGGATTTAAAGTGGCAGAGGGGAGATGGAAACTGGATGTTAGGGAGAAGTTCTTTGCAGTGAGGGTGGTGAGACACTGGCACAGGTTGCCCAGGGAAGTTGTGGAGCACAGAATCATCCAATGTGATCTTTGATCACATTGGGTGATTCTGTGCTTCACAACCTCCCTGGAGGTGTTCAGGACCAGGTTGGATGAGGCCTTTAGTGACCTCTGGAAGGTGTTCCTGCCTATGGCAGGGGGTTGGAACTGGATGAGCTTTGAGGTCCCTTCCAATCTAAACCATTCTGTGATTCTATGTTGCTGTGCAGTTTCCATGCAGAGGATCTCTTTACCTCGCACTCAGATTTAGAATTAAGAATACAGAAAGTCACATCTTGAGCCCTGAGGCTGCTAAGTCATCTTACCTGGGAAGGAGGTGGTGACTGCTCCCTTCCTGGAGGTGTTCAAAGCCAGGCTGGATGAGGCCATGAGTGACCTGCCCTAGGTAGAGGTGTCCCTGCCTATGGCAAGGGGTTGGAACTGGAAGATCCTTGGGGTCTCTTCCAACTTAAACCATTCTATGATGCTATGTTGCTACTTCCACTCTGCACCAACCAAAGCACCTACACCCCCCCAGTAACTCAGCTACTTCTAAAATAGCTTGAAGCCTAAAAATATTCACTCTGGAGTAAGAGTTCTTTTACATACTGTAGAAAGGAGGTAGGTACAAAGGATAACTGTGAGAATTTTTAAGTAGCAAAGGTTTGGCTTGTGAAAGAGCCAAATACAATAAATATTGAGGTGCAAAATGTCAAGGTACAAAACTTAGGTACTGGAAAAAGGTATTTGGAAGATATTGTGGTCGAAGACCTTGTGGGAAAGACATAGTTACTTTTTGTCCTTCAAACTTCTCAGAGGAAATCCTAACAGATATTTCAGATGAAAGTTTTAAGACAGGCTGCAGCTATTCCCCAAAGTCTTACATAAGCCTTAGTGGGTTAGGTAAAGAATTAAGACTTATTCAGCTGCTGCCAGTTATCATCTTAGTGTAATTGATTCAGTGTGCGAGCCCAGCTCGTATCTCATCTTATCAATAGCTGAAGTTGCTCCAAGCTGTTTGGTCTTTCAAGTGTCTCAAACACACAATCATTTAATAGCTCCTCCAACAGCTATCCCTCTCTGCATAATCCTTTTCTTCTTAATAACAGAGATTACTGGGAGAAAAAAGAAACCACTGGACAGAAAGTGAATTTTTAGGGCATGGAAACTTACAATTGTTTGGAAGCAAATAAAGAAAGATTTGATCTAGAAGCTGCAGTTGGTTTGCAAAGGTAGATCCAAGGCTCTGTTGAAAAATGGAAGTGAAACTGTGTTGAGACATTTTGCTTCTCTTACTCACTTAGTATCATAATACCCTTAAGGGGAAATGAATAGCTTCAATTGCTGCAGCTCCTTCTTATAGACAGGAATTCAGAAGAACAGTGTTATAAAATGATAAATGCATTTTAAAAAGGGTCTGCACATCCAGACATCTTTTATTAGACCTATTGAGGAGGCTCAGGAGTGACCTCATTGCTGTCTATAACAACCTGCAGGGAGGCTGTACCCAGGTGGGGTTGGTCTCTTCTGCCAGGCAAGCAGCAACAGAACAAGGGGACACAGCCTGAAGCTGTGCCAGGGGAGGTCTAGGCTGGATGTTAGGAGGAAGTTGTTGGCAGAGAGAGTGATTGGCATTGGAATGGGCTGCCCAGGGAGGTGGTGGAGTCACTGTGCCTGGAGGTGTTGAAGCCAAGCCTGGATGAGGCACTTAGTGCCATGGTCTGGTTGATTGGACAGGGATGGTTGCTAGGTTGGACTGGATGATCTTGGAGGTCTCTTCCAGCCTCACTGATTATATGATTGATTCTGTGGAACAGTTGTAGGCTGAGGTCTCTATGCCTCATTTTTACCTAGGCACTTTGTCCAGAGCAATGTGATGTAGTTGTAGGCTGAGGTCTCTATCTACTGCTGTGCTTTGTAACTCTAACCATAATGCAGCTATCTTGTTAGGATTCTTTTGGCATGCTATTCTTTCTATGGTTTCAAAGTCACTTTATCACTCAGACCAACTGTGGTTCAAAGATCTTGGCCTTAAATTCCCAGTGGTCAGCAGAAAGAGAATTGTGGCCTAGGAAGAGAAAAAGGGAAGAAACAGGAAACATAGACTATATCCTTTAAGAAAATAAAGCAAACAGGATTTTTCTTCCCCCCCCTCCCCCAAATGGTCACAACTCATTTTTATTCTTCAGCTACAAAACAGACATGCAAAAAAAATGATGCATTCTCATTTCACAAAAAGCCCACAAAGTGATTTTCACATAGGAAGAAAGGAATTCCACACAGCACTCTACACACCAGTCCCCAGATCCTGTGCACATGAAAATCTCTGGAGTGAATCATATAGGAAAGAGCACTGGTTGAAGGTTTCCATCCTGTGGTGCAGAACTGACTTGAGCAGAAGCATTCTGAAGTCAGGAGGTCTGCAAGCCAAGTCCTGCTGATCTAAATGCTGGACTTCTTTGGGAAGTGCTGGATGTAACTCATAGAGGATAAGCAGTGAGGAATGAAAAGAGGAAGAAGAAATGAACAGCTTTAAGAGAGAACCTTTGGATGCTTAGCAGAGCACTACAGGAGAGATGTGGAGGTGCTGGAGCAGGTCCAGAGGAGGGCAGTGAAGCTGGGGAAGGGCCTGGAGAATAAATCTTATGAGGAGTGACTTAGGGAGCTGGGGATGGTTAGTGTGAAACAGAGGAGGCTGAGGGGAGACCTCATTGCTGTCTACAACTACCTGAAGGGACATTGTGGAGAGGCTGCTGCTGGGCTCTGCTCGCAGGTAATTGGATATAGAACAAGGGAGAATGGCCTCAAGCTGAGGCTGGGGAGGTTTAGTTTGGACATGAGGAAAAACTTTTTCACTGTGAGAGTGGTCAGGGACTGCAATGAGCTGCCCAGGGAGGTGGTGGAGTCACCCAGCCTGGATGTGTTTAAGGGTGGTTTGGATGTGGTGCTTAGGGCTGTGATTCAAGGTCAGTGTTGTAGAGCAGGGTTCTAGGTTGGATTGATGATCCCGAGGGGCTTTGCCAACCTGCATGTTGCTGTGGTTCTGTGATCTTCAGATGCAGCTGAGCCAGCCCAGAGGACCAATGATTTTCAAACACAACATTCTGTCTGCCAATGTCTCTAACTCCCCAGGTGTGCTTTGACTTTGAAACAGGGGTCTAGTAATTGTTCATGCTTTAAATAAAGACATGGTGGAGCAATAAAATCTTTATAAACATCACTTAATGATCCATAAAACAGACCAGTGATGTAATGCCATAATTTACAGTTTCAAGCTTTAAAATCATCAAAATATTTGGTTCTGTTTAACATGTCTAGCTTGGGTGGGCAGGTGGGAGCCAGTCTTACTACATCCAAAGTGCTATACCTTTGGGTTTAGTCAAGAGCAAGAAAAGTAGAGCAGAGTATTACTAATTGGTAAAAGTAGCTGACATGAGCTCATGCAGTGCAGTAGCTACTCATATCTTGGGAATGTGCCTCTCTGCAAAGGGATGTATACAGCTATTCCCTGAGTGAAGGTGTAAAGGGAGAGTGGAAGTGATGCATTGGCTTTGCTTTGACTACCTGTGTCTGGGTGAGTGCTTAGAATCATAGAATCAGTCAGGCTTGGAAGGGACCACAAGGATCAGCCAGTTCCAAACCCCCTGCCGTGCCCAGGGACACCCTGCCCTAGAGCAGGCTGCCCACAGCCTCATCCAGCCTGGCCTTAAACACCTCCAGCCATGGGGCCTCAACCACCTCCCTGGGCAACCCATTCCAGCCTCTCACTACTCTCATGCTCAACAACTTCCTCCTCTCCTCTAAGCTGAACCTACCCAGCTCCAGCTTTGCTCCATTCCCCCCAGTCCTGTCACTCTCTCAGAGCCTGAAAAGTCCCTCCCCAGCTTTTTTTGGAGCCCCCCTTCAGATCCCAAAAGGCCAGTGCTTAACAGATGTGTGTGGGCTAGGACCCTTTTGTTCTAGGCTACACCTAGTGAATGGACTCTGATTTGGGATGCTGGAGAGTGATTTCCTTCTCAATAGCTCAGGCACTCTCTAGAGGTGTTCCTCAGGCTTCCCTTCCTCTCCCCTTTGCCTAAATGAAGCTTTGGGTTTCTCTCAAACTTTTGTACCTCTCATATCTGAAGTTAAATGGGTTTAATGCCAGGTGGCAGTGACTCATTTCTGAATTGAAAAGAAGGAAATGACTTGCAAAGTAATTTTTCTTACAGTTTAGATTGAACTATTCAACAGTCTAACCTTAGAGCAAACATCTTATCACTTAGAAGGTGAATATAGAAGGACCTGGACCTGAAGGAGCAGGTACAGAGGAGGGCCATGAAAATGATCAGAGGGTTGGAATGCCTCTGCTACAAGGACAGGTTGAGGGAGCTGGGTTTCAGCTTGGAGAAGAGGAGGCTCTGGGGAGACTTAACAGCAGCCTTCCACTAGCTGAAGGGGACTACAAGAAGGATGGAGAGAGACTGCAGTGCCAGGGCGAGGGACAATGACTTCAAATGAGAGCAGAGCAGATTTAGATTGGATGTTAGGAACAAGTTATTTACTATGAGGGTGGTGGAACACTGGAACAGCCTGCTCAGGGAGGTAGTTGTGGCCCCATCCCTGGAGATATTCCATGTGAGGCTTGATAAGGCTCTGGAAAACCCAATCTAGTTGAGGATGTCCCTGCTGACTGCAGGGAGAGTTGTACTAGATGACCTTCACAGAATCAGAGAATCAACCAGGTTGGAAGAGACCTCCAAGATCATCCAGTCCAACCTAGCACCCAGCCCTGGCCAGTCAACCAGACCATGGCACTAAGTGCCTCATCCAGGCTTTGCTTCAATACCTCCAGAGACGGTGCCTCCACCACCTCCCTGGGCAGCCCATTCCAATGCCAATCACTCTCTCTGCCAACAACTTCCTCCTAACATCCAGCCTAGACCTCCCCTGGCACAGCTTGAGACTGTGTCCCCTTGTTCTGTTGCTGGTTGCTGTTTCCCCTCATCCTATCACTGCAGTCCTTTGTACAGAGTCCCTCCTCAGCCTTCTTGCAGGCACACTTCAAGTACTGGGGAGATGCTATCATAGAATCATAGAATCAACCAGGTTGGAAGAGACTTCCAAGATCATCCAGTCCAACCTAGCACCCAGCCCTGTCCAATCAACTAGACCATGGCACTAAGTGTCCCATCCAGTCTTTTCTTCAACACCTCCAGTGACAGCAAATCCACCACCTCCCTGGGCAGCCCATTCCAATGCCAATTTAGTGTTAGTGAGGAAAACCAAATCTTTGGTGACCTGCCACGCTCTAGCAGTGCCAATGGCTGCATTTTGGTTAGAGTCCACAGGCTCAGGCAGAAGAATTCTATTGTGAAATATTGCTGCCATCATGACACACATTTTTGTTTTGTTCTTTAAAATACTTAATACTAAATTCACTTAAGCCTTTGCACGACAGTAGCATCTGGAGAGTTTTTCTGTTTCTTAAGTAGCAAGCAGGACTAGTTTTCCACTTCTGGAAAATGTTACTTTCAGGGAGGTAAAGGATTTACAATTAGGGAGGGGGAAAAAAAGCCAAGAAATGCAGTAGTGGGAGCAAGACTTCTCTCTTTGGGAGTCGTAGTTGCCAGGCACATCAATGTTGGCTCACAAACCACATGGAAACACAACAGAAAATATCAATAAATGTAACTTCAAACCCCTCTTTTCCCCCCTCCTCCTCTCTGATGCTGTATATTTCTACCAATTTGACAACGTGAAGGGTGTGAGGGGAGCTTAGAATCGTACAATCATACAATCATGTGTACTAGGATGGAGCAAAGGAGTTTTCTGTTTCTTCATAGAATCAGTCAGTTTGGAAGAGACCTCCAAGCTCAACCAGCCCAACCTATCACCCAGCCCTAGACAATCAACCAGACCATGGCACTAAGAGCCCCATCCAGGCTTTGCTTCAACACCTCCAGGGATGGTGACTCCACCACCTCCCTGGGCAGCCCATTCCAATGCCAATCACTCTCTCTGGCAAGAAATTCCTCCTAACATCCAGTCTATATCTCCCCTGGCATAACTTGAGACTGTGTCCCCTTCTTCTGTTGCTGGTTGCCTGGCAGAAGAGCCCAACCCCACCTGGCTACAACCTCTGTGGATATCTCTAGCTCTGAAACAAAGGCTGTAACTCATCCTAGCATTAGCTACAGCTGAAGTAGAAAAATAACTTTGGGGAAATAACAATTTCCACACAGCAAAGATGAAAGTTGTAAGTTCTGGGAAGTTCTTTTCTTTTATGAAATAATAATAGCAAAAAAGATGGTTATAAACATCTCAAATTCAGTAAACTCTTGGGAACAACTATTAGAAACAAACCCAGAAGATGCTAGCTCGATAGTTGATGATCCTAAGTTTGCTTTGGGTTTGTGTGACCTACTTTGAAGCTATTTAACTGACAAAGTGCTGAAAAACATTGGGGATGATTTATGATGGTAATAATGGTCTTGAATTTCAGGGCTTGCAAGAAATGCTTGCTACTATCTCCCACTGCCTTCAAGGTTGCATCCTGCCTTCTCTGGTTCAGTGCCAGCAATGATAACTCATGTCTTCAACATCTCCCAGTTTGCTTACAGCAGTGCAGTTTACTCATGCTGGAAAGCATCAGCCCTGGGAAAGTTGCAGCTGGTGCAGATGCAGGAGCAGTTCACTTCCTCAGACTCATCAGCCACAAAAGGCTTTGTTGTGCACTTGCAGCCCACACACTATCTAAATTGGTCTCTAGAGGTGAACCAATTAAATACAACTCCATGGGTCTGTGTGATGCCTGCTTGGGACACTCAGTTAAGGCCATGGAAAGGGTGGAATGAACTCAAGCCTAAGTGAGACTGTGGTTTCTATGCCATTTTACTTCATGGGAAGCATGTTTCAGCCTCTTCCTGTGCTTTCTTCCTTGGGTAGCAAATTCCTGTGCTAAAATTCATTCTGCTCTTTGGGAAACCAACATAAAAGAAGGCACCAAGGGGGAAAAGGATCTGGGGGTCCTAGTGGATGGAAGGCTGACCACGAGTCAGCAATGTGCTCTTGAGGCCAGCAGGGCCAGTGCCATTCTGGGGTGGATTAGAAGGGTTATGGTTAGTGTCACAGAATCAGTCAGGGTTGGAAGGGACCACAAGGATCATCTAGTTCCAACTCTCCTGCCATGGCCACGGACACCCTACCCTAGATCATGCTGCCCACAGCCTCATCCAGCCTGGCCTTAAAAAGGCCAGGGTAGGTCAAGAGAGGTTCTTCTGCTCCTCTACTCTGCCCTGGTGAGGCCACATCTGGAGGACTGTGTCCAGTTCTGGGCCCCCCAGTTCAAGGGGGACATAGAACTGCTTGAGAGAGCCCAGCTCAGAGCCACAAAGATGCTGAAGGGAATGGAACATCTCTGGTATGAGGAGAGCCTGAGGGAGCTGGGGCTGTGCTGCTGGGAGAAGAGGAGACTAAGAGGTGACCTCATCAGTGGTTATAAAGATGTAAAGGTGAGTGGCAGGAGGCTGGAGCCAGGCTCTGCTGGGTGATGCCCAGTGACAGGAGAAGGGGCAGTGGGTGGAAATTGAGGCAGAGGAAGTTCCATTCAAACATGAGGAGAAATTTTTTCCCTGTGAGGGTGACAGAACCCTGGAACAGGCTGCTCAGGGGAGTTGTGGAGTCTCCCTCTCTGGAGATATTCAATGCCCACCTGGATGTGTTCCTGTGTGATCTGCTCTGGGTGATCCTGCTCTGGCAGGGGATTGGAGTGGATGAGCTTTCCAGGTCCCTTCCAGCCCCTGACATGCTGTGATTCTGTGAAAAGAAACAGAGGATTTACCAAAGTGAAAGACAGCAGAATGTGTCTCACTTCCTAGGAAGTTGTAGCTATGGGGGCAAGCAGTCACTGAAGTCATTAGCTCTGTCTGTGCAATGTATAGACAGCAGCAGAACTTGTGAGTCATACAAAGCTGCTCTCTGCCAACAACTTCCTCCTAACATCCAGCCTAGACCTCCCCTGCCACAACTTGAGACTGTCTCTCCTTCTTCTGTTGCTGGTTGCCTGGCAGAAGAGCCCAACCCCACCTGGCTACAGCCTCCCTGCAGGCAGCTGCAGACAGCAATGAGCTCTGCCCTGAGCCTCCTCTTCTGCAGGCTGCACACCCCCAGCTCCCTCAGCCTCTCCTCACAGGGCTGTGCTCCAGGCCCCTCACCAGTTTCTTCACCCTTCTCTGGGCATATTCCAGTACCTCATCATCTCTCTTGAAAAACAGACCCTCTGTTTGCTTGATCTGCAAGACTGGTTTAGGGAATATTTTGTACACATTAGCTGGAAAAGAATTCTATGTGAAAAACTTTTTTTCTCTTGTTACTTCTGTCTATCTCCTTGTTTCTGCTTGGAAAACACTCTAATCCAAAGAAAACATGAATTGTTTTTTCAGGGGGAGTGGATTCTACTTTGTAAAGTCACTTAACAGCAAAGAGCATCCAACTAACTGATGAATTATGGGATGTCAGGGGCTGGAAGTGACCTCAAAAGCTCATCCAATCCAACCCCACTGCCAGAGCAGGATCTCCTATACCAGATCACTCAGGAACACATCCAAGTGGGTTTTTTATTATCTGCAGATAGGGAGACTCCACAGCTCCCCTGGGCAGCCTGTTCCAGTGTTCTTTAAGAAAAGTAAAGGTTTACAAAAGCACAAAAGAACTAAGTACTTTGAAAGGTATTTGCATCAGGAAAGAAATAAAACATAAATTCAGTTGAGTTTTAAAATATTAACTTAAATGAATGAAAAGAAATGAAAATAAATAAAATCAACATAAAATATGAAATAAGAATCATAGAATCAACCAGGTTGGAAGAGACCTCCAAGATCAGCCAGTCCAACCTAGCACCCAGCCTTGTCCAATGAACCAGACCATGGCACCAAGTGCCTCATCCAGGCTTTAAGAAATAAAATGAAGCATAAAATAACAGAAAATAAAAATTAGAAAATAAACCACAAAATAACATTTAAAAATAGTTAAATTAAATGTAAATGAAATAAAATAAAAGTAAAATAAAATAATTAAAAGGAAGAAGAAGAGGAAGAGGAAGAGGAAGAGGAAGAGGAAGAGGAAGAGGAAGAGGAAGAAAGAGAAGGAGAAGGAGAGGAAGAAGGAGGTGAAGAAGAAGAAGAAGAAGGAGGAGGAGGAGAAGGAGGAGGAAGAGAAGAAGAATAAGAAGATGATGATGGAGGAGGAGAAGAGGAAGAAGAAGAGGAAGAAGAGGGAGAAAAAGGGGAGGAGGAGGAGGAGGAGGAGGAGGAGGAGGAGGAGAAGAAAGAGGGGGAGGAGAAGAAGGAGGATGTGGATAAGAATAAGAAGGAGGAGGGAGATGAGAATAAGAAGGAGGAGGAGGAGGAGGAAGAGAAGGAGAAGAAAGAGAAGAAAGAGGAGGAGAAGAAGGGGGAGGAGAAGAAGAAGAATAAGGAGGAGGAGAAGGAGAAGAAGGAGAAGAAGGAGGAGGAGGAGGAGGAGGAGGAGGAGGAGGAGGAGGAGGAGGAGGAGGAGGAGGAGGAGGAGGAGGAGGAGGAGGAGGAGGAGGAGAGACAGAGAAAGAATGTCACTACAACAGCCATACCAGCTGCAATCTTGATAAGAAAATATGCCAAGCATTTCTAAACCCTCCTGCAGCCTCTGCACTGACCGCAGCGCAATAAAGACCTCCCATAAGCACAGACGTTATTGAACAGCTAATTGTCATGGCCAAGATCAGTTCCATATAGCCCCAAAGTTCAGAGAGGAGCAGCCAATTACATTTATTATGAATATATTGCCAAGGATAGACAAGGTTCAATTGTACTGAATGGTTCTTGAGGTCGTGGAGCATCGTTCTGCTAAGGTTTCCAGCTGGCAAATGCCTTCTCTCACTCTCTCAGTCCCCTGTGTTTATGTTCTGACTGTACTCATGACAGCAGAATTACTGACCCTGCCTGTGCAGCCACAGGATGGTTGTTTTCAATGAGAAGTGTGTGAAAATTATTAACTGGGCTCTGAACAAGTGATTCACATTTCCCAGCTCAGGCCTGATCTCTTGGTTAGAATTAATGTCCCACCTTGAGTCTGGGTTTTGGAGAGCCCGTTCTGCTTGAGCAGCTCAGTGTCCAGGAAGAGAGTTGGTTTACCACATTTTATTGGCAAATAAAATTGGAGACTAGGTTTGTAAATTGTGTCTGGCTGTGCTCTGGGAAAGCATGAGGGGGTTACTGTGAGCATTCCTTGTGTTTGGGCCATTAAACTGGCTGAGTGTGGAGGCTCAGCCCTTTGCTACCACAGGCAGGCTCATCAGCTAATCTGCTGTGTAAAGCATGACAGCAGTGTGGCCCTTTCACTGCAGGAACAGTAGGACAGTTAAACCATTCCACAGCCAAATCCTTTTGCCTGCAAAACTGGCCCTGCTCTCATTGTCTCCTGGGGAGAGTATGGTTGAGCAGCAGCCCATCCTCAAGGTTCTCACCATAGAATCATAGAATCAGTCAGGGTTGGAAGGCACCACAAGGATTCCCAACACCCCTGTCATGGACAAGGACACCTCACACTAGATCAGGCTGTCTAGAGCTTCATCCAGCCTGGCCTTAAACACCTCCAGGAATGAGGCTTCCACCACCTCCCTGGGCAAACCCCTTCCAGGGTCCCACCACCCTCATGCTGCATCACTTTGTCAGTAGCTTAGAGAGCTGCACACTGGGTGATTGACTGAGTCCTACTCTAGGTACTGTTGACTCTACTGACTAGATGTCTACAAAACACAGTTCTGAGTTACAGAGCTAGCCACATACAGACACTCAAGGTTCCTCACTTGCTTTTGCTTCCCTCTGTGAATCATAGAATCAAGCAGGTTGGAAGAGACCTCCAAGCTCATCCAATTCAACCTAGCACCCAGCCCTAGACAATCAACCAGACCATGGCACTAAGTGCCTCAGCCAGGCTTTGCTTCAACACCTCCAGGGATGGTGACTCCACCACCTCCCTGGGCAGCCCATTCCAATGCCAATCACTCTCTCTGCCAACAACTTCCTCCTAACACCCAGCCTAGACCTCCCCTGGCACAACTTGAGACTGTGTCCCCTTGTTCTGTTGCTGTTTGCCTGGCAGAAGAGACCAACCCCACCTGGCTACAGCCTCCCTTAAGGTAGGTGCAGACAGCAATGAGCTCTGCCCTGAGCCTCCTCTTCTGCAGGCTGCACACCCCCAGCTCCCTCATAGTCTGGTTGTTTGGCTAGGGCTGGGTGCTAGGTTAGACTGGCTGATCTTGGAGGTCTCTTCCAACCTGGTTGATTCTATGATTACATGATTCTATGATTCACTGTTCAAGCAGCAATTTAAAACCACAGCCTTGGTAAGGGTTCATTTTCTTTTGTCAGAGGAGTGACAATGACCTTCTCTGCAAGGCAGCAAGGACTGGGACAGTCTTTGTGTGACACCCTCTAGAAGTTATCATGACCTTACCATCACATCACTCCTTAGAAAAATGAAAGCCATGCAACATGCATTGCCCCAACTATCTGCATGCAGCTTTGCATACCACAGCTACTGAAGCACGTTGGGACTGAGTCCAGATGTTTTGACATCCTTCAGAAGAATGTTAAGATCTTTAAACAAATCTATTTCCCTTGTTAGGCCAGATGCCAGATGTAAACTGTCTTATTACATTAATGGAACTGCAGTGGTATCAATGGAGCTTCCCCAAGCCCTGCATCAGTGTCTTAAGGAGGCCTACAAGAAAGCTGGGAAGGGACTTTTTAGGCTGTCAGGTAGTGATAGGACCGAGAGGAATGGAACAAAGCTGGAAATGGGGAGATTCAGACTGGATGTTAGAAAGAAGTTCTTCAGCATGAGGTTGGTAGACCCTGGAATGGATTGCCCAGGGAGGTGGTGGAGTCACCGTCCCTGGAGGTATTGAAGCAAAGCCTGGATGAGGCACTTAGTGCCATGGTCTGGTTGACTGGCTAGGGCTGGGTGCTAGGTTGGCCTGGATGATCTTGGAGGTCTCTTCCTACTTGTTTGATTCTGTGATTCTAAAATGGCATATGAACTAATCTATTGTACTTTCAATAAGATGGGATCCATTTCCATTTCTCAGCTTTCTTTCTTTCTTTCTTTTTGGTTTTGGTTTAGTCATTTATTAATAAATGACTTCAATTTAAGTCATATCTATTTAATGCACTTCCTCTTTTAAGAGGTAAGGGAAGATGAATCTGATTTTGGACAAAATCTACCAACATTTTATATGTAACTTTAGTTGTTAAGCACCTGGGACTGAAAAAATAATATGTGACATTTTCTAGTGACACTTGAACATTGTTCTTGTTCAATGCTCTCTGAATGGTTTGGGGGTACAATTACAAGGGGGTTCCAAATTTATTCACATCACTTTGTCAATCCGTCCTTCAGCATCCAAAAATGACTTGGCTCTTGTGTCAGTTGAAGATCTCAGCCCTAACACTGAGGGTATTCTCCAGACATTTTCACTCTCTCAGCTGGTGTCAGCCAACAGGCCTGTAGGTCAGCCAGAAAACTGTTTAAGGATGTACAACAGAAAAGACAACAACAGGGTAAAAATAAACATGAAGAGCATCACGGGCCATATGCCTTCCAGTTAAAGGAAGATTGTTCTCCTATGGGGAGGGGGGGGGGAGGGAAAGAGGTCTTTAAGTATAAAAAATAATTATCCTGTGCATTTTGAGAGCTTTTTCACATCAAATTCAAGAAGAAAAAAAAAAAGAAAAGAAGGTTTTGTAACATTGGAGAGACAAAAAATGTTGCTGTGAGGATGCTCAAAGGGCTGCAGCAGCTCTGCTCTGAGCACAGGCTGAGAGAGTTTGGGCTCTGCAGTCTGGAGAAGAGAAGGCTTGGAGGAGACCTTGGAGTGGCCTTCCAGGATCTGAAGGGGACCTACAGGAAAACTGGGGAGGGACTATTGACAAGGTCTTGTAATGACAGGATGAGGAGGAATGGGTTTAAACTGGCAGAGGGGAGATGGAAACTGGATGTTAGGAGGAAGTTCTTTGCAGAGAGGGTGGTGAGACACTGGCACAGGTTGCCCAGGGAGGTTGTGGAGCACAGAATCACCCAATGTGATCGAAGATCACATTGGGTGATTCTGTGCTCCACAACCTCCCTGGAGGTGTTCAAGGCCAGGTTGGATGAGACCTGTTCTAGTGGGCAATGTCCTTGCCATAGGCAGGGGCTTGGAACTGGCTGAGCTGTGAGGTCCCTTCCAACCTAAACCCCTCTACGACTCCACGATTCCAAGCAGTCGTTGCCTCAAGCGGTTCAAGCACCCATCCCTCTGTGCTCCATGGCAACTAAAAAAGAGCTCATTTGAAATGCTTTTACTTGTAGCAGGCTGCCCACAACTCTTGCAGCTTCAGTGCTGTGAGAGATTTAGCAGAAATTCAAACAACAAGACCCTGTTCAGTCTGGTGGTTACTGTCTTGCCAAATCATCTGTCTGGGTACCGTGCCAGCCTCTCTATCACTTGTGGCCTTTCCTTGGCTTCTGCTCAGAGAGGCTTAGGAACTGTTTGTTGTTTGATGGAGCCCTCAGAGATTATTCTTGGAGAGAGTTATTTCTGTAAACCAGAAGGCAGTGCCTAAACATTCTTTGACCAAGCTTTGAAATAGGAGCATTTGGGTGGGCTCTCCCCCTGCTGAGTGTTCCCTGAGAACCAGCAAACCAGATTGGAGGTTTACACCCCCAGATTTGTGTTTGTCATTCAGCAGGTTAGGAGAGTCAGGAACACTGGTGTTTGTGCAGGCTTCTCCAGGGCATCAATGCTGTCATCACAATGTGAAAGTTACTCACTGTCTTGCAGAACCAGGTCAATTTTAGCCTGGAGAAGAGGAGGCTCAGGGGTGACCTCATAGAATCATAGAATCAATAAGGTTGGAAGAGATGTCCAAGATCATCCAGTCCAACTTATCACCTAGCCCTATCCAATCATCTAGACCACGAGGGAGCTGGGGTTCTTTAGTCTGGAGGAGACTCAGGGATGATCTCATTGCTGTCTACAACTACCTGAAGGGAGGCTGTAGCCAGGTGGGGTTGGTCTTTTCTGCCATGCCACCAGCAACAGAACAAGGGGACACAGTCTCAAGTTGTGGCAGGGGAGGTCTAGGCTGGATGTTAGGAGGAAGTTGTTGTCAGAGAGAGTGATTGGCATTGGAATGGGCTGCCCAGGGAGGTGGTGGAGTCACCGTGCCTGGAGGTGTTGAAGCAAAGCCTGGATGAGGCACTTAGTGCCATGGTCTGGTTGATTGGATAGGGCTGGGTGCTAGGTTGGACTGGATGATCTTGGAGGTCTCTTTGAACCTGCTCAATTCTATGATTCTGTGACAGACAGCAAGTTTCTGTGTCAAAAACAGTATGGAAGGCAATCAGGCAGGAATTGGTGTTTGGGGCTCTGCATGGACACACATATAAGTGTATGCTCCCAGTCACTGTGCGTTTGACTTGAGCATCTCCCCTGCATAGACTGAGAGCCCTGGGGCTGGTTTGTCTGGAGAAGAGATTGAGAGCAGAACTCATCAACACCAGTAAATACCTGAGAGGTGAGCGTCGAGTGGATGGGGCCAATATCTCTGCAGTGGTGTGCAGCAGTAGGACAAGGAGCAATGGGTACAAACTGGAGCAGAGAAGGTTTCACCTCAACATGAGGGAAACTTCTTTACAGTGAAGGTGACAGAGCTCTGGGACAGGCTGCCCAGAGAGGCTGTGGAGTCTCCTCTGGAAACTGTCAAAACTCACTTGGCAGTATTCCTGTGTGGCCTGCCCTAGGGGATCCTGCCTTGGCAGGGTGGGTTGGACTTCACAGGCTCACAGGATACTAGGGGTTGGAAAAGACTCAAGGAGATCATCGAGTCCAACCCCCCTGCCAGAGCAGGACCATGCAATCTAGCTCAGGGCACACAGGAACACATCCAGACAGGCCTTGAAAGGCTCTAAGGAAAGGAGACTCCACAGCCTCTCTGGGGAGCCTGTGCCAGTGCTCTGGGACCCTTCCAGTCAAGAAGTTCACAGGATCACAGGATCACAGGATCATAGTATCACAGTATCATCAGGGTTGGAAGAGACCTCACAGATCACCAAGTCCAACCCTTTACCACAGAGCTCAAGGCCAGACCATGGCACCAAGTGCCACGTCCAGTCCTGCCTTGAACAGCTCCAGGGACGGCGACTCCACCACCTCCCCGGGCAGCCCATTCCAGTGTCCAATGACTCTCTCAGTGAAGAACTTTCTCCTCACCTCCAGCCTAAATTTCCCCTGGTGCAGCCTGAGGCTGTGTCCTCTTGTTCTGGTGCTGGCCACCTGAGAGAAGAGAGCAACCTCCTCCTGGCCACAACCACCCCTCAGGTAGTTGTAGACAGCAATAAGGTCTCCCCTGAGCCTCCTCTTCTCCAGGCTAACCAATCCCAGCTCCCTCAGCCTCTCCTCGTAGGGACAAGGAGTTCCTCCTTGTGTTGAGCTGGAACCTCCTGTACTGCAACTTACACCCATTGCTCCTTGTCCCTTCCAACCTGTACCATTCTGTGAGTGTGATTTGTCTGGGAGCCATGCATTATACTTTTTGTTCCCTCTTTTGTCCATGTAAGGTAAAACAAAAAGAGAAGAAAAATCACTGTGTCTTCAGAGGAAAAGTACAGCTCCAACCCTGAAGTATATTACACAGGATGGAAAAACACTTTGCCTGAGCTGATCACGTTTTGGGGGATGTGGTTTTAAAGTAATTGTCATTGAAAAGAAAAAGTCCAAGTGTTTGAAAACTAAACCCTGAAATGTTTTCCCAAATATCAAATGGGAGGGTTTTTTTTTTGACTGCTCTCCTGCTTCAGCTAATTCATCCTCCTGTAATTGAGTTCAGACCAAGGAATCATTTGGGTCTTTCCAATTGCAACCTCGTGACAAGCAACTTGAGGCTGAAGGAAACTTAAGTGCCAGTGCTGTTAGTCTGCCTCAGAACCAGAGTTTATTTGCTTTCTGCCTTGCTGTCAAAGAGTGGATGTAGGCAAATCTATTCCAATTACATTAATATTCATAACAATGATTTCATCATTCTTCCTAATGTGTGGCACTCAGCGAGCTGACAGCCAGAGAAAAAGCCTTCTCTCCACATCTGCCACAGGACACAGCTGCAGAGCTGGCCCTGAGTGAGCTGCCTGGGATACTGAAACCAAGAGAGCTGCACTGATTGCTCAGCTATGATCACCTCTCAGCGGCTCTGCAGCTACTTTGTGCTCTTTGGGACACACACTCTAGTGTGCCAGACAGAGGGCTTCAAAACCCTGGTCAGTTGCTTCTCATTGTGAGAAAGAGTGGCCCAGTGGAGGCCAGTGACAAGTGGAGTCCCCCAAGGATCAGCCCGGGGACCAGTCTTGTTCTTTGTGGGTGCCATGGACAGAGGCGTTGAGTGCAGCCTCAGCAAGTTTGCTGCCTACATCAAGCTGTGTGGTGCTGCAGCCAGGCTGGAGGGCAGGGATCCATCCAGAGGCACCTGGACAGGCTGGAGAGGTGGGCACAAGCCAACCTCAGGAGGTTCAACAAGACCAAGTGCAGTGTCCTGCATCTGGGTCGAGGCAATGCCAAGCACAAATGCAGGCTGGGCAGTGAGTGTCTGGAGAGCAGCCCTGGGGAGAGGGACTTGGGGGTGCTGCTGGATGAGAAGCTCAGCAGGAGCCAGCAGTGTGCACTTGCAGCCCAGAAAGCCAAGCAGAGCCTGGGCTGCAGCAGGAGAAGTGTGGCCAGCAGGGCCAGGGAGGTGATTCTCCTCCTCTACTGCACTCTGCTGAGACCCCACCTGGAGTACTGCATCCAGCTCTGGAGTCACTGTTACAAGAGGCTATGGATGTGCTGGAAGGTGTCCAGAGAAGGGCCACGAGGATGATCAGGGCTGGAGTGCCTTTGCTATCAGGACAGACTTGAGGGAGTTGAGGCTGTTCAGTCTGGAGAGGAGAAGGCTCTGTGGAGACCTTATTGTACCATTTCAGTATCCTAAGTGGGCCACAAGGAAGCTGGGAAGGGACTTTATAGGATGTCAGGCCTGGGGGGGAATGGAACAAAGTTAGAAATGGGGAGATTCAGACTGGATGTTAGGAAGAAGTTCTTCAGCATGAGAGTGGTGAGAGGCTGGAATGGGTTGCCCAGGGAGGTGGTGGAAGCCTCACCCCTGGAGGTGTTTCAGGCCAGGCTGGATGAGGCTGTGGACAGCCTGATCTAGTGTGAGGTGTCCCTGCCCATGGCAGGGGGGTGGAACTGAATGATCCTTGTGGTGCCTTCCAACCCTGACTGCTTCTATGATTCTCTGACTCTATGTGAAGACGCCAGCAGAATTCCTTTGAACCAGACACTAACTCCTGAGCTTTTCCCTTTGTGCCTTCATCCCCCTTGAGGCACTTAGTGCCATGGTCTGGTTGATTGGATAGGGCTGGGTGCTAGGTTGGACTGGATGAGCTTGGAGGTCTCTTCCAACCTGCTTGATTCTATCATTCTGTGATTCTATTCTATGAGGCTTCCACCACCACCCTGGACAACCTGTTCCAGGGTCTCACGACCCTCATGGTGGAAAATGAGGTCAATGAGGACAAGAAGAATGGTTAAAAATTGGAAGAGTTTCTATGCAACAAGTGCAAAACGATCCTCTAGTGCAAAGCAAGCACAATGCAAGGAACACAGAGTCCATTAGAATAACAGCTGGTGTAGAGCAGGCAGAGCTTGTTCACTGCTTTCACTTTCCTGCATGAGATGATGTGCAAACTGCAATGCCTTTTTGTCCAGACCCTTGGAAGCACACAAAATCCAAATGGTGAGGCTTCATCATCAAAAATAAAGCACTGGGGGGAAAACCTGCTGTCATTAAACAAAAGGCACAGCCTCTGACTTAAGAAGTTCCTGAGCAAACTGGCTCAGCCAGCATGGGTATAGGTCCTGCCTGACCAACCTGAGCTCCTTTTATGATCAGGTTCCTGCCTGGTGAATGTGGGGCAGGCTGTGGATGGAGTCTGCCTGGACTGCAGCAAAGCCTTTGGCACCGTCTGCCACAACAGGTTCCTGGCCAAGCTGGCAGCTCCTGGCTTGGACAGATTCACCCTGATATGGGTCAAGAACTGGCTGGAAGGCTGGGCCCAGAGAGTGCTGGTGAATGGTGCCACATCCAGTTGGCAGTTCTGGAGCAATCTGGCTCTGCTTTTACCCTCTGTCTCAGACTTTGACTGCATGTGGAGATTCTTCTCCAGAAAAACAGCTTTTAGGGAGGAGCTTGATTTTACCTGGCACAAGCTTTTCTGTGCTCTTACCTGGAATGAGCCACCCAGTTGAACTGGGAGCCTCTCAACATCCTTTGTCAAGAGGAGGAAGAAGGGCTGCAGTCTTCATAAGACATGACATAAACTGCTAGGACACATCAGTTTGGGTTAAACCAGGCAGAAAAGAAACTTGAGACTCAAACAAGGCAGAGGGCTTGTTAAAACAGACTGGGAAAGCCTGATGTAAGAGATGGTGTTTTAAAAGGATAAAACTTTATCATGTTGCTCCTCATTTTTCAGTCTCCACAACAGGATGAAACAGCACAGGGGGGATTATTGCATGTTTGATTTTGCTCATAATTCAGCAAGCAATAATGCTGTGTCCCGAGTTTGCAAGGCTCATGGATCTCAGGGGAGATTACTTTGCTGTAAGGATTGTCTGTGCAATGTTTTGGTGACTGTGGTTGGATATCTCCTGCTCTGTTAGAGCACACAAATCACCAGCAAGGTACCAGCCACAGCTGCTTAGAAATGTCTTTGATAAAACCCCACGGACTGGAGGTCTGTGACTTTGAGCTCAGGGCACTGAACAGGAGAGCTGCCATCACTTGAAGCATAGAATCACAGAATCAACCAGCTGGGAAGAGACCTCCAAGCTCAGCCAGTCCAACCTAGCACCCAGCCCTAGCCAGTCAACCAGACCATGGAACTAAATGCCCCATCCAGGCTTTTCTTCAACACCTCCAGGGATGGTGACTCCACCACCTCCCTGGGCAGCCCATTCCAATGCCAATCACTCTCTCTGCCAACAACTTCCTCCTTGAGTGGAAACTCATGTGGGATTGCAATGGTTGCAGGATGCCAGCTCCTAGCTCCTTTTTCCTAGAAGGGGCTGTAAGTTCCTCTGATGATCTTCAGAAGCCTGGAGGCTTTTTTTTTCTTCCATCTCCAGTGAGACTGTGCAAAACAGGTCTGTGCATCATAGAATCATAGAATGGTTTAGGTTGGAAGGGACCTCAAAGCTCAGCCAGTTCCAAGCCCCTGCCATAGGCAGGGACACCTCCCACTAGAACAGGTCACTCAGGGCCTCATCCAAACTGGGCTTGAACACCTCCAGGAGGTTGTGGAGCACAGAATCACCCAGTGTGATCAAAGATCACATTGGGTGATTCTGTGCTCCACAACCTCCCTGGGCAACCTGTGCCAGTGTCTCACCACCCTCACTGCAAAGAACTTCTTCCTAACATCCAGTTTCAATCTCCCCTCTGCCAGTTCAAACCCATTCCTCCTCATCCTGTCATTACCAGACCTTGTCAATAGTCCCTCCCCAGCCCTCCTGTATCCCCCTTCAGACACTGGAAAGCCACTCCAAGGTCTCCTCAAATCCTTCTCTTCTGCAGGCTGCACAGCCCCAACTCTCTCAGCCTGTCCTCACAGCAGAGCTGCTGCAGCCCTCTCAGCATCTTGGTGGCCTCCTCTGCACTGGCTCCATCACTTCCATGTCCTTCTTTGTTGGGGGCTCCAGAACTGTACACTGTGCTCCAGGTGGGGTTTGAGGAGAGCAGAGCCAAGGGGCAGAATCCCCTCCCTTGCCCTGCTGCCCACACTGCTCTTGCTGCAGCCCAGCACAGGGTTGTGTCTGGGCTGCACTCACACTGCAGGCTCCTGTTGAGCTTTTCATCACCCCAGACCCCCAGGTCCTGTTCCTCAGGGCTGCTCTCAGCCATTCCCCACCCAGCCTGGAGCTGTGCTTGGCATTGCCTTGATCCAGATATAAGACCTCACACTTGGCCTTGTTGAATGCCCTGAGGTTGGCCTGGGCACAGCTCTGCAGCCTGCCCAGAGCCCTCTGGATGGATCCCTGCCCTCTAGCAAGTTCAACAGTGCCACACAGCTTGGTGCCATCTGCAAACCTGCTGCGGGTGCACTGATTCCTCTGTCCACATCACTGACACAGATGTCAAACAGCACTGGTGCCAGCACTGACCCCTGAGGGATGCCACTTCATTCCTCGAGGCAACATGTGTGAGGGACACATCTCATTGTAAAAGAACAGCTGAAAACCTGCCAGGCTTGGTCCTTTTCAACATCTGATTACCTGCACAGCCCAGCAACAGCCCTTTGAGAAGCATTAGCTGAGGTATGTTTGCAGAAACAACAGCCCCACATTTTTTCCAGCTGCAGTCACCCAAAGCTCCACATGAGAGCACAGAATGCTTCTGAGGCAGTGAACAACTCACCCATTCACATAGTCTCTAGGTGCTACTTCTGAAGTTTTCCAAGTGTAGGTTCAATCAGTTCCTTTCCTGTTTCAGCACCACCAGAGCAGAGCCAACCCAGTACCTCTGTTAGGCGAAACCTCTCCCTCAGTTTGGATTTGAAACCAGTGGCTAATGAGCTTCTAATCCCTTCATTGGTTATAAACCCTGTCTAAATGCAGTCTTTTTGCTCCAAGGGGAGAGCTGAGATGCCATGGGAACAGGTGACATCTTTATAACTCAATAGTTGTGCCCTCATCCATCTGTTCCCTGTTGGCAGGTTGTAAATCATCAGGAGGCAGGATGTCTTGTCTATGGGCTGAAGAGAGCAGAGTGGGAACTGTTTCCTGCTCTAAAGGGTATTTAAGTTCTCCCAGGGTGTGAAAACTATGCACTAATAATCCTCAGGTGCCTTTTTGGTCTTTTCTAAGCACTTTCACTTCTGTCCTCACTGCAGGCCAGTGCAGAGCCATACTAAAAGGACAACAAGTAATGGAGCAACGTCAGACATAACACAACTGACAGACACACAGAATGGACCAGGTTGGAAAAGACCTCTAGAATCATCAATCCCAACCTAACACCTCCTGAGACAGGGACTCCACCACCTCTCAGGGCAGCCCATTCCAATGGAGTGGAGGGCTGGGCCCAGAGAGTGGTGGTGAATGGTGCCACATCCAGCTGGCAGCTGTCGTTAGTGATGTGCCCCAGGGATCAGTGCTGGGCACAGTCCTGTTCAATAGCTTTATTGATGATCTGGAGCAGGGGATTGAGCCCAGCATCAGTAAGTTTGCAGATGACACCAAGCTAGGAGCAGCTGTGGATCTGTTGGAGGTTAGGAGAGCCCTGCAGAGGGACCTGGATGGGCTGCATGGGTGGGCAGAGACCCTACTCATTCTGTCACTTGTGAAAGTCATAGAATCATAGAATCAAGCAGGTTGGAAGAGACCTCCAAGCTCATCCAGTCCAAACTAGCACCCAGCCCTAGCCAGTCAACCAGACCATGGCACTAAGTGCCTCAGCCAGGCTTTGCTTCAACACCTCCAGGGATGGTGACTCCACCACCTCCCTGGGCAGTCCATTCCAATGCCAATCACTCTCTCTGCCAACAACTTCCTCCTAACACCCAGCCTATACTTCCCCCAGCACAATTTGAGACTGTGTCCCCTCATTCTGTTGCTGCCTGCCTGGCAGAAGAGCCCAACCCCACCTGGCTACAGCCTCCCTTCAGGTAGCTGCAGACAGCAATGAGCTCTGCCCTGAGCCTCCTCTGCTGCAGGCTGCACACCCCCAGCTCCAGGCCAAACAGTATTTGTCCAAAGCTGATAAGGAAAAAGGGTTAGAAATTAGAGAAGCTTGAGCAGAGAGCTGCACAGTTTTGTTAGCACAAGCAAGCTCTTGAGGGCCTGGGCCATGCTGAGCATAACCCCATCACTACAAACCTGCTTCAGGTGTTTACTTGGAAATTATATATCAATGTATTTAGCCTCATGTGGGACAGAAGTGCTTCATGAGATCAAACAGAGATACCCTTAGACAACAATTCGACTCCCTGAGCACAGCCACATGCACTCAGGAAGCGGAGAACATGCCTGAGCTGGTTGGAATTCCTGGCAGCTCCTGTTACTGCAGAGGTGTGAGGTGATTTGCCAGGGCAGCAAACAACAACTACAGCATCTGCACTGTGGCTATTCAGATGTTTTGGTTATATGAACATCTCAGAACTTTCAGCTGATGTGGATGGATGGTCTCTGCTTGAAGGATGAGCACCACTGGCTAAGGCAATAAAAGGGATTGCTCAGACTCCTCTGGCTCAGGATTTTTAAGCCATTAGGGTTCCTGGGATCACTTAGGATTGAACACGATGCAAAAAAGCAACCCTTTGTGAACACTCCTGTCCCTGCTCTTTTGAGGTCAAGAGAAGTGCAAGAGAAACAGGAGGAAAGATGCACTTGGAAACATTACACAGAATAGAATCACTGAATCATAGAATCAGTCAGGGCTGGAAGGGACCACAAGGATCAGCCAGTCCCAACCCCCCCGCCATGCCCAGGGACACCCTACCCTAGAGCAGGCTGCCCACAGCCTCAGCCAGCCTGGCCTTAAACACCTCCAGCCATGGGGCCTCAACCACCTCCCTGGGCAACCCATTCCAGCCTCTCACCACTCTCATGCTCAACAACTTCCTCCTCATGTCCAGTCTGACTCTCCCCACCTCCAGCTTTGCTCCATTCCCCCCAGTCCTCTCACTCCCTGACAGCCTAAAAAGTCCCTCCCCAGCTTTTTTGCAGGCTCCCTTCAGATCCTGGAAGGCCACAAGAAGGTCACCTGGAAGCCTCCTCTGCTCCAGCCTGCACAGCCCCAACTCTTGCAGTCTGTGCTCACAGCAGAGCTGCTGCAGCCCTCTGAGCATCCTCCTGGCCCTTCTCTAGACACTCTCCAGCATCTCCACATCCCTCTTGACCTGGGGGCTCCAGAACTGGATGCAGTACTCCAGGTGGGGTCTCAGCAGGGTGGAAGAGAGAAGGAGAATCACCTCCCTCGACCTGCTGGCCACACTTCTCCTGATATAGCCCAGGCTCTGTTTGGCTTTCTGGGCTGCAGGAGCACACTGCTGGCTCCAGACTAAACCACCCCCAGCTCCCTCAGCATTTCCTCATAGGGTTTGTGCTCCAGGCCCCTCACCAGCTTTATCACCCTTCCCTGGACACCTTCCAGCACCTCAACATCTCTCTTGAATTGAGGAGCCCAGAACTGGACACAGCACTCAAGGTGTGGCCTGAGCAGTGCTGAGCACAGGGGCAGAATAACCTTCCTTGTCCTGCTGGCCACACTGCTCCTGAGCCAGCCCAGGATGCCTTTGGCTCTGCTGCCCACCTGGGCACTGCTGCCTCATCTTCAGCTCCTCTCTACCAGTACCCTGAGGTCCCTCTCTGCCTGGCTGCTCTCAGCCACTCTGTCCCCAGCCTGTAGTGCTGCTTGGGGTTGTTGTGGCCAAAGTGCAGAATCCTGCACTTGGCCTTGTTCAATCTCATCCCATTGGCCTCTGCCCACCCATCCAGCCTGGCCAGGTCCCTCTGCAGGGCTCTCCTACCCTCCAACAGATCAACAGCAGCTCCTGTCTTACTGAGATTTGCTGTCCCTGAAGAAGCCACAAGACTTAGGGTTCCACTTCTACATTCAAAAGCTATTCTGCTAAGGTTTAGGTCCGAAATTCTTGCTGCTAATATCGAATAGAATCATAGAATCAAGCAGGTTGGAAGAGACCTCCAAGCTCAGCCAGTCCAACCTAGCACCCAGCCCTGTCCAGTCAACCAGACCATGGCACTAAGTGCCTCATGCAGGCTTTGCTTGCACACCTCCAGGCACAGCAACTCCACCACCTCCCTGGGCAGCCCATTCCAATGCCAATCACTCTCTCTGTAGTGATTCTTATTTTCAAGTGAGTCACTGAACTGTTCCCCATACTTTCAGTTTAGCACTGGATTTGTTTTCCTTGGCTCTGGGTCTATTGGACCAGTTCAGCTTGTTAGGAGTAGATGCTAGTCCAGATCGAATTGAAAGCAGATTTCCAAGGCAAGGAGTCTAAAGCAACAAAATTATTGACACATTTCATTACTTCCACTGCAATCTAAAACACTGGACAAATAAGTTATGTAAATTCACAGCTTAAATTGCTTTTGGAACAAGGGAAGGCCACGAATTCTTTACAGTCAAACGTGGTATCTAATCACTCAAGTAACACTGCTCAGCTTAAAAATGCAGATGTCATTTTTGGATTAGATTTTACACCAGGGGAGGGGGTTTAGGAGCAAAATTGGGATGCTTTTTGTTGCATGAGCTCTCTTGTGTTACAATCTGACATCTATTGTTGTGTGGTGGAAAGGGACAGGAAGCTTGGCCTCAGTCCCACTGCTCTAATGGCTTAATTGTTACTCAGAAAGTCCTAATGTCGACAGATCAAGGTCTTCTCAAAACAAAAATGAGCTCCTTGGATGGGCCAGAGATTTGTGTCCACACTGGGTCATGTTGTTCACAGTTCTGGCCACAGCAGTTTTGTTCCTGTCTATAAACACAGAGCAGATGCAGGTTCCTTCTTCTCTGAATGCCCTCATGTAGCCAGCAGCAGGAGAGACTGGCTCAGCCTGCACTCCATTTACAGAACCTTCTGCCTGCAGTAGGTGTCCTGCAGAGGGTAGGGATAGATCCAGAGGGACCAGAGCTGTGCCCAGGCCAACCTCATGACATTCAGCAAGGCCAAGTGTAAGGTCCTGCATCTGGGTTGGCATAATCCCAAGCATAACTCCAGGCTGGGTGGGGAATGGCTGAGAGCAGCCCTGAGGAACAGGTCCTGGGGGTCTGGGGTGATGAAAAGCTCCACAGGAGCCTGCAGTGTGAGTGCAGCCCAGACACAACCCTGTGCTGGGCTGCAGCAAGAGCAGTGTGGGCACAGGGCAAGGGAGGGGATTCTGCCCCTTGGCTCTGCTCTCCTCACACCCCACCTGCAGTCCTGTGTGCAGTTCTGGAGCCCCCAGCACAAGCAGGACATGGAAGTGTTGGAGCCAGTGCAGAGGAGGCCACCAAGATGCTGAGAGGGCTGCAGCAGCTCTGCTATGAGGACAGACTGAGAGAGTTGGGGCTTTGCAGCCTGGAGAAGAGAAGGATTTGAGGAGACCTTGGAGTGGCCTTCCAGGATCTGAAGAGGGCTACAGGAGGGCTGGGGAGGGACTATTGACAAGGTCTTGTAATGACAGGGTGAGGAGGAATGGGTTTAGACTGGCAGAGGGGAGATTTAAACGGGATGTTAGGAAGAAGTTCTTTGCAGTGAGGGTGGTGAGACACTGGCACAGGTTGCCCAGGGAGGTTTTGGAGCACAGAATCACCCAATGTGATCTTTGATTGGGTGATTCTATGCTCCACAACCTCCTGGAGGTGTTCAAGCCCAGTTTGGATGAGGCCTTGAGTGACCTGTTCTAGTGGGAGGTGTCCCTGCCTATGGCAGGGGCTTGGAACTGGCTGAGCTTTGAGGCCCCTTCCATCCTAAACCATTCTATGATTCTATTATATGTACTTACACACACATTTCATCTATATGAACCTATTTCTCTTTTACCTCCTGCTTTATGCACACACAGAGAGCACTGCCAAGCCAACCACTTCACAAAAGCTTGATTGCTTGCTTTTCTTTCTTTTCTTTCTTTCTTTCTTTCTTTCTTTCTTTCTTTCTTTCTTTCTTTCTTTCTTTCTTTCTTTCTTTCTTTCTTCCTTTCTTCCTTTCTTCCTTTCTTCCTTTCTTCCTTCATTTCTTTCTTCCTTTCTTTCTTCCTTTCTCTCTTTCTCTCTTTCTCTCTTTCTCTCTTTCTCTCTTTCTTCATCTCTTTCTCTCTTTCTTCATCTTTCTTTCTCTCTCTCTCTCTCTCTTTCCCTTTCTTTCTTTCTTTCTTTCTTTCTTTCTTTCTTTCTTTCTTTCTTTCTTTCTTTCTTTCTTTCTTTCTTTCTTTCTTTCTTTCTTTCTTTCTTTCTTTCTCTTTCTTTCTTTCTTTCTTTCCTTCTTTCTTTCTTTCTTTCCTTCTTTCCTTCTTTCCTTCTTTCCTTCTTTCTTTCTTTCCTTCTTTCTTTCTTTCTTTCTTTCTTTCTTTCTTTCTTTCTTTCTTTCTTTCTTTCTTTCTTTCTTTCTTTCTTTCTTTCTTTCTTCCTTCCTTCCTTTCTCTTTCTTTCTTTCTTTCTTTCTTTCTTTCTTTCTTTCTTTCTTTCTTTCTTTCTTTCTTTCTTTCTTTCCTTCTTTCCTTCTTTCCTTCTTTCCTTCTTTCCTTCTTTCCTTCTTTCCTTCTTTCCTTCTTTCCTTCTTTCCTTCTTTCCTTCTTTCCTTCTTTCCTTCTTTCCTTCTTTCCTTCTTTCCTTCTTTCTTTCTTTCTTTCTTTCTTTCTTTCTTTCTTTCTTTCTTTCTTTCTTTCTTTCTTTCTTTCTTTCTTTCTTTCTTTCTTTCTTTCTTTCTTTCTTTCTTTCTTTCTTTCTTTCTTTCTTTCTCTCTCCTCCTACAAACATGTTACCTACAGGAAAATGAAGTGAGCAGGGAAACACCGAGTGGCACAACAGAGCAGAGAGGACATGCAGGAGTTAAAGCAAGCTGCTTGCTGGCTTCACTTTGCCCTGTTTGAAAGGCAACCACTCTGGGCAGCCAAGCCAAGAAGGCAGGTTTTTCAGCTGCCAGATGAAGCAGTCAAGACATGACTGAAGACACAGATACTTCGCTGTGTCTCCTGTGCATGCTGTCACCTCTGTTTTCTGCAGGCAGAGCCACGCCTGGGAGCCAGGTTTGCACGCAGGGCAGCGCTGCCCCAGACCCGCAATCAGCCCTTGCAGGCCACCCGCAACAACGCCCCTGGAAGTGACTCTGCACCACCAGCAGTGCTTCAGTTAACCTTTGATTCAACACAGGAATTCAAGCTATGGCAAGGTCTGAAACCTGACACAGTCCTCTGACACCTCAGTGGTGGCATTAGGCACTGATCTCTGAACGTGGAATGAAACTGCTTTGGTTTCCACTATTAACCCTTCCATGTTACCACTGTCACCCTGCTGTGGTAGGAGGCTTCCTGAATTACTGCTGCTCCTTTCAAGTCTCTGTGTTTGTGGAGGAGATCTGGAGGGGAGAACAGGGACCAGTGAGCCTAAAGCCAGCAAATCTGTGACTGCCCAAGTCATAGGCATCAGAGTGCCACAAAAAACCCCCCCAGGGCTGCGAAGTCTGACCGTGCCCTGTTCTTCCTCTGCTTTTTGACCCTTCCTATAGAGCAATTGGTCAAGTCAGACAAAGACAGACCTGCTACTTGCTGAGGGCTTGTTTAAACTCGCTGTTTTGTCTGAACATCACCAATGCCACACCACTGCTTTAACTTCATCCCTGTGCAGATCATGCTCCATCTTTTGCTGGTAGGTAGGGCTTCCCTGTGAGGGAGGCTTGGGGGTGATCTGAGAGGCTCACACTCTCCAAGATGCTTTTACTTAATGTTAGCTACTTAGTACTTTTTCCACTTCCCCTGTGCTAGTTTGAAGCTAGCTAGAATGTTTTGGTGAGAAGACCTAGATTACAGGCTGTGGAAGAAAAACAAGGCTGATGTCTACTTCACTCACAGGCTTGCTGAGATGTATAAGAACAAGAATCAAGCCATAGATAACAACTACTCCTGCTGGGGAGCTCTGAGCTGCATCTCTCTCTCTAACCTCACCCCCTGTTTCTCTGACTAATCCACTTTGCTTCCTAACCCCCTGGCCAAACCTCCATTCTTCCTTGGGACTGGGGTAAGGTTGAGAGGGGTAGGGGGAAGGTGAAGGGACAGTTGGGAGCCCCTCCTGGGGACTCAGGTTTCTGGGAGGGCTGTTGTGTTTCTGTATTACCTTTTACCTTGTCTATCTCTGTATATATATGTACATACTGTAACAACCTGCTTGTATATTGAGCTAAGCTGTAAATATAAGCTTCAGTCATATTTCCAGAGCTGGCTGAGTCTAGTCTGGGTGATTTGCAAAGTGTGTGTGTGTGAGGGGGGCAGGTAACACCCAAACCATCACATCCTCCTCAACTTTGTTCACCCAAGTTACTAAGAAGACCACAGTGTGAACCTCCTGATATTTCCACAACCTGCTGTTCTTTTCCTCTGTGCAGAATTAAACACAGGCAAGCACTGACATGGTTTCATTGGTGGTAGTTGTGTCTCACCTGGATGTATTCAATAAAGAATCATAGAATCATAAAATCATAGAATCAAGCAGGTTGGAAGAGACCTCCAAGCTCAGCCAGTCCAACCTAGCACCCAGCCCTAGCCAGTCATCTAGACCATGGCACCAAGTGCCTCAGCCAGGCTTTGCTTGCACACCTCCAGGACGGTGACTCCTCCACCTCCCTGGGCAGCCCATTCCAATGCCAATCACTCTCTCTGCCAACAACTTCCTCCTAACACCCAGCCTAGACCTCCCCTGGCACAACTTGAGACTGTGTCCCCTTGTTCTATTGCTGGTAGAATGGCAGAAGAGCTCAACCCCACCTGGCTATAGCCTCCCTTCAGGTAGCTGTAGACAGCAAGAAGTGATAGGATGACTCAGCAGAAGATTTCCACTGCAAAATCTTACGTGGGAAGAAAGTCTTTGGATTTGTACTGTTCATGAGAAGTTACCCATCAGTTGTTTTTGGACAGGTCATGCACTGCAGCTGGGCTGGAACAAGCAGGGTCCTGGCTGACAATAGCCCAGACATTGGCTGTCCTGCAGAGACAGCACTTTACACCCCTAATCGTCAGCAGTGCAGCTGGGGAGCAGGACATCATCCCATAAATGGGCTGATCTTGGAAGTGTGGCAATAGTCTGACCTGAGCAAAGCAAAACCTGCTTCTCTTGAAGCTGGACACGAGCACTGCTCAGACTCCACAGGTGGCAGTGCCCTCTCCAGCCCTCTCACACAACTTCTTAGATTGCAAAAGACCTTCAAGATCATTGAGTCCAATCATCAGTTTCACACTGACAAGTGCTTGACTGAACCAAATCCCTCAGCACAACATCTAAGCACTATGAATCGCTATGGAATCTCTCCAAGAAGCCCTGATGCTGCTGGATACCAAAGTCTCTCCAAGTCACTGACAAACAATTCCATAACTTTTAGACAGAAACTTTTTCCCTTTTTCCCCAGTAGAAGCTTCTCAGTCTGCCTTGTCAGCAAAAAAAAATATTAAAGAGGCTTCATTTTGTTTTCTTTAAACTCCAGGATCTATGAGCATGGAGCCCATGACTGACAGCTTGGTCTGTGATGAGGCTTCAAATGGCACCTACTTCACTTTGTTCCAAGGGGCCTGTGGTGCACCTGCAGCTTCCTAAAATTAAACTTAATTCATAGAATCACAGAATCAACCCATTTGGAAGAGACCTCCCAGATCATCCAGTCCAACCTAGCACCCAGCCCTGTCCAGTCAGCGAAACCATAGAATCATAGAATCATAAAATCAGTCAGGGTTGGAAGGGACCACAAGGATCATCTAGTTCCAACCCCACTGTCATGGGCAGGGGCACTCTATCCTAGATCAGACTGGCCAGAGCCTCCTCCAGCCTGGCCTTATACACCAAGGCACTAAGTGCCCCAGCCAATCTTTGCTTGAACACCTCCAGGCACAGCCACTCCACCACCTCCCTGGGCAGCCCATTCCAATGCCAATCACTCTCTCTGACAACAACTTCCTCCTAACACTCAGCCTAGACCTCCCCTGCCGCAGCTTGAGACTGTGTCCCCTTGTTCTGTTGCTGCTTGCCTGGCAGAAGAGACCAACCCCACCTGGCTACAGCCTCCCTTCAGGTAGTTGTCCATCTTCTTGTGGCCCACAGCTAACCCTATTGCTTCTGCTTTTGTTTCAGCTGCATTCAGTTTCATTTGCTCAGCGCTGCCAAGTTCACAGCTTTCAAAACCGAACGAGGACAAAAGGCTACAGCCAAGGGGGTATCTGCAGCCTTCTCAATATTGATCCCTTTCTGGTTTCTGTAAGGAAATGACACAGTGTCCCACCAATATCTAAAGCTTATCTGTGGCCTTGTGACCTGTAAATTGTAGCCTTGCTGCAGCTCTGCCTCAAACACTGGGAAGTGAAAGGTCAGGGAAATGAGATAGCTTATGTATTGCAGCAGGATTAGCAGCTTGGGCTGCTCTGAAGTCATTAATTCAAACCATCTTATGGTCAATATCACTTCAGGTGCACTCTAGATAACAAAGAGGGGGGGAAAAAGGAATTCTTGACCTCTTGAAAAGACACAGCAATGTTTGTGCTGCTAAACATGATTGTAGAGCAAAGAAAGGCACCAAAATGAGCTCATGAGTCCTGGAGTAAAAAAATATACTGAAACTGAACACAGTACTCAAGATGAGGTCTCACCAGGGCAGAGTGGAGGGGGAGGAGAACCTCCCTTGATCTGCTGGACACACTCCTAATATGCCCCAGGATCCCTTGGCCACAAGGGCACATTGCTGTGCCATGGGTAACTTGTTAGCCACCAGGACCCCCAGGTCCCTCTCCACAGGGCTGCTCTCCAGCAGATCACCTCCCAGCCTGTACTGGTGGAGATTATTATTCTTCCCCAAATGCAGGACTCTGCACTTGTGTGGTATGATTGAATGAATGATAGGAGAAGACATCATAAGGCAAGAGAAACAAGCATCACACTTCAGTTTGTATCTCTGGCAATGGAGGTCAAGAAGCATTTTACCTTAAAGATTGATAGAGAGTTGTGAGATTTGAACTTAAGAGATTCAGTCCCATGGATTCAAGCAGGGAAATTGGATAACAAATACTGGAACAGGTATTTGAAAAGCTAGCAAGGCTAATTTCTGGACAGACTGTAGCCAGACTTCCTTCTTAGGCTCTAAATTCACACTTACAAGGAGCAATAATGGCTTGTAGAAGGTTGTCAGCCTGGCAAAGAAACATATACTTAAGGCAAAGAAAATCACAAACTCCTCAAGTTTTTTACAAATGTTTTATTATAAAGGATAGGAAAGGAAATTCACATTTTTTTTTGTCCAAACCCAGATAAATAAACAATAAGTAACATGGTGGTGGTTGTTCTGAATGTGTTCTGCAAGAGGATCTGCAAAAAATGCCATTCCTAAGTGGGAGACCTGCAAAAATGTACCTCTGGGGACTATGGAAGGGGAAGGACCTGCTTTTGTTTTTGCACATAAAGCAAGATCACTGAAAAACAAGCACTCAAAGCTGAGAGAAAGCAGCTCTGGGAAGAAACTGCAGAGTAAGGAGTGGTTTGGTAGCTTCTTCAGCAGAAAGCAGCAAATTAATCCTCAGGATAAGATTATTTCATATATATATATAAATATATACAAATACACAAACCCAAAGACCTCCCCACTTAAACTCAAACCAAACAGCGAATTGTGACAGACCAAAGAGCCCTGCAGGGTCTTGGGATCTGTAAGAAGGGAGGTTTTGAACAAGCCAAGCACTTTTTATCTATTCCATAGAGATAAATTGCTAAAGTAAAAGCAAAACAAACCCAAATTGAGCAAAGTGGAACAAAATTGACTAAACCAAACCAAAATCAAACAAATGAAACAGAAGCAAAGAAATGAAACAGAAGCAAAGAAATGAAACAGAAGCAAACAAAATGAAACAGAAGCAAATAAATGAAACAGAAGCAAACAAAATGAAACAGAAGCAAAGAAATGAAACAGAAGCAAACAAAATGAAACAGAAGCAAAGAAATGAAACAGAAGCAAACAAAATGAAACAGAAGCAAACAGAATGAAACAGAAGCAAACAAAAGAAACCAAAGGCAAAGAAAATCAAAGTGAAACAAAAGCAAATGAAACAAAATGAAACAAAATCAAAGTGAAACAAAACCAACCCAAAACAAAAGCAAGCAAATGAAACAAAATCAAACAAAATAAACAAAAATCAAACAACATCAAAGAAAATAAACCAAAATCAAAGAAAATGAAACAAAATAGAGCAAAACAAAAGAAAATCAAGCAAATGAAACAAAATCAGACAAATAAAAACAGAATCAAACAAAACAAAATCAAAGAAAATAAACCAAAATCAAAGAAAATGAAACAAAACAAAGCAAAATCAAAGTGAAACAAAATGAAACAAAGGAAAAGAAAATCAAAATCAAATGAAATGAAACAAACCAAACCGAAACAAAATGAAGCAAAACAAAAGAAAATCAAGCAAATGAAACAAAATCAGACAAAACAAAATAGAATCAAATAAAACAAAATCAAAGAAAATAAACCAAAATCAAAGAAAATGAAACAGAACAAAGCAAAATCAAAGTGAAACAAAATGAAACAAAGCAAAATAAAATCAAAATCAAAGTCAAACAAAATCAAACAAAATGAAACAAACCAAACCAAAACAAAACCAAACAAACCAAAACAAAGTCAAAGTGAAACAAAATCAAACAAAATGAAACAAACCAAAACAGAATCAAAGTGAAACAAAATCAAATTAAATGAAACAAACCAAACCAAAACAAAATCAAAGTGAAACAAAATCAAACAAAATGAAACAAACCAAAACAGAATCAAACAAAACAAAACCAAAGAAAATAAACCAAAATCAAAGAAAATGAAACAAAAGAAAGCAAAATCAAAGTGAAACAAAATCAAACTAAAACAAAATCAAAGAGAAACAAAACAAAGTCAAACAAAACAAAAAATCAAAGAAAAAAACAAACAAAACAGAAACAAAATCAAACAAATGAAAATAAATCAAACAAAACAAAATAAAACTAAATGAAACAAACAAAACCAGAATAAACCAAAACAAAATCAAAGAAAACAAACCAAAATCAGACAAAATGAAACAAAACAAAGCAAAATCAAAGTGAAATAAAATCTAACAAAACAAAAAATCAAACAAATGAAACAAAAGAAAGCATAAATCAAATAAAATCAAACAAAATGAAACAAAAGCAAATCAAACAAACCAAAATCAAAGAAAATGAAATGAAAGAAAATCAAAATGAAACAAAACCAAACAAAAGAAAACAAAATCAAACAAAGGAAATTCAGACAAAATGAAACAAGGCAGAACAAGACCAAACCAAACAAAGCAAAACCAAGCAAACCAGACCAAAATCAAACATAACAAACCAAAATCAAACCAACCAACCAAACAAACAAAAAAGAGAAATTAAGAAAAAGGGGAGGAAAAAAGTCCTCTGTTAGCACAAGCCTTTAGAAAAGCTTCAGATCGTTGCTGTGCCTGATGTAGGCAAGAGATTAATGAGCCAAAGCAACAAACAGATGAGCCAAAACCTCAGCCCGTGCAGCTTTTGCGCCTGACGTTGGTCCCGAGCGAACCGATGAGAATGTGACTTGGTGTGTCAGTGGGAGCAGGGTGAACCTTTCCATCACACCCCAAGAGCAGAAGCAAAAGGACTGCAGGCTGCTCTCCCAGGTTGACTGTATTCATCTGGCTAAACCACGAGGAGCTATGAACGCCAAGAGTCGTCTCTGTCGCCTCGTAACCAAATTAAGCTCATTAATTGCTTGTACCTAGCGACTGATTGCTTCTTCTTCCCCACAGCTGAATTGTGCACCTTGCCCCACGCTTCTGGAGTATTTTAGCATATCAAAACTACCTTTTAGCAACCTGTAAGGAGTCTTCTGAAGTTCTTTTTAATATTTATATCCTTCTGAGGTTTTGCACCCTTGGGTCAGGGCTGCCTGTACAAGTGAAGTGGCGGTTACGGGGGAGAGATAGAAAGCTGCTATTTACAAGTTCACAAGGGTTTGGGTTGTTCTTTTTTAGTTTCTATACAGTTCTGATGAGTATTTTGTTTCTCATAGCTGTAGCTTAAGCACTGTGTAGAAGGACATGCTTCTGATAGTCACAAAAATGCAATAAGGAAAGTAAAGTAATGATAACATGCAAAGGACGCTGTGAAAAGGGATCTGCTGCCTTCAGCTATGCGCTGGGGTGATTTTTATATGCCCTAGGAGTTTGCCTTCCTGCATACTTTGGATGGAAATATTCCATGCAAAATACCCTATTTTCTTTAGGCTAACATTTCACATTCTTCAAACCTTCCATTCATTTTCCTAGCTGACATTCAGACTGCCTTTAATGAAAGAAGGGAAGAATCTCAAAACACAGCTACTTTTGTTATCACGCCATAAATCCTAGCTCAGGGATTATGCCAATTATCTGATTTACCTCTACAGAGCAGCTGAATAATTTATGCTTATTATCCTGATCATTCTTCTTATGTTTGACTCAGTTTATTTATGAGAAAGAGGTCCTGAAAGGATTTAATGAAAAAAGAATATTCACACAAAGTATTTGACTCTGGGATTAACATAAATCCATCCACCACTCAGCTTGGGTTAATAGAAGAAAAACAAAAATGATAGTGGGGGTCATCATCTTGAGTCCTTTAAGATGAGTTTTAGTAAAGGTGTACCTGTAATCTTTGTTCCATAGGTTACACTGCTGACATTGCACTGCTGAGTATCAACAGACTGTGGCTGATACATCTCAGTTCTTCAAACGCCGACGCTGAATGATCTTTAGTGCTTGCATCTTGTACTGAACAAACACAAAGACATCCACTGAGAACCACCAGGTTCAGGCACAATAACTAGATCCAGTTGTTCTCTGCAGCCATCTTCTTCCAAACCATGCCTCCCTCAGGCCTCAGAATGTGGGGTGGCTGCTGGGCAGTTTTGGCAGGTTACAGAGTGATACCGAAGTGACTTGGCTTCAGCCCCTATGTCTTGCTCTCAGCAAGCCCTCCACCTTTTACCTTCAGACTGTGAAAGTGGTGCTGCTGAGGGTACTGTAGACCTGGTTTGATGCAGGATTCACTGAAGAAGGCCTTTAAAAGTCCAAGGGCCGAACCATCATGGTGGTGGAGCGCAAGGAGTAGCTGGGGCCTTTGAAGTAATGCCACTTGATGCCATTGAGCTTTCCATGGTTTTGCCCAGCTGTGTAGAACATCCCATTGAGATTGGAGGGGCCACAGGCATCAAACCACCACCCTGAAATCATTAAGACAAATAAACTGCAAACAAACTGTTTAATAGGTTGAGCTGCATAGCACATTCTGATATCCCCAGGCTCACAAACACTCCTGGTGTGATGGTAGGGAGAGCATTCCCATGTTTTCTTTCTTTTGCACCATTCTGTAGCCAGCAGTGCTGGAGAAGGCACATTGTTATTTAGGGGTGGATAAGGATTTGAGTCCTTGTTCAGTCTGTTTGCAGCCTGGCTGAGGCACTTAGTGCCATGGTCTGGTTGATTGGCCAGGGCTGGGTGCTAGGTTGGAGTGGATGAGCTTGGAGGTCTCTTCCAACCTGCTTGATTCTATGATTCTATGAAACCCATTACTCCTCATCTTGTCATTACAAGATCTTGTCAGCAGTCCCTCCCCAGCCCTCCTGTAGCCCCCTTCAGATACTGGAAGGCCACCCAAAGGTCTCCTCAAAGCCTTCTCTTCTCCAGGCTGCAGAGCCCCAACTCTCTCAGCCTGTCCTCAGAGCAGAGCTGCTGCAGACTTCTGAGCATCTTGGTGGCCTCCCCTGGACTTGCTCCAACAGTTCCATGTCCTTCTTGTGTTGGGGGCTCCAGAACTGCACTCAGTACTCCAGGTGGGGTCTCAGGAGAGCAGAGCAATGGAATTACAGTGTGAGAAGTTCCTTTTAGCCAATGTGCACTAACCTAGGGAATCCTCTGAACTCATCACATTCAGTGGTTAGTCTTTTATCTACCGATAATGACTGCACTGTATGAAGGTATTTTAAGCCATGCCTTACTACTGCTGACATGATGTGGACCATGATTAACCTTCACATCCAGTGCTTGGGCTGTCCTTTGTATTCAGAACCCTGTGATTTACGTTTCATGTCTTGTAAAGCCATTCCTTAGATTTTGGATAATGCTTAGTGGGCTCTCTTAGAAGCAACACTTCATAAGGAAACCTTGAGGGAAGAATTTCTGCCAGATGAATCCTGGCAAACACTGATGTTGAGACGATTGACCTCCCTTTGATTATGATGTTATACCTAAGGGGGCAATAACCAGCAAAAGAGAAAGCTGTGGAGCTGATGTTTCGCTGCAGCCAGAATATAATCTTGTAGAAACTAAAGACAAAGTTAAGCAGAGAAAATCTAATCCTGTGTTTTTCTGTCAGAACTGGAACACAGATGCAGCTGGGCTCTGTTTGTGGTGTCAGGATGAAGACATGGCAAGCTGTGTTAGCTGCCATCTCATCTTAAAGCAATAGTAGCAGATGCCTAAATGGCCCTTTTGAAGGAGGAGGTTTTCAGTGGTGCCCTACAAAACCTGTGTTAAAAATGGACTGCAGAAACATAGGGATCTAGAAATATGTTGGGAGGATCTGCTCAAATCTCTCATCATAAATTGCTTCCAAACTGAGAGTGTGCTTTAATGGGCATATTTAGTTCTTTCCTCCCTGCGACACTTGTTGGTGAGACTATGAATTTTCAGAGAGATGTTTCCTAATACTACATTAAAATCTTTGGTTTATTTTCTCTAAGTGCTTTATTTCAAGGCTTGGGGGTTTGTTTGCTTTGTTGTGGGCTCTTTTGGTGGTGGTGGTTTAGTTTGTAGGGATTTTTCCCTTCTTTTTCTTTTTTTTTCCCCCTGTTTTTTGTTTTTGTTGTTATTTTGTTGCTGGTCTTAGAATCATGGAATTGTAGAATCATAGAACCGAGCAGGTTGGAAGACACCTCCAAGATCAGCCAGTCCAACCTAGCACCCAGCCCTACCCAGTCAGCCAGACCATGGCACTAAGTGCCTCAGCCAGGCTTTGCTTCAACACCTCCAGGGATGGTGACTCCACCACCTCCCTGGGCAGCCCATTCCAATGCCAATCACTCTCTCTGGCAGGAACTTCCTCCTAACATCCAGCCTAGACCTCCCCTGCCACAGCTTCAGACTGTCCCCCCTTGTTCTATTGCTGGTTGTCTGGGAGAAGAGACCAACCCCTACCTGGCTACAACCTCCCTTCATGTCTTCTCTATGGTTATTTCTCTCCCTCCTCCCCTGTGGTCCTCTAAAAGTCACAGAATCACAGAACATTAGAGGTTGGAAAGGACCTCCAGAGATCATCAAGTCCAACTCCTCCTGCCAAAAGCAGGATCCCCTAGAGTAGTCCACACAGAAATGCATGCAGGTGGGTATTGAGTCTCCAGAGAAGGAGACTTCACAGCCTCTCTGAGCAGCCTGTTCGAGTGCCTCATCACTGTTAACAACAGTGGTCACAACTTAATGAGTGTACTGTAAGTCCAGCTTCCACTGGCAACTAACTGCTAATGATTACTTGTGTCTGCTGAGAGGTCCTTAAGTGTCTTGTACACTTTAAAGGTGTCTAAACTGATGACATTTGACAGCAGATTATTTTACTTCACACACAGAATCACAGGATTAAGCAGGTTGGAAAGACCTCTGAGATCATGGAGTCCAGCTTATCACCTAACCCCTCTAATTGGACTGGATGGTGCTGGTGGCTCTTTCCAACCATAGCCATTCATAGTGATGAGATGTGCTGAGGGATTTGGTTCAGTCAGGGACTTGTCAGTGTGAAACTAATGATTGGACTGGATGAGCTTGAAGGGCTTTGCCAATCTAAGAAATTGTGTGATTTTATGATTCTGTAATTAACTAAAGCACATTTGTGCTGTCCCTCCTTAGCACTCTGAGTGCCTCCAAATGCAGTCATATCAACACAATCCACTCAATAGGATTCAATTTGTGTTTGGATAGGGCATTTGTATGGGTTTCTTGGAGAAATGGATCCTATGAAAGCCCAATATTTGCTTCTGGCCCTCTGGGTTTGTCCATAAAAAAAGTGAATGTGTTTAGTAACAATGCCAAGACACTGAAATGGTCTTCAGTGGTCAGAAGATTTAAGGGTTGGTTTCTGAAAGATTTCTGTCTCTGCCTTGCTGTGCTTTACAGTTGGATGATTTTGCACTGGGAACTTCTCAGCTAGAGGACTGGAGGCAGATTTGGGCAGACACTTTAAGCTGTATGTGGAGCCACTGAACAAAGTCTGAAAGAGGACTGAATGTAAGAGGCAAGATTTAGAGCTATTTGATCCAGAATCCAACAGACATTGCCAACTACTTACTGACTGAGGTTTTCATTCAGCAGGCTCTCACTTAGTAGATGAGAAATACATTGAGGATTTCTAAGTACATGGGAACTGTATCTGCCTTGGGAAGCCTCTGAGATGCAAGATACTGGGAAGATACTCAGGGGAAGTATAATTTATTTGAGGCATCTGCTGATGACTGCTGTCAGAGACAGAAGACTGCAGCTGGATGGATCTCTGCCTCCAGTAAAATAAAACAAGTGATTTCAATAACTCTATCTTATTACACCCTAGAAGACATCTAGAAAGGCTCTCAGCCCCTTTATGAAGCTATTTCAGAGATGAGGATCTTAATAACATTCCTCTTTCTCACCTGAAGAAAGGTAAATATCTTTGAGAACACCTCAGGCTGCAGCCAATGCAAAACAAAGCAAATCACCCAAAGACTTTTCCACCATGGGCCAAGCTACTATAAATAATTTCCCAGTGACTGAAACAATTGCACAATTTCTGGGGCTCAGCTGTCAGGTGGTATCCTGGTGAGATGCTCTAACTTGGCCTTCTGGCCACAAATCTGACCCAGAGATGTTAAATCATAGAATCAACCAGGTTGGAAGAGACCTCCAAGCTCATCCAGTCCAACCTAGCACCCAGCCCTAGCCAATCAACCAGACTGTGGCACCAAGTGCCTCATCCAGGCTTTGCTTCAACACCTCCAGGCATGGCAACTCCACCACTCCCTGGGCAGCCCATTCCAATGCCAATTACTCTCTCTGACAGCAACTTCCTCCTAACATCCAGCCTAGACCTCTCCTGGTACAGCTTGAGACTGTGTCTCCTTCTTCTGCTGCTGCTTGCCTGGCAGAAGGGACCAACCCCACCTGGCTGCAGCCTCCCTTCAGGTAGTTGCAGACAGCAATGAGCTCTGCCCTGAGCCTCCTCTTCTGCAGGCTGCACACCCCCAGCTCCCTCAGCCTCTCCTCACAGGGCTGTGCTCCAGGCCCCTTCCCAGCATAGCACATAGCATAGCACAGCCCTTGAAAAGGCAAAACACACACAGACACATCCCAAACTCTGATGATACTACTGCATTTTTCTCCCAATATTTAATTTCTTATTCGGGGGAAGGTGGAGGAAAGAAAAAAGGGAATAATAGTTTTGACACAGCCCAACTCAAACTGACAGTTAGCAAGATCACAAAGAGGAATGTGTCTTTTCCTTACATTTTTATTTCCAGCCTTGGCTGCTTGTGACAGACTTGAGCCTCAGCTTATCTCAGCCTTTATTCTTGACATAAATATATTCAGCTCACCTCACAGAGATAACAGGCTCACCCAAACTGTCAAGATAGCTAGAAACCTGCCTGCAGGTTTCATATCATTCATCATTAAAGGGCTCTCTGTGATGCTGCCAAAACTAACAGAGTCTGATAGCTTTGGGAAGAAAAAGAGCTTTTCCAAAACCTGTTATCATTGCTACTTTTCCTTATTAGTGGTTGTCTGTAGTACAGAACTGAAATCGACCCACTGAACAAATGGTTTGGTGCCTAATTCAATTTTCTGATATTCCTCAGGGAATGAGAAAGTCATTTCAAGGAGCAAAGCATAGCAGAGTGGTTGAGGAGCACTCTAGTATAGAATCAGAGAATCAGTCAGGGTTGGAAGGGACCACGAAGATCAGCCAGATCCAAACCCCCTGCCATGGCCACAGACACCCTACCCTAGATCAGCTTGGCCACAGCCTCATTCAGCCTGGCCTCAAACAACCTCCAGCCATGAGGCCTCAACCACCTCCCTGGGCAACCCATTCCAGCCTCTCACCACTCTCAGGCTGAACAGATTCCTCCTCATGTCCAGTCTGACGCTCCCCACCTCCAGCTTTGCTCCATTCTCCCCAGTCCTGTCACTCCCTGACAGCCTAAAAAGTCCCTCCCCAGTTTATTTAAGGCCCCCTTCAGATCCTGGAAGGCCACAAGAAGGTCACCTGGGAGCCTCCTCTGCTCCAGCCTGCACAGCCCCAACGCTTTCAGTCTGTGCTCACAGCAGAGCTGCTGCAGCCTCTGAGCATCCTTGCAGCATGAATACAATATTTCCCTTCTTGAAGAACTACAGCTTAGACAGTGTGGTAAGAAAAGCCTGGATGAGGCATTTCACAGAATCATAGAATCAAGCAGGTTGGAAGAGACCTCCAAGATCATCCAGTCCAATCTACCACCCAGCCCTAGCCAGTCAACCAGACCATGGCACTAAGAGCCTCATCCAGGCTTTGCTTGAACACCTCCAGGCACGGTGACTCCACCACCTCCCTGGGCAGCCCATTCCAATGCCAATCACTCTCTCTGCCAACAACTTCCTCCTCACATCCACCCTAGACCTCCCCCAGCACAGCTTGAGACTGTGTCCCCTTCTTCTGTTGCTGCTTGCCTGGCAGAAGAGGCCAACCCCCACCTGGCTACAATCTCCCTTCAGGTAGTTATAGACAGCAATGAGGTCACCCCTGAGCCTCCTCTTCTCTAGGCTAAACAACCCCAGCTCCCTCAGCCTCTCTAGTTGACTGGCTAGGGCTGGGTGCTAGGTTGGACTGGATGATCTTGGAGGTCTCTTCCAACCTGGTTGATTCTCTGATTCTCTGACAGACCTGCACGCAGAGTCTAATCCAAAGGCCTGCACTCATCTGTCTCCAAGGCTAACTGCATGCCCTTTTATTGTGCAGTCATTTGTTCTGGTTTATGCTTTTCTCAGCCTTTGGCAATTCTCCCCCTCCCTCCTTAGCCCTTCCATTTGCTACCAGATATTCCAACGTGTGGTTTTCCTGTTGATTTACAGGTCTGCTGCAGCAAAATATATGTGAACCTTGCAGAATGGGTGATGAACAGGAGGCTGACCTTAGCAAGGCAGTGACCTGCCATAGATGTCAGGGCAGGAAAATAAACAAACCCCTCAGCTCCCAGAATTAGCAGCCTGGGAGCAGAAGTATTTCCAGGCAGCTCAGATACGTGAACCAATCTGCACTTCAGCACAGACACACAACTCACAGTTAGACTTTCACTAGACTCTGCCCTGCCCTGGAAGGAAGAAACTTTAGTTTAGCATTTTCCCATAAAGGGACAGGTTAACACTTTTAATTAAACTAAACCATACACTCATTGTCCATTATCTTCTTATCCAGAACTATCTGGTTAACTTTTTTGATAGAAATAGGAGTCACAGAATCACAGAACTGTCAGGGCTGGAAGAGACCTCAGGGATCATCTAGCTCCAAACCCCCTGCCATGGGTTGGGACATCTCACACTGGATTAAGCTGCTCAAAGCCACATTCAGCCTGGCCTCAAAACATTCAGGAATGGGGTTTCTGCTACCTCCCTGGGCAAATCTGTCCAGTGCCTCAACACTCTCATGGTGAAGGACTTCTTCCTAACATCCAATCTGAATCATAGAATCAAGCAGGTTGGAAGAGACCTGCAAGCTCAGCCAGTCCAACCTAGCACCCAGCCCTAGACAATCAACTAGACCATGGCACTAAGTGCCTCATCCAGGCTTTTCCTGAACAACTCCAGGAATGGCAACTCCACCACCTCCCTGGGCAGCCCATTCCAATGCCAATCACTCTCTCTGCCAACAACTTCCTCCTCACATCCACCCTAGACCTCCCCCAGCACAGCTTGAGACTGTGTCCCCTTCTTCTGTTGCTGCTTGCCTGGCAGAAGAGCCCAACCCCACCTGGCTACAACCTCCCTTCAGATAGTTGTAGACAGCAATGAGGTCTGCCCTGAGCCTCCTCTTCTGCAGGCTGCACACCCCCATCTCCCTCAGCCTCTCCTCATAGGGTTTGTGTTCCAGGCCTTTCACCAGCTTACCCACTTCTGGTTTTGCTTCATTTTCCCTAGCTCTATCACTACCCCAGGTAGGAACAGGAAGGTAATGTGCAGTCACCTGTCTAATGGAAGAAGTTTCCATGCTGACTTTGAATATGACATCATTGGTGTGAGTCAGGAAACTATGAAATATTGGCTGTTCAAAGATTGTCCCAAAGGAGTAATTTCCAGTTGGCAAAAGAGCTAAGTTGTGTGTTTGCTCTGGGTTCCCAGTGATGAGAACATATCTTCTGTTAGCAGATGATCACTTTAAAGGCTTTATATGCCTGAATGGGGCCTGAGCTGAATTCAGTCAGAGTGCCAGTAACCACAAACAATATCAGTTTAACATTATGATTCAAAATCCTGAGCAGTTTGTGTGCTATAGGAAAGTTAGAAATCACTGAGGGGAGTCTCTGAAGAAGATCAGATGTGAAGACAAAAGCCTTCCTTGGTCACACAGTCACTGAACCAAATAACACCAACTTAAGCTTTCTGCTTTAATGTGGTATCCTAGAGACAAAATGAGCTTGCCCACGGAGGAACTAGAAACAAGCACAGTTTGCAAGTGAAAATTCTCAGTGATGTGCACAGCTTTAGATGTCTTTATTGGGTAATTATCTGAGAAGTTACTTCTCTGCATTGGAGAGAACAATTCGCAGTCACATGCACTATACTTGCTGGCAGTCATTGACCTGCTGCTTTAAACCATGCCAGGGTTAACTTCTCTGTGCTCTCCTCAACCTCAGTTATTCTTTCTTTTCTTCTTCAGCTTGACTCAGCTCACTAAAGATAAGATTTCAAATCTTCCAGAACAGCTAAGTGCCACAATTTGAACAAGGGATGGCAGATCAAGTCATTGCCAGGTGAGAGAATTAACCATTACATTAACTTTGTCTGGATGGATTTCATAGAATCATAGAATCAACCAGGTTGGGAGAGACCTCCAAGATCATCCAGTCCAACCTAGCACCCAGCCCTAGCCAGTCAACCAGACCATGGCACTAAGTGCCTCATCCAGGCTTTGCTTGAACACCTCCAGGGACGGTGACTCCACCACCTCCCTGGGCAGCCCATTCCTATGCTCACGTAAGGCAGGCAGCTGAATCATTACAGTTATTGCAGTAACAGAATCATAGCCTTAAAAGGCTGATGATGTATTGCAAGTTCAGATTCTGATTGGTTTTAGACTGTACTTTACAATGTCCAATTCTCTCCTTACATTTCCTTCCTTCTTTTCCTGGCTCATTCTCTCATATTTCACAGTCATTTTCTCCTTCTCAGTCTCTTAGCTTCTCCTTTCTTTACCTTTCATCCCTTAACAGTAAGCCTCACTTATGAATATCTCTTTGACACTTGGCAACAGCTGCAGTGCAGAATTATATTGACTGTCTCTGAGAAATCCCTTCCCTGCTGAAAGGAATCTTGAGGTATTGGCAGTATCACAATATGTACATACAGAAAAGAGAAAAGAGTAGGTGTAGTAATAATAGAGTTTTCACATAGTACTTACACATCTGTGAATGCAACTTCATCCATGGTTGCTTTAGTAGTATTTAGCATATTTTCAGCTTTGTACTCACCTCCAGTCAACATGAGAGCACATTTACACATGCAGTTGTCATTGTCAGCGTCTTTGGTACTGAATTCAGCACCATGTAAGATCAGACTACTCTGCTTTCCAGCTGTCCCACTGTGGCCTTTTAAATAAAGCCTGAAACAGCAAGAGAAAACACTCTGTGTCACCAAAGAGAACAATCACAGAATCACAGAATCAGTCAGGGTTGGAAGGCACCACAAGGATCAGCCAGTTCCAACCCCCACTGCTATGGACAGGGACACCTCACAGTAGAGTAAGCTGCCCACAGCCTCAGCCAGCCTGGCCTTAAACACCTCCAGCCATGGGGCCTCAACCCCCTCCCTGGGCAACCCATTCCAGCCTCTCACCACTCTCAGGCTCAACAACTTCCTCCTCATGTCCACTCTGAACCTACCCATCCCCAGCTTTGCTCCATTGCCCCCAGTCATGTCACTCCCTGACAGCTTAAAAAGTCCCTCCCCAGCTATACTGTAGACCCCCTTCAGATACTGGAAGGCCACAAGAAGGTCATCTCAGAGCCTCCTCTTCTCCAGACTCAACAGCCCCAACTCTGTCAGTCTGTCTTCATAGCAGAGGTGCTCCAGCCCTCTGAGCATCCTCGTGGCCCTGCTCTGGACAACAAAAGATCCATATTGATTCCCACATCAGGTTTGCTTTATACGAAGTGAATTCAGAAAATCCAGAACTGTCTTGCATTTTGACTCAGTTTCTTTGTTGTTTCAGGTGTAAAATGGGAACACTCAGGGTTCTCCAGTGTATCTATGGCAGAGCATCATCCTTGCCTGAGAGCAGAACTGAGCAGAGGGATTTGCACTGGAAAACAAAACAAAGAGGAGGAGACTTGCAACAGGCTGCCCAGGGCAGTGGTGGAGTCTCCATCCCTGGAGGGGTTTAAAAGCTTTGCATATGTCATGCTTAGTGGTAATCTGGCAGTGTTGGGTTAATGGTTGACTGAGATGATCTTAAAGGTCTTTTCTGCTCAAAACGATTCTGTTGTTCTAAGTCAGAGACAGCAAAGAGAGTGAGGAGAAATGCCCAGAGATCTGGAACCACTGCCAGAATAAATGAGTATTTGAGTAGCTGGTCCTTTACTGTGGCACAGAAGCAGCACTCTCAGTTAACAGCAGCCATGTTATTAATCCCTGGGCTTGAAACAGGATTTCAGCAGTTTCTGAATTCTTAATTCCACCAGTTACAGCACAAGCCAAGAACCCAGTTCTGCCAAAGCTGTCTCTGAGTGATGAATGGAGAATAACTTCAGAGCTCAAGCCACAAAAGTCTTCATGGTTTGCAATGCTAAAGATCTCTTAAGGAGTACTGGCAACTAGGTGAAACCACAACCATGAACTGGGAGCCTCAGCACAGATCCAGTGAGTAAAAGGGCATTTGTAGTGCTCAGTACTTTAATGCCCAAAGCCAGGCATGCCAGCTGCAGGTATGCTGAAAGGAGAACCTCTGTCCCAGCAAGGGAATACTGTGGACTTGGGCACATCTCACCTAAATTCACAATTGCAATGGCATGCACAGGAAAATGCTGAGGAGAGGAGAGGAGAGGAGAGGAGAGGAGAGGAGAGGAGAGGAGAGGAGAGGGAGAGGGAGAGGGAGAGGGAGAGGGAGAGGGAGAGGGAGAGGGAGAGGGAGAGGGAGAGGGAGAGGGAGAGGGAGAGGGAGAGGAGGTGAGAGGAAGGGGAAGGGAAGGGAAGGGAAGGGAAGGGAAGGGAAGGGAAGGGAAGGGAAGGGAAGGGAAGGGAAGGGAAGGGAAGGGAAGGGAAGGGAAGGGAAGGGAAGGGAAGGGAAGGGAAGGGAAGGGAAGGGAAGGGAAGGGAAGGGAAGGGAAGGGAAGGGAAGGGAAGGGAAGGGAAGGGAAGGGAGGGGAAGGGAAGGGAAGGGAAGGAAGGGGAGGAAGGGGAGGAGAGGTGAGAGGAGGCGAGAGGAGGGGAAGAGAGGGGAGGGGAGAGAAGAGGAGGGGAAGGAAGGGGAGGGGAGGGGGAAGGAAAGGGAGGGGAGAGGGAAGGAAGAAAGGGGAGGGGGAGGGGGAGGGGAAAGGGGATGGGGAGGGGATGGGGAGAGAAGGGGAGAGAAGGGGAGAGAAGGGGAGAGAAGGGGAGAGAAGGGGAGAGAAGGGGAGAGAAGAGAAGAGAAGAGAAGAGAAGAGAAGAGAAGAGAAGAGAAGAGAAGAGAAGAGAAGAGAAGAGAAGAGAAGAGAAGAGAAGAGAAGAGAAGAGAAGAGAAGAGAAGAGAGAAGAAGACTCCAGAAAGGTCACTGTGTTATGTTATTGTCCAATTACAGTGGCAATTAACACATAATTACCATGTTACTCTACGTTACAAGATTACTCTGAGATTTATCTTTGCTCATGTTCATTTCTTGGTCCCATACAAACAAAAGGCTGGCATCAGTCCCATCTTCATTTACTGGACTTCTGCCTCATTTTTCAAGTTGTGCCTCTTTTTGGTTTGGTTGGTTGTTTTTTTTTTTTTTTTTTTCCGAACAAAATAAACTTCCCTGAGGTTGTCTTGATAGAAAAATGACTTGGCCACATGATCTCTCAAATCAGATTTCTGATGGCCACACATCCTGGCTGTATCAGTAAGAGCAAAGCTCACAGGAGTCCCATAAAGTCAGTTTAAAAAGCAAGTGCTGTTGGCTTTGGTCAGAAAGATAATGTTAGCCAGATCTTTTTATTAACAACCACTAGAATCACAACACTGTAAAATCTACTTAGTCCAATAAAAACCCAACCATATAATGTAAGAAAACAAGAAAGACATTAATAATGCTTGATGTGCAGTGTGTTGCCCAAGGGGGGAGGGCATTAGGGTTATTTACAAGCTCATACTCTTGCCCTGATATTTTATAACCATTCTATTCAGCACAGATTTAGATCTTGCCAGTTATGTTTGACTTTCCCTCAATAACATTTGTCTAGTAGGTCTCCAGTGACTTCAAAAGGATAAAGCTTAGCTTAGCTCTAAACTCTGCTAGGCTTACCATACTGCAGCAGGGCACAAATGAACTGTAGGGTAAAATGTTAATTCTCTTGCTTTGAGTCTTCCTTCCTGAGCTGGCATTGCCCAACAATGAGAAAAAAAATGCTGCTGCAAAGTGTCCTTCTTTAGGCCAAAAGCAGGCAGCCATCCATAAAAGCTAACACTGGTCCTGAAGAAGATGAGAACTTCTTCTTCACAGTACCTGGAGTGCTGTGTCCAGTTCTGGGCTCCTCAATTCAAGAGAGATGTTGATACTGGAAGTTGTCCAGAGAAGAGCAATGAAGCTGGTGAGGAGCCTGGAGCACAGCCCTGTGAGGAGAGGCTGAGGGAGCTGGGGGTGTGCAGCCTGCAGAAGAGGAGGCTCAGGGCAGACCTCATTGCTGTCTACAACTACCTGAAAGGAGGCTGTAGCCTGGTGGGGGTTGGTCTCTTCTGCCAGGCAAGAAGCAACAGAACAAGAGGACACAGTCTCAAGTTATGCCAGAGGAGGTCTGGGATGGATGTTAGGAGGAAATTGTGGCCAGAGAGAGTGATTGGCATTGGAATGGGCTGCCCAGGGAGGTGGTGGAGTCACCATCCCTGAAGGTGTTGAAGCAAAGCCTGGATGAGGCATTTAGTGCCATGGTCTGGTTGATTGGCTAGGGCTGGGTGCTAGGTTGGACTGGATGATGTTGAAGGTCTCTTCCAACCTGCTTGATTCCATGAAACCAATTTAATCACCACTGCTCTCACACAAATTTATGCTGTTGTTAAATCATTTATCTGAGCTGCAAGGAAAAGAGCACTACCTTTTCTTTGTTTGTTTGTTTTGCTGCACATCCTGATGTAAAACTATGAAAGAGAACAAGAAAGGCAATGTCACATTTGGTGTCTGAGTGGAGAAAAACAGAAATATCAACTGTAAAAAGCCTAACAGTACTAAAATCTTCCAAACTTGAGCAACCATCTACATGGTAAACCTATGGACTCCTTATTTAACTCTGTTGTACTCCTACCAGAGTTTGTAACTCTGCAAACAGTAGGCATGGTTGGGGCTACAGACTGCTGAAAACTTGAATAATGCAGTAAGCAGCTCTGACAGCTGAAGAAATTTTTAATTTGGCTCTTTAATATTTCTGCTGCCAGCACATTTCCTCCCCCAATTCCTTATGAAAAGTGTAAGGCAAGATGACCTCTCTATTTTTCTTCTGCTGCTCTGTAACAATGACTCACTGCTGTAATTATTGAGTTTGACATTACTGCAACTCCTTTCCCATTCTCCTGTTGAAACAAGTTAAATGTGCCAGCCAACAAAAGATTAGTTCAGTCTATTCAGAGTAAGAACACATGTCTTCTCATTTTAAAGACTAAATGATAATATAAACTGCAACAATACATGAGAATGATCACTTTTCCTTTGGAATTGTCTCTTAGAATCATAGAATCAACCAGGTTGGAAGAGACCTCCAAGATCATCCAGTCCAACCTAGCACCCAGCCCTTGCCAGTCAACCAGACCATGGCACTAAGTGCTTCATCCAGGCTTTGCTTCAACACCTCCAGGGATGGTGACTCCACCACCTCCCTGGGCAGCCCATTCCAATGCCAAACACTCTCTCTGACAACAACTTCCTCCTTGTGTCCCCTTGTTCTGTTGTTGCTTGCCTGGCAGAAGAGACCAACCCCATCTGGCTACAACCTCCCTTCAGGTAGCTGTAGACAGCAATGAGCTCTGCCCTGAGCCTCCTCTTCTGCAGGCTGCACACCCCCAGCTTTCAAATCATCTTTCATTTTCAACCATTGCTTTCAAACTTGAAATATCTAGAGATGATCAATGTCTTAGGCATTCAAACACTGAACAACTAAGATGATAATGCAAATTGTTCTAATAGCACTGAAGGAGGATGAACTTCATTAAAATAAAATACAAAATTAGGACTTCTCTGAACAACTGCCCAGGACATAAGCAAAGCTAAGGTAGGAAAATTTTGGTTCACTTTAAATGTAACTCAAAATGTTGAAATATTTTTCTCCCAACTCAACAGCAATTCCTAGGTCTGGTTGAAGGCAGCAGCAGAAATGCTACAATTGATTCTCAAGCTATATTTCAGCACAGAAATACAGGAAACTTCTTGAGAGATTCGGAGTTTAAAAGTTTCCAAGCTTTATAGAAATAATCAGGAGTTCTGTTGCTTATCTTTATTGAACTCCTGAACCTGGTGATGTTGGTGTTTTTTTATTCAAGGATCTGGTTTACAGCCATTGAAGCTCAGTGAATATTAGTTTGAAATTGTATTTATCTGTAAATCAATGAATTCTGATGGCAAACCCAGTAACAGAGACCCACATTTGAAGTTCCAAAAGTCTCACAAATACAGTTGGTTGAAATCTATGCAGTATGTTGATGCAGCCCAGAAGGCAAACTCTATCCTGGGCTGCATCAAGAGGAGTGTGGCCAGCAGGTCAAGAGAGGTGATTCTACCCTTTTAGTCTGTTCTTATGAGACCCCACCTCATGTCCAGTGTGAGTCTCCATCAAAAGAAAGCCACAGAGCTGTTTTGTCTACTGTGTCCAATTCTGCTGTCCCTATCAAAAGAAAGGCATAGAGCTGTCTTGTCTACTGTGTCCAGCTCTGCTGTCCCCATCAAAAGAAAGGCATGGAGCTGTTTTGTCTACTGTACCCAGCTCTGGTGTCCCCATCAAAAGAAAGGCATAGAGCTGTCTTGTCTACTGTGTCCAGCTCTGCTGTCCCCATCAAAAGAAAGGCATGGAGCTGTTTTGTCTACTGTACCCAGCTCTGGTGTCCCCATCAAAAGAAAGGCATAGAGCTGTCTTGTCTACTGTGTCCAGCTCTGCTGTCCCCATCAAAAGAAAGGCATAGAGCTGTTTTGTCTATTGTACCCAGCTCTGGTGTCCCCATCAAAAGAAAGGCATAGAGCTGTTTTGTCTACTGTGCCCAGCTCTGTTATCCCCATCAAAAGAAAGGCATAGAGCTGTCTTGTCTACTGTGTCCAGCTCTGCTGTCTCCATCAAAAGAAAGGCATAGAGCTGTCTTGTCTACTGTGTCCAGCTCTGCTGTCCCCATCAAAAGAAAGGCATAGAGCTGTCTTGTCTACTGTGTCCAGCTCTGCTGTCCCCATCAAAAGAAAGGCATAGAGCTGTCTTGTCTACTGTGTCCAGCTCTGCTGTCCCCATCAAAAGAAAGGCATAGAGCTGTCTTGTCTACTGTGTCCAGCTCTGCTGTCCCCATCAAAAGAAAGGCATAGAGCTGTCTTGTCTACTGTGTCCAGCTCTGCTGTCCCCATCAAAAGAAAGGCATAGAGCTGTCTTGTCTACTGTACCCAGCTCTGCTGTCCCCATAAAAAGAAAGGTATAGAGCTGCTGGAGCAAACCCAGAGGAGTACCACAAAGATGACCCAAAGGCTGGAACCACTCTGCTGTGAGGATAGTCTGACCTTCTATGATATATTGCAACAAGCTTTCATAACTCCATGCTTTAGTTGCACTGAGGGTGACATAAATTGCCCAAATTGCCCACATAGGTTGTACATTATCCTAATTAACTGGTTTAGATAAAACAGAAATAGAAAAGTTCATATATCAGTGTGCTGCTAGTGCTAAGTTTTACCCTGCTGACTGTCAGTGAGATACTTGCTTCTTGTCACTGAGAAACATATCACTTACAAGCCACAGCCAAAACACTTATCACACCGTTTACTCAGTTGAAACCAATTAATGAGAAGCAATTTTTAAAGCTGCAAATATCATAGACTAAGTTAACAAAGCATATAAACCTTGCTGAGATACGTTGGTGCTTGGATATCAATGCATTTAAACAGTATGTGATCAGTGGGTTGAAGAGGGACTGAGGGGGTTGATTTGGTACTTTTTTCTTTGTGGGCTTTATGATTGTTTGGTTTTGGTTTTTTTTTTGCTGTGTTGTTTCTTGATTGAGTTTTTTTTTTTTTTTTTTTTTGTAAGGAATGTGTTGAATTATTGTTTAGGCTTGCCATAACTGTGCTGTAAGAAGTTTAAGTACTACAAGTCTCTATGTACTATTGAATTAAACTAATTAAAACTTTGCTATGTTGCATGTCATTGCTTGCATTTAGAAGAAGAAATTTATTTCATGGAATCATAGAATCAATGAGATTGGAAGAGACCTCCAAGATCATCCAGTCTAACCTAGCACCCAGCCCTATCCAGTCAACCAGACCATGGCACTAAGTGCCTCAGCCAGGCTATTCTTGGATACCTCCAGGGACAGTGACTCCACCATCTCCCTGGGCAGCCCATTCCAATGCCAATCACTCTCTCAAAGAATAATTTAGAAGAAGAAATCTGTGCAGATGCCATTTCAATGTGTAATTTCCATTTACAAAGATGCCAAATGCTATGATATCAATAAAATTTACTTAAGGTTATCTGTTATTAATTATAGAATCATAGAATCAACCATGTTAGAAGAGACCTCCAAGCTCATCCAGTCCAACCTAGCACCCAGCCCTAGCCAGTCAACCAGACCATGGCACTAAGTGCCTCAGCCAGGCTTTGCCTGAACACTTCCAGGCACAGGGACTCCATCACCTCCCTGGGCAGCCCATTCCAATGCCAATCACTCTCTCTGCCAACAACTTCCTCCTAACATCCAGCCTAGACCTCCCCTGCCACAACTTGAAACTGTGTTCCCTTGTTCTAGTGCTGCTTGCCTGGCAGAAGAGACCAACACCAGTTGGCTACAGCCTCCCTTCAGGTAGTTGCAGACAGCAATGAGGTCTGCCCTGAGCCTCCTCTTCTGCAGGCTGCACACCCCCAGCTCCCTCAGCCTCTCCTCACAGGGCTGTGCTCCAGGCCCCTCACCAGCCTTGCTGACCTTCTCTGGACACCTTCCAGCACCTCAACATCTCTCTTGAATTGGACATATTTGTTTAGAAGTCCTAAGCCCCTAACACTCTCAGGAAAAAAAAAATCCAACCCCTCACATTTTCTGTGCAATTAATTAAATTAATTAAAGTCAGCAATTAAATATCCTCAGTATTTAAACATTCATTGAAGTAACAAATTATTATGGGAAAAATGTAGAGGGTAACTCATACTCCATTTTTCTGACTGGGAAATCACTCTCTGTGAAGTGGATGGATTTTATGCATGCTTAATTCTTGAAGTGGCTTAGTTTATGAATATCTTTTATTTTTTTAATTAACTGACATTATAAATAACTTTCTAGATGGAGATAATTTTTCTTTTATGTGGACACTGCTGTTCACTTAATTGTGGAGTTCCAACCAAGTGTTTGTGCAGCTTAACAGTCTACCTGATAAAAAGTCACTATGCCAAGGATTCAAACTGCCTCTGAGAGCAGCAATTGATGTTAAATTTTAATTGATATTAGCCTGTTCCTTATGAAAAACTGTGTCTCTAAAGTTCCATGGGCATGATAACATCTCAGGTCACAAACCAGGCAGTGAGATAACTAACCCTTATGCAGGCATGCACTGCAGGAAAAACAGATCCAGAGTGGTAGATAGCCTCTCAAACTATTAAGGAAGTGGTAAGAATCAGATAAAAGAGAAGCAGAAAAAAGGGAACAAAATCAAGGTCTGGCATTGAGGTGACAGCTTTAGTTTCCATAAACTGAAGTGGAACAATGTCCCTGAAGTCACCTGCTCCAAAAATGCCACTGAGACTGAAGGAGACAGATCTTGTGATTTGCTTTATGGAAACTCTAGCAGTTCCATGCAGTGAAAATGCTGTCACACTGTTCCAGCATCATGGGTGCTTCACACAGGCTTACAGGGTTTGAGTAGAAAGGGTAAGAGTGCTGGCTGAAAAAGAAATGAGAGGCACACTAGCTCATGGATTCTCTGCCTTGTAATGTGAATATTGAAAAGCCTGGATGGGACACTTAGTGCCATGGTCTGGTTGATTGGATAGGGCTGGGTGCTAGGTTGGACTGGCTGAGCTTGGAGGTCTCTTCCTACCTGCTTGATTCTGTGATTCTCTTTGTTTTTCTCAAGTTAACTGTTGAATGAAGTGTAACCTGTAATCACCATTAAGAAATTAACTAAACACTGACTTGGACATAATATCCAGGCTGAATAACCCTTTGCCTTACATTTCCAACTGGCACAATAGTTAATTGATGCTGTGTAAAGTATCTTTAAAATATTTGTGGCTTCTTCTTTTTTTCTCCTCTTTGTGGAGAGCTTGATTGTAAGTATCTGAAGGGGGCCTACAGAAGAGCTGGGGAAGGACTTTTGAGGATATCAGGGAGTGACAGGACTGGGGGGAATGGAGCAAAGCTGGAGATGAGTAGGTTCAGGCTGGAGGTGAGGAGGAAGTTGATCAGCATGAGAGTGGTGAGAGGCTGGAATGGGTTGCCCAGGGAGGTGGTTGAGGCCCCATGGCTGGAATTATTTAAGTCCAGGCTGGCTGAGGCTGTAGGCAGCCTGATCTAGGGTAGGGTGTCCCTGCCCATGGCAGGAGGGTTGGAACTGGATGATCCTTGTGGTCTCTTCCAACCCTGACTGATTCTATGATTCTATGAAATGAATCATTATTGACAGAAGTGCAAATAGTCTGCAATTATTTTTTCATCAATGTTTTTTGACTGTTTAAACTTTATTCTGTGCCAGCAGTGCAATTTTCATTTTCAATTGTGCTCCTTTGAGCATATGCACATTCTCTCTTGGAATTCTTTCCAGTGGTAATGACCTAATGACCTGCTCAAATCATACTACAGCCCTGCTATAATGTGGCTGGAATGGAATGAGTTTACAGCTGCCAATAGACTGCAATTTAAAGAAATAACTTAATGAATAACACATTAAAATAAATATTTTGGGGATTCTGCCTGAGATTGTCAAGATTTATGATGGGATTCATGTCAAGAGATGTGTGCTTCCTGCTGGGTGAATCCCAGAGAATAATTACAGGGATGGTTTAGGGGCATACATTTTCAAAGCAAAATGTTAATCAAGACTTGAAATCACTTACCTATGTTTGAATCTGTTTGGTCCAGATGCAGGTCACAATTTAATAACTTCTACTAATTACAATAATGGCCTTAATGTGATGACAGTGATGACATTAGTGAGCAGCATAATATTTTGATGTACCTCTTTGTGGAGATACATCAGATGCAATTGCTTCCAAATGTGGAAAGAACATAAAGTAGTATGAAGGAAAAAGTAATTGCCCTGATGAGCTTGGAGGTCTCTTCCAAACTGGTTGATTCTATGATTCTATGACTGAGACTGTGTCCCCCTTGTTCTGTTGATGGATGTCTGGGAGAAGAGAGCAACCCCCAGATGGCTACAGCCTCCCTTCAGGTAGTCGTAGACAGCAATGAGGTGCAATGATCACACATTAGTGACTGTATGGTACAAGATGCTCCACTCATCCTCTGGTCTTTATCTTCACTACTATACAAAGGGTAGGACTTCATTATAAGGGCAATTATCTAGGAAAAGGTAACAAATTTTAGAAGGGAGTGATGCACAGAGAGAGTTTCTGTGAAATGTTTATAGCTATTTGAAAAATAAATATTGGCTTTGGTGTTTGCTTGGTTTCCTTAATGCAAAATTAAGCTTTAAAAAATGCCAAAATGAGTTATGTGGCACTAAGACCTCTGCAGAAAAATATAAACAGACTGTTAAAACATATTTCAACTCCCTTGGCGTCATCTGCGGCTGATAAACAGTCATATATGAGTGAAAGGTTCACTGACTGCCATCCATTTATGATCCAAGTTCTCTGCTGGTGCCATGCTGACCAGGCTAGCAGGGATCAGCATGTCTTACACGCTTTTTTAATCCCTGAAATCTCAGGTCGTGACCTTGTAAGAGCTGAGATCCACAGTAAGGACTTCTTCAGTACAAAGAGGTTTTCCTTCAGTGCAACTGAATTATCATGCTAAGTAAAAGAATCATAGAGTCATAGAATCAAGCAGGTTGGAAGAGACCTCCAAGATCATCCAGGCCAACCTAGCACCCAGCCCTAGCCAGTCAACCAGACCATGGCACTAAGTGCCTCAGCCACTCTTTGATTGATGACCTCCAGGGACGGTGCCTCCACCACCTCCCTGGGCAGCCCATTCCAATGCCAATCACTCTCTCTGCCAACAACTTCCTCCAAACATCCAGCCTAGACCTCCCCTGGCACAACTTGAGACTGTGTCCCCTTCTTCTGTTGCTGCTTGCCTGGCAGAAGAGGCCAACCCCACCTGGCTACAATGTCCCTTCAGGTAGTTGTAGACAGCAATGAGCTCTGCCCTGAGCCTCCTCCTCTCCAGGCTGAACACCCCCAGCTCCCTCAGCCTCTCCTCACAGGGTTTGTGTTCCAGGCCCCTCACCAGCTTTGTTGCCCTTCTCTGGACGCCTTCCAGCACCTCAACATCTCTCTTGAATTGAGGAGCCCAGAACTGGACACAGCACTCAAGGTGTGGCCTGAGCAGTGCTGAGTACAGGGGCAGAATAATCTCCCTTGTCCTGCTGGCCACACTACTCCTGAGCCAGCCCAGGATGCCATTGGCTCTCTTGGCCACCTGGGCACACTGCTGCCTCATCTTCAGCCTACTATCTATCAGTACCCCCAGGTCCCTCTCTGCCTGGCTGCTCTCCAGCCACTCAGTCCCCAGCCTATAGCACTGGTTGGGTTTGTTGTGGCCAAAGTGCAGAAGACAGAGCACAAGGGTGCATGTGTGCTCAGCTCAAGTGTGGTGAGCTGCTTCAGCACTGACTCAAAGCTGGAAACACATCAGCCTCTAGCATCTGATAAAAGCGAAGACTGGAAACTAGACTCTCTGTGGCACCCAGGCATTCCTTTGCCTCTTTCTCATTAGGTTTCCATTATTACTGAGTCCCTCCTTCTTGCAGGGCAATAAAGGAGGTTTATTAAGTTTTTTGAGGTCAGACAAACAAAAAGGACACTGCATCAGATATCACAACACTTCTGTGCAATGTTCACAGCTCTTAGCTGATTGTAAGTTTCTGTAAGTTAGTAGATCTCTTTACACATGATGTATACCTCTGCTTTGTGCTCTTACTTATCATAGAATCATAGAATCAACCAGGTTGGAAGAGACCTACAAGATCATCCAGTCCAACCTATCAACCAGTCCTGTCAGATCAACCAGACCATGGCACTAAGTGCCTCATCCAGGCTTTGCTTCAACACCTCCAGGGATAGTAACTCCACCACCTCCCTGGGCAGCCCATTCCAATGCCAATCACTCTCTCTGTGAAGAACTTCCTCCTAACATCCAGCCTAGACTTGCTTTTGTGAACCATACAATATCACTTTCTATTGCCATTACTCTAGAGAGACAGAGCAAAATCGAGTATGTTTCCATTTCAGTGGAAGAAAAACCCAAAACACTGCCACAAAACAACAACTCCTAAAGACTGATGCAACAACTGACTCTGGAAAAATCTGGGATGTTCCCTTTCTCAAATTCTCTCCAAACCTCACAGGTACCTTTGACTTTTTGACTGATGAAAGAAGTGAACTCCCAGAAAATACCACACCATTTTTCTGGTAGCATCCTGCCAATATAACGAATCAGTGCTGCAAGTGTTCTCAGAATCAGGCTCTAGAACCACTTGTCAGTAGAGCTGGTGATGATAAAAGGGAGGTGGAGAAAAAACAACCCAGAGCTGGTTGGCTTGGCATTTGGTAGCAGACTTCAGAGGCTCTAACCATGACCACAGTAGATTACATAAGGGTCACTTTAAGAATCTTCTGCATGTTTTTTTGCAGGCAGATGAAAGCCTGCTCTGTCAGGTCTCTGAGCAGACATGAGCTCATTCTGCCCACGCTCCATCCTGGCTGGAAGCTGTACTGTCGCAATAAGCGCGACACTGAAGCCTACTCAAGGGCAGGACATATTAGCTTGGGCTCAATGCCACCTTGCCAAGTCTACTGAGCTTCTCTTTAACTTGAGAGTGGGCAGAGGGTCAGTAGCTATATGGGCACAGAAAGTGCACATCTCATTTTAGAACCTCTGCAGGCATTGTGGAGAATTTAAGTTTGAATGTTCAGATACTGGTGAGAGTTGTGGATACTTTTGAACTTCTTTCAAGCAGCGCTGTTCATTTATTTATTTATTTAATCTGGAGGTGTTGGCACTGATGGGAAACTAATTACAACCTTGGAATTGTAGAATCAAACAGGTTGGAAGAGACCTCCAAGATCAGCCAGTCCAACCTGTCAACCAGCCATAGCCAATCAACCAGACCATGACACTAAGTGCCTCAGCCAGGCTTTGCTTGAACACCTCCAGGGATGGTGCCTCCACCACCTCCCTGGGCAGCCCATTCCAATGCCAATCACTCTCTCTGCCAACAACTTCCTCCTAACATCCAGCCCAAACATCCCCTGGCACAGCTTGAGACTGTGTCCCCTTGTTCTCTTGCTGCTTGCCTGGCAGAAGAGACCAACCCCACCTGGCTACAACCTCCCTTCAGGTACTTGTAGACAGCAATGAGCTCTGCCCTGAGCCTCCTCTTCTGCAGGCCTAAACACCCCCAGTTGCCTCAGCATCTCCTCACAGGGCTGTGCTCCAGGCCCCTCACCAGCTTTGTTGCCCTTCTCTGGATGTGTTCCAGTATCTCAACATCTCTCTTGAATTGAGGAGCCCGGAACTGGACACAGCACTCAAGGGGTGGCCTGAGCAGTGCTGAGTACAGGGACAGAAGAACCTCCCTTGTCCTGCTGCCCACACTGCTCCTGAGCCAGCCCAGGATGCCATTGGCTCATCCTGCCCACCTGGGCACACTGCTGGCTCAGCTTCAGCTATTATCTACCAGCACCCCCAGGTCCCTCTCTGCCTGGCTGCTCTCAGCCACTCTGTTACCAGTCTGTAGTGCTGCTTGGGGTTGTTGTGGCCAAAGTGTAGAACCCTGCACTTGACCTTGTCCAATCTCATCTCATTGGCCTTTGGTCACCCATCCAGCCTGGCTAGGTTCCTCTGCAGGGCTCTCCTGCCCTCCAACATATCAACACCTGCTCCTAGCTTCACATCTTGTAATCACTTAGCAGGTAAGTTCACTCCTGCAGATCTTGGTCACCCCCAAGAAGAACACAGTTTTTCTAGCTGGAAGTCAGAGTTAAAAATGAGACATATTCCATGGAGCAGGGAGCATTAGAATTCTTTCTCCCATCTCATTCACAAGCAACCCAGTACCCGCTTATTCAGACAGCAGTGAATTCTTCCCTGCACAGAATTAAAGCTCCAGCACCAAGCCTGTTCCTCTGGCTTGCTGCCTCTCTTGGGAAGCAATAGCTGTAATCCAGGGTCTTTCATTTCTTTCCTAAGACAGGATATTGTCTCCTACTTTCAGGCTGTGGACCATGAATCATCAGTGGATATAAATGGATGCCTTGCTATTCCCAGTATTTCCTACTTGTTAACTCTAGGCAGCTCTCTACTCTGGATGTTGCCTGATTTGGCTTTTGTCTAAGTTGCTTATCTCTCCCTGGGCAGGCAGAGAGAAACTGATGTTTCAGTCAGCATCCTGTGCTCTCTTCCTAGGACTCAACACCTCTACTGTTAGCACTGACAATCTTTATCCCATCTACCTGCAAGAAACCGTGGCTTGATTCATGACTACATACTTAAGTTCATTCCATTCAAAATGGTGTTTAAGTCTAGTAAATTATTAGCAACCAAGTGCTGTTATTCCTCAAGCAATCAGTAGTTTGACTTGGTGTGTTTATCTTACTGCAGATAAGCTTTATGGGAAAAGAAGATACTTTTGTTCTTACTCATATATTTTCCCTTTGAAAAGAAATATGAATCTAGAAGCCTAAAGGAGGAGATAATGCCATGGCCACTATGGCCTATAGTGATAGCCATGGTGGGCTACATAAAAAACCAAGTCCCTCTCCAGCTATGTGGTTCAGAAGCCCTGAAAGAGCAAAGGGAAGGAAAGTTTCTACAAACATAAGAGCTCAAACTTAATCATTGAAAGTTTCTTATCAAAACTACCTGGAAGATGAATTCTGCAGGTACATGAAACTGAATATATAGTCTCTCTGCTCTTGTCAGACCCCACCTGGAGTACTGTGTACAGTTCTGGAGTCCCCAGCACAAGAATGACATGGAACTGTTTGAGCAAGTCCAGGGGAGGCCACCAAGATGCTCAGAGGGCTGCAGCAGCTCTGCTATGAGGACAGGCTACAAGAATTGGGGCTCTGCAGCCTGAAGAAGAGAAGGCTTTGAGGAGACCTTGGAGTGGCCTTCCAGTATCTGAAGGGGGCTACAGGACAGCTGGGGAGGGACTGCTGACAAGGTCTTGTAATGACAGGATGAGTAGTAATAGGTTTAAACTGTCAGAGAGGAAATTCAAACTGGATGTTAGGAAGAAGTTGTTTGCAGTGAGGGTGGTGAGATACTGGCACAGGTTGCCCAGGGAGGTTGTGGAGCATGGAATCACCCAATGTGATCTTTGATGTGTTCAAGGTTGGATGATTCCTTGAGCAACCTGTTCTAGTGGGAGGTGTCCCTGCCTATGGTGAGGGGTTGGAACTGGATGATCTTTGAGGTCCCTTCCAATATAAACCATTCTATGATTCCCTGATTCTAAGAATCATTCAGTTTTGGTGGATGTACATTGTCCCTCTTCTATCTGTTGCATAATTCTCTCCCTGTACTCACTTCTCCTGTCTACTCAGTCACTTCTTTAGAAAACCCAGCATAGATGCATTCTCAGTATGTTCCATAACACAGAAGAAGAAAGCCTCACAGGATGTCAGGGGTTGGAAGGGACCCAAAGAGATCATCCAGTCCAACCTCCCTGCCAGAGCAGGACCATACAATCTATCTCAGATCACAGAGGAATGCATCCAGACAGACCTTGAAAGTCTCCAGAGAAGGAGACTTTGCCTCTGTTCCTGCCTTAGGATCATTGCCATTGTGGGCTAAGAATAAGCTTCACGTATTTAGAGGTGGGAAATGATCAGCTGTGGATGGATTTCTATGGATTAGCTTCAGTTTTGTGATTCATAAACCACACAGTGCCCTTCAGTTAGGCAGAGAAGATGATGTATTTCATTTCTGCTTACATCTAGAGATAGTGCATGGACTGCCAGTGAGCATTAGCCACTGATATTATAGAGCAACTCTGGCCTGCTTCCAGAAAGGCTTCTGCTTAACTGGCATCAGATGGAACCCCTGCACTTCCCAGTAGTTAAACTTCATGGAATGTTCTCCAACTGATAATGCTCTTTAATAGAAAAAAGTTGTTTTGGCCAAATGTTTGAATATACATAGAGACATTAAATCTTTTTTTTTATCCCACATTATCTGTTCTATACCACTGCTGGGTGAAAAAAGAATAAGCCTATTTTCAAGTCATGGAAAGGATACATGAGGAGGAAGCTGTTCATCATGAGAGTGGTGAGAGGCTGGAATGAGTTGCCCAGGGAGGTGGTTGAGTCCCCATGGCTGGAGGTGTTTAAGGCCAGGCTGGATGAGGCTCTGACCTGCTTGATGCAGGGTAGAGTGTCCCTGGTCATGGCAGGAGGTTGGAACTAGATGATACTTGTGGTGCCTTCCAACCCTGACTGATTCTGTGGTACCACAGACATCATTCTGCCTGTAATAGGATTTTGGAGAGATATTTGCTCTGAAGCAGACTTTCAAAGTCCATTCCAAGCTTCCAAGGAAAAGTGAGTTACTATTGGGTTTAAATTTTTGCATGATACTTTTAAAAAAAATTATTCTGTACTTTTTATTTTTGACAAGAGAAGTATTGGAGTCTGGGCACAGAGCTGGGTCCCAGAGGATCTATGCTTATTGGATGAGGCCTCGGGTGACCTGTTCTAGTGGAGGTGTCCCTGCCTATGGTCAGGTTGCATGAGGCTTTGAGAAACCTGACCTATTTGAACATGTCCCCTGCTTATGGCAGGGGAATTAGACTAAATGACCCTTGAAGATCCCTTACAAGCCAGATCATTATATGATTCTCTCCCTACTATCATAGAATCAGTCAGGGTTGGAAGGTACCACAAGGATCATCTAGTTCCAGCCCCCCTGCCATGAGCAGGGACACCTCACACTAGATCAGGCTGTCCAGAGCCTCATCCAGACTGGCCTTAAACACCTCCAGGGATGAGGCTTCCACCACCTTCCTGGGCAACCCCTGCCAGACTCACCACTCTCATCATGAAGAACTTCTTCCTAACATCCAGTCTGAATATACTCATTCCTAGCTTTGTTCCATTCCCTCCAGTCACATCACTACCTGGCAGCCTAAAAAGTCTCTTCTTAAGATAAATGAAAGGCCACAATAAGGTCAGCTTGGAGCCTTCTCCTCTCCAGACTGAACAACCTCAACTCCCTTAGTCTCTCATCATGGCAGAGGTGCTTCAGCCCTCTATTCATCCTCATGGCCCTTCTCTGGACACCTTCCAGCACATCCATATCCCTCTTGTCCCAGGGGCTCCAGAACTGGATGCAGTTCTCCAGGTGAGGTCTCACAAATATGGAGTAGTAGGGGAGGATCACTTCCCTCACCCTGCTGCCCACACCTGTCTTGATGCAGCCCAGGCTCTGGTTGCTCTCTGGGCTGCAGGAACACACTGACAGCTCATATTGAACCTTTTGTCCAGCAGTAGCCCCAGGTCCCTCTCCTCAGGGCTGCTCTCCAGCCACTCACTGCCCAGCCTATGTTGGTACATGGGATTGCCTCGACCCAGATGCAGGACCTTGCACTTGGTCTTGTTGAACTTCATGAGGTTGGCTCATGCCCACCTCTCCAGCCTGTCCAGGTCCCTCTGGACGGATCCCTTCCCTCCAGCCTGTCAGCCACACCACACAGCTTGGTGTCACCAGCAAACATGCTGAGGCTGCGCTCAGTGCCGCTGTCCACGGCGCCAACAAAGATGTTAGTTTACATTCAACAGCTGATGCAGTTTTCCAAAGCAAAGCCTGCAAGAGTATTTTGGAGACCCTGGAAACTACTGCTTGGATCTTTATGAATCACAGAGTCATGTGAGTGGTTTGAAGAGCCTTGAGCAATTTCAATGCCTCTCCCTCCTATTTACAACAAATTCCACCAACTTCTTGCCTTTAAGGACCCACACATCTGATTTTTCATCTACATAACTTACATTCTTCTCCCATCTTGTCTCTTCCCTGTTCTTCTTCCAACATATCTATGTTCTCTTTCATTTTCTCATAAGATTTCCTTATCTCTTTATCATGCTGGTTCCAACATAATGGCTACTGGTAATTTTAACTACCAAAGATCAGATATCACTGTGAATATATAATTTATTCATAGAGGTTAGAATGCTCTCTGTCCATTGTCAGTTTTCACCTATACCTATAACAAGGAGGTAGTCTGGAGGTGTTTAAGGTCAGGCTGGATGAGGCTCTGGACAGCCTGCTCTAGGGTAAGGTGTCCCTGCCCATGGCAGGGGAGTTGGAACTCGATGTTCCTTGTGGTCCCTTCCGACCCTAATTGATTCTATGATTCAATTCCAACATCTTGCTCACCTCAGCAGGGCTGTCTGATCATTTAATCCTCTTCACTCATGGACAGGACTAAAGCCAGTGTATCACTGAATCATAGAATCAACCAGGTTGGAAGAGACCTCCAAGATCATCCAGTCCAACCTAGCACCCAGCCCTTGCCAGTCAACCAGACCATGGCACTAAGTGCCTCATCCATTCTTGTCTTGAACACCTTCAGGGACGGTGACTCCACCACCTCCCTGGGCAGCCCATTCCAATGCCAATCACTCTCTCTGACAACAACTTCCTCCTAACATCCAGCCTAGACCTCCCCTGGCACAACTTGAGACTGTGTCCCACTCTTGCTGCTTGCCTGGCAGAAGAGACCAACCCCACCTGGCTAAAACCTTCCTTCAGGTAATTGTAGACAGCAATGAGCTCTGCCCTGAGCCTCCTCTTCTGCAGGCTGCACACCCCCAGCTCCCTCAGCCTCTCCTCACAGGGCTGTGCTCCAGGCCCCTCACCAGCCTTGCTGCCCTTCTCTAGGCACCTTCCAGCACCTCAACATCTCTCTCCTGGGAGTTTCTTTTAACTTATGCTTTTATAGTCCTGTGAATATTTCTCTTGAATTAAACTAAGAAGGCCTGTGTTAAATGGGGCTTGTAAGATCTGATGCTTCTTTCTCCATAGAGATTTTGCCTGCCACAGCGTAGGACTTGCAGTAAGACTGGCAGAGACAGCTTTCATCTGATCACAGAGAGCACTCTGTGTAATCATTTTGTGTAGATAAGAGGTCTAAGGAAATTCTAGAGGAAATTAATCACTTGCATACTTCCCTGCTATTGAAGGTTTCACAAGTGGTGCAATATTGATTTTTTTTTTGCTTCATTTATCATATACTGTTATGAATTCACTGCTTCAGTGTCCACATTTTCATGTCTACTTTTGTCTACGCAGTCATCATCTGGAATAAATAGATTTAACTTTGCATTCTCAGGAACCCTTTTGGAGCTGCCCAGTTTCGCAAGAGAAATGAATGTATTTTTAACATACATGTGTTCAGCATTACTCTTTTTAATCATAGCTTCTTTAGGCTAACAAAAAGTAGTAAAGAGAACACAAACAGCCCAGAGAAAAAACAGAGCCCTTCTGAAATCACCAATTGGGAGTTATCCAGGCTGAACTGAACTTTGCATAGTGTTGGATTTTACCAAAGCAGCATGAAAACGATTTTCCTTATTTTCTCAGACATATTTTATCTTCTCATGGCATTTGTTTTTCTTCTTTCTTTTTTTTTTTTGTTCTTCCTCTTAAATTTACTCTATTCAAATATGAGACCCAGAACCTTAACTTCTTTGTGTGTCTTCCAACCGTACAAGATAGTGCCACAGCATAAGTGAAACACGTTCCACGGTTTGAGATTTTCCTTTCATTTCAAGGCCCCTTCTCTGCTTCAGAGCTCCTTGATCTACTGCCCAGACCAGCTTGTAAACTTGTCTCTTTATTGGTTATTTTTTTCTTAGTGAGTTTGTATTATTGGAAACCAACAGAGAGTGCAGCCAGTTTACCATTACTTACTTTTGCAAATAGAAGAAGCAACAATTAACTTTGGCCACTAGCAGAATCATAGAATCATAGAACCAACCAGATTGGAAGAGACCTCCAAGACAGTCCAACCTATCACCCAGCCCTATCCAGTCAACTAGATCATGGCACTAAGTGCCTCAGCCAGGCTATTCTTGGATACCTCCAGGGACAGTGGCTCCACCATCTCCCTGGGCAGCCCATTCCAATGCCAATCACTCTCTCAAAGAATAATTTAGAAGAAGAAGTCTGTGCAGATGCCATTTCAATGTGTAATTTCCATTTACAAAGATGCCAAATGCTATGATATCAACAAAATTTACTCAAGGATATCTGTTATTAATCATAGAACTTCCTCCTGACATCCAGCCTATACTTCCCCTGGCACAACTTGAGACTGTGTCCCCTTGTTCTGTTGCTGCTTGCCTGGCAGAAGAGACCAACCCCCACCTGCCTACAACCTCCCTTCAGATAGTTGTAGACAGCAATGAGGTCACCCCTGAGCCTCCTCTTCCAGGTGTTCCAGGCCTTTCACCAGCCTTGTTGCCCTTCTCTGGACACATTCCAGCACCTCAACATCTCATAATAGCTTCCAAAATAAGAGAATATGTAGTTCATTTGGCAAAGTTATTACATATGAGCATCAACTAAAGTTTTGAAAAGATATGCTGCTGTGTTTGAGGCACTGAAAGCAAACATGGCAAATGCCCAACAACTGTGAAGGAAAGGCTCTGCAAGCAGAAGGATGGGAACTGTGGTTTCCAACTTCAGAGGAATCAATTAAATTCTTAATGGTAGCTCCTCAGATAAAGAAAAAAAAATAGCATTCCCCAAAGAGCAGCCAGTTATTTAGGATGCAATAATCAGGCTTGTATTTGGCTTGCCTTCTGGAATAGCTTCTATCTCAGATAGTGATGCTGGCACCAAAAGAAAGAGTTGCTATGTCATAAGATACATGCTCGTAAGGGCTTCTAAAAGAGCCCAGCACAATTCCTCTTGGACATGTATCTGTCTGGGCTGAGCAGCAGTGCATTGGTCAAGCATGAAAAACAATTTAGATGTGCATTAAGGCATACACTCCATTATTTCCAACAATGTCACCATGGTACTCACTTCTTCCCTTTAAATATTTATATATGCCTGAGGAAAAATCTCAGAGCAACTCATTGGAAACCCAAAGAGCCTACAAAGATGGACAGAGCCTTTTTTGCTTCTCAGTCTGTCCCACTCTGTGCATTACAGAATAGTGTGAATGGAACTCAATCCTCATTTGCCAAGCAGCAGAACCTCAGTTGTACTCTAAGGGGAACTCATTCCTTATTTGCTATGCAGCAGAACCTCAGTTGTACTGTAAGGGGAACTCATTCCTTATTTGCCAAGCAGCAGAACCTCAGTTGTACTGTAAGGGGAACTCATTCCTTATTTGCTATGCAGCAGAACCTCAGTTGTACTGTAAGGGGAACTCATTCCTTATTTGCCAAGCAGCAGAACCTCAGTTGTACTGTAAGGGGAACTCATTCCTTATTTGCTATGCAGCAGAACCTCAGTTGTACTGTAAGGGGAACTCATTCCTTATTTGCCAAGCAGCAGAACCTCAGTTGTACTCTAAGGGGAACTCACTCCTCATTTGCCAAGCAGCAGAACCTCAGTTGTACTGTAAGGGGAACTCATTCCTTATTTGCCAAGCAGCAGAACCTCAGTTGTACTGTAAGGGGAACTCATTCCTTATTTGCTATGCAGCAGAACCTCAGTTGTACTGTAAGGGGAACTCATTCCTTATTTGCTATGCAGCAGAACCTCAGTTGTACTGTAAGGGGAACTCATTCCTTATTTGCTATGCAGCAGAACCTCAGTTGTACTGTAAGGGGAACTCATTCCTTATTTGCTATGCAGCAGAACCTCAGATGTACTGTAAGGAAGCCATGCAGACAGCCTGATGAGACCTCATTCTGGCCTTGACTGGACTATGGAGTAGGACAGAAACCAAAACTGCAATTCTTAGTCCCAGGTCAAATTCCTTTGGATTTTGTGGAGAAGTTGCCTGGCATGAACAGCAGGGCTTTATCCCTGCTACTCAGTATTAGACTTCTTGAGGCCTGAACACTCTTTTTTGGGTTAATTTCTACACTTTTGAAAGGCACACATTTGGTTCTCTCATCCAGCAAGAAGTATTTCATTAATCAATCTTCACAGTTGTTTTCACGTTCAGAAAAGATGGTTTAGATCACAAAAGAGCTCCTTTCTAATGAAGGTAGATTTCCTTACTTTGCCTTTCTTCCTTTTTCCTTATTCCTTTTCTTTTTATTTTTCCCTTTTCCTTTTTTCCCTTTTCCTTTTCCTTTTTCATTTTCCCATTTTCCATTTATTTTCCTTTTTTCTTTTCTTTTCCCTTTTCTTTTCCTTTTACTTTTCCTTTTCTTTCTTTTTCCTATTTCCCTTTTCCCTTTTCATTTCCCTTTTCCTCTTCCTACTTCCATTTTTCCTTTTAATCCCTATTCCTTTTCCCCTTTCCCCCCCCTTTTTTTTTCTTTCCCTTTCCCTTTCCCTTTCCCTTTCCCTTTCCCTTTCCCTTTCCCTTTCCCTTTCCCTTTTAGTTCCTTTTTCCTTTTTCCTTTTTTCCCCTTTTTTCTTTTCCTTTCTCTTTCCCCTTTCCCTTTCTCCTTTTCCCCTTTTTTCAGTTTTTTCCTTTTTCCTTTCTTCCCCCCTTTTACTTTTCCCCCTTTTCCCCTTTTCCTTTTTCCTTTTCCCTTTTTCATTATTTTTTCTTTTCCTTTCCCTTTTCCCTCTTTTTTCCTTTTTTTTCTTGTCATTTTCCTTTCCCTTTTCCTTTTCTTTCCTTTTTCCTTTTTACTTTCCCCCTTTATTTTCTTTTCCTTTCTCTTTTCTCTTTCCCATTTCCCTTTTTCCTTTCCCCCTTCTTTTTTTTCCTTTTCCTTTTTCCTCTTTCCCTTTTCCCCCCTTTTTCCTTTTTCCCCCCTTTCCCCCTTTTTTCCCCCCTTTTTTCCTTTGTTTCCTTTTCCAAGATATGAGTAACTCTGTCCTTCAGTTTCACACTTCTGAGGTAGGAATCCTTCGTGTTGTAATGAAAAATCCATCTCTCTATTCAGTCATTGTTTGAGTTCTGATGGGCTCCAGTATGCTAAAAGATACACCATTTTCAGCAGTTCTACCAGCCAGCATGATTCATAAATCATCTCTTGTGCTCAGGTATGTTAAGTTTACTCTAGCATTCCACCTCTGAGACAATAGATTTCTATTTTATTTATACTCCCCTTTACTCACAATGAAAATCAGTGGCCTCTAATTGCCCTTTCTCATCCATAACAGGCAAACAATGAACAATATTTATCACTCAGCAGATCTTCTTACCTGTAATTCTGCTTTTCATTTCCTATGTGAAATCTGTCATACTGTGAATATGCTCGGTTTCCTTCCCAGTCCATTAATTCAATTCTTAGGGAATATTGTCTCTGACTTGTTATTGCAAAGATAAAGTCATTTCCCAGCCAATGTTCACCTGATGGGCTACCAAAACCCTAGGAAAAAAAAAATGGGCAAAATAATTGGATGTAATTATTGCGCTCAATAGAACTTGTATACAGGAATAAAGCCAGTGTTACATATTTCACCTACACATTCTGAGTTCTGGTCATTGCTTTCCGTGCCCCAGGTTGACTGTAAAATGAGTTTGCTATTGCATACCCTGTAGGAGTTTGATGCAGTTCAACTGATGCTGGAAAAGACAGAATGGGTTATCAGCTGTGAGATATTAATAGCACAATGTCAAATTGGCACACCCTGTGCAGGGCTAAGCTTGTTTTTCATAGAATCAGTCAGGGTTGGAAGGCACCACAAGGATCATCTAGTTCCAACCCCACTGCCATGGTCACGGACACCCTGCCCTAGATCAGGCTGGCCACAGCCTCATCCAGCCTGGCCTCAAACACCTCCAGCCATGGGGCCTCAACCACCTCCCTGGGCAACCCATTCCAGCCTCTCACCACTCTCAGGCTCAACAACTTCCTCCTCACATCCAGCCTGAATCTCCCCACCTCCAGCTTTGCTCCATTCCCCCAGGTCCTCTCACTCCCTGATAGCCTAAAAAGTCCCCCCCCAGCTTTTTTGGAGGCCCCTTCAGATCCTGGAAGGCCACAAGAAGGTCCCCTGGGAGCCTCCTCTTCTCCAGCCTGCACAGCCCCAACTCTTTCAGTCTGTGCTCACAGCAGAGCTGCTGCAGCCTCTGAGCATCCTCCTGGTCCTGCTCCGGACACACTCCAGCATCTCCACAAGCCATTTGTAATAGTGGCTCCAGAACTGGATGCAGTACTCCAGGAGGGGTCTCAGCAGTGCTGCCCTGAGAAGATTTTTCAGTGTTCAGCAATACCAAAGGTTGCGAAGAAGACTTGGCTAATCTGTCCAGTTCTGGGCTCCTCAATTCAAGAGAGATGTTGAGGTGCTTGAACATATCCAGAGAAGGGCAGCAAGGCTGGTGAGGGGCCTGGGGCACAGCCCTGTGAGGAGAGGCTGAGGGAGCTGGGGGTGTGCAGCCTGCAGAAGAGGAGGCTCAGGGCAGAGCTCATTGCTGTCTACAACTACCTGAAGGGAGGCTGTAGCCAGGCAGGTTTGGTTTATTCTCCCAGGCACCCAGAGACAGAAAAGAGAACACATCCTCAAGCTGTGCCAGGGCAGGTTCAGGCTGGATGTTAGGAGGAAGTTGTTGGCAGAGAGAGTGATTGGCATTGGAATGGGCTGCCCAGGGAGGTGATGGACTCAAGATCCCTGGAGGTGTTTAAGAGCAGGCTGGATGAGATACTTAGTGCCAGGGTTTAGTTAATTAGAAGGGTTAGTGCTAGGTTGGACTTGGTGATCTCAGAGGTCTTTTCCAGCCTGGGTAACTCTGTGACTCTGTGAGATGTCACATTCGTCTGCCACACTGAGCTGAGTAACAGCAGTTTATGTTTCAGACAAACAGGCCTGCCTTTTGGCTCAGAGATCCCCAAGTGATACCCATGGACAGAGCCTTTAGCCTGTGAGAACTGAAATTCAGTAGCCTGTGGTGAGCCTCAGAGAAGACTCAAGGTGAAATGTGGGAGGGTAGTATTAGTTGGCTTTTCCTTTCGCGCACATGATTTCATTATAAGCTTGTCCTCGAGCAGAGGGTTTCCTGCTCCTGTCCCTGTAAGCACTGGTTGGAGCTACATGCCAGCTTAGGGCCAAGAGCTACCCAGGAGCAGAGGGCAGAAATGATGCTTGCTCCTTTTGGGGAGTAAGAATGGAATCGCTGCAGACTGACTGGAAGATTAAAGGGAGATTCTATTGACAAGCACACAGGTACAAAAGGCATCCAGGTCAAACGAATACACTCACAAACTAGGCTAAAGCTGCTCAGCCAGCCTGGCCTTACACACCTCCAGCCATGGGGCCTCAACCACCTCCCTGGGCAAACCCTTCCAGGGTCTCACACCAAAGCAGGTGTTTTTCTGACAACCCCTTTCACCACTGGTCACTAGAATCATAGAATCATAGAATCAACCAGGTTGGAAGAGACTTCCAAGATCATCCAGTCCAACCTAGCACCCAGCCCTATCCAATCAACCAGACCATGGCACTAAGTGCCCCATCCAGGCTTTTCTTCAACACCTCCAGGGATGGTGACTCCACCACCTCCCTGGGCAGCCCATTCCAATGCCAATCACTCTCTCTGTGAAGAACTTCTTCCTAACATCCAGCCTATACCTACCCTGGCACAACTTGAGACTATGTCCCCTTGTTCTATTGCTGCTTGCCTGGGAGAAGAGGCCACCCCCACCTGGGTACAATGTCCCTTCAGGTAGTTGTAGACAGTAATAAGATCACCCCTGAGCCTCCTCTTCTCCAGGCTAAACAGACCCAGCTCCCTCAACCTCTCCTCATAGGATTTGTGCTCCAGGCCCCTCACCAGCTTTGTTGCCCTTCTCTGGACATGTTCCAGCACCTCAACATCTTTCTTGAATTGAGGGGCCCAGAACTGGACACACTGCCACTTGCCTCAGAGAAGGGGGAAATAGGCTCTGCATGACTACCTAACACTCCATTTCCCTGCCTGTAATCCAGAAGTCGGAAGTTGTGGCACAGGTGTTTATTTCTCAGCCAAAGCAGATTTCTTCATAGGCTCTGTGGTTTCTTATTCACAGAGGATACATTACTGTTCTTATCAGCTGCCTCCCTTTAAAAGCAGATTTTCAGGAAATCCTTTCTCCCTTTTTCCCACTGCTGGCAAGCTAAAGGGGGTCCTCCTATGAACTGCATCTCCATTGAATTACATTTGTCTTATCTTATTTAGATTACAGTCTATCCAGGATGTAATACATGAGGCTTTGCTAACACTATGTGTTCCCACATGTGTTCTATAGAAACTCTAGACACCATATATAATTATTCTGAAATAATAATCATGATCTTTCTTCTTCACATTTACACTTCCCTCTCCCTTTTCACATGTGTTATTACACTGAGATGAAAATCTGTCACTAAGTGGTTTGCTCTGCTGACCGGAGGAAATGAAGTCGCAGCAAAAGGGAACAGAAGGAATGCAAAAACACACATAAAAATGATGAGAAAAGCCACCACATTAGTTACAAGAGGAGGCTCAGAGGAGATCTCTTTGCTGCCTATGACTACATGAAGACAGGTTGTGGCCAGGTGGGGGTTGGGCTCTTTTTCCAGGCAACCAGCAACAGAATGAGGGGACACAGTCTCAAGTTGTGCCAGGGGAGGTCTAGACTGGATGCTAGGAGGAAGTTGTTGCCAGAGAGAGTGATTGGCATTGGAATGGGCTGCCCAGGGAGGTGGTGGAGTCACCATCCTTGGAGGTGTTGAAGCAAAGCCTGGATGAGGCACTTAGTGCCATGGTCTAGTTGATTGGACAGGGCTGGGTGCTAGGTTGGACTGGATGATCTTGGAGCTCTCCTCCAACCTGCTTGATTCTATGATTCTATGAAAAAACTGAATGCTATTATCAGGAGCTACAGTACTGAACCTAGATCAGAAATGTGTAGATGAAGAATTATTTTCTTCTTCCTTGTCAGGAGTAACTTCTTTTTAAACAAACTCCTTGCTCGTCTGAAAAGAGAACTGTGACGGTTTGGGTGCTCCCTGCCCCCCTGACTCTTATGACATCACCCAGACTTGTCTCAGCAAGCTGGAAGGAAGTGAAGCTATGTTACAGCTTAGCACAATCTCCAAGCAGATATTTACAATATCTACAGCTATGGACAGAAATACATGAATTAAAGGTAACACAGAAACACAACAGCCTTCCCAGAAACCAGAGTCTCCAGGAGGGGCTCCCAACCACCCTTCCACCTCCTTTCCACCCCTCTACCTTATCCCAGACTTTGCCTTATGTGCAAGGTGAGTTTGGAGGATCAGCCAAGAGGGTTAGAAAGCAGAAAAACACAGAAAGCAGGGTAGGGAGCAAAGTACAGGCACAGGTGTAAGAGAGACCCACTACAGCCGTGTTATCTATGGTTTGTGTTCTTGTTTTTATCCGTCTCAGCAAGCCTATGAGTGCAGTAGCCATCACCACTGTTTCCTTTTCACAGCTTATAACATAATTCCTCTCACTAAAATATCCCAGCAAGGCTCAACCTAGCACACCCAGGGAAGTTAGAAAGCAGAAAGAGTAGTTAGACAGAAAGCAGGGTAGGGAGAAAAGTACAGACACCAGCTGCAACTGTGTTACCTGCAGTTGTGTTCTTGCTTGTATACATCTCAGCAAGCCTATGAGTGCAGTAGACATGACCATTGTTTCCTTTCCACAGCCTATAACCTAATTTATCTCACTAAAACATTTCAGCTAGCCTCAAACCGGCACAAGACCCAAGAAGAGAAGCAAGTGGAATGTAAAATACAGCTCTGAAGGAAGGAATGCTCCTGGGGAGAAGTAGTGTATTTTATTAAACACATAATATGACTGGGAAAAGGAATAAACAAACTAACAGGCACTCAAAGCTTTCCAAGAGCTAAAGCAGAGAGAAGCAGCACACTGCTATTAAGCACAGACTTGGGAACAATTTCTTCAAGAGTAGTTTCATTATGCCAAGCTCAACTGTTTCCAACCTGTATTTAGTCTGCAGTTTGCTGCCTCCTCTCAGGCCTGAAGATAGGCTTGCATGTTTTCCCAGATACTTTGGCAGACTTGATAACTACACAGCTTTTTATTTATCCTTATTTATATTTTGCTTAGGCTGTTGCTGAGAACACTACTACTTTAATAGGATGTATAAGCTTTTGTGTGCAGAAGTGACCCATTATTAGTCAAAAGAAAGACTCTGAATACATGATTTAGCTTCTAGTTTCCATTCCAAACCCTGTGGCTGGCAAAGAAAATGATTGTGCCAGGTTCTTCTGAGTTCCCTTTAAGATCTTTAGCCTCCAAAGTCTTTTTCAGAATTTTATAGTAGAGTCAGAGAATCATTTCAGCTGGAAAAGACCTCTGAGGTTATTGAGTTCACTCATCAGCCTAACACCACCTTGGCTGAAGCATCATGTTCACATTGCTTGAATGCCACTAGGGACAGTGACTCCACCACATCCCTGGGCAACCTCTTCAATGCCTGACCACTCTTTCTGTAAATAAATATTTCCTAATATTTGATCTAAGCTTTCCCTGGCACAGTTTCAGGCCATTTCCTCTCACTATCACCTCATGCTAAGGAGAAGAAACCAAGCCCCACCTCATTACAATGTCCTTTCAGGGAGTCATATAGAGCAAGGAGGTCTCCCCCAGCCTCCTCTTCTCCAGACTAAACAATCCCAGTTCCCTCAGCTGCTCCTCATAAGACTTATTCTCTAACCCTAGGTTAACCCTAACCCTTCACCAGCTTCATTGTCCTTCTCTCAGCATACTCCAACACCTCAGCGCCCTGCTTGTAGTGAGGGCCAAAAACTGAACCCAGTATTCAAGGTGTGGCCTCACAACTGCCAAGCAAAGGCTCTGCTCTTGCTGGCCACACTATTCCCAGTACAGGCCAGGATACTGTTGGCATCCTTGGCCACCTGAGCACACTGCTGGCTCATGTTCAGACAGCTGTCAACCAGCATTTCCAGGTCTTCAGCTAGCAGGCAACTTTCCAGCCACTCTGCCTCAAGCCTGTAGTGTTGTGGTCAGAGTGCAGGACCTGGCACTTGTCTTTATTGAACCTCATGTGAATGACCTTGGCCCTTTGATCCAGCCTGTCCAAATCCCTTTACAGAGCCTTCCTACCCTCAGGCAGATCAACAATCCCACCCATTTCAGTGTCACCTGCAGACTGAGTTCTGCTGCCAGGGTCATTGATAGAGGTATTAAAGACAACAGTCCCCAGTACTGAGCCCTTCAAATACAAAAAGCTTCTTTTCTTTCCCTTCATCCAGAAAATGCATGGAAACAACCTTGTGCAATCCCTGTGCTCACTTGTGCTTTATTTCTGTGCAATAAAGTTTGGAGACTTTTGAGGCTGGGATAGGAATCACACAAGCCTGAAGTTCAACAAGGTTCAACTGGTGTCTGGGATGAGTTACTCCTGGGAGAAATGCTGGAGCAGAGGCTCAGCAGTCACCTGCTGCAATCGCCTGTTAGCATGCACAGACCTGGTCAGAGGAGAGCAGACACTGAGCATGTATTGCCGCAGAGGACCCTTTGACATCTGGGAGAGATTTGAGGGGTGTAAAAGGGGAACTTGAGCTATCACAACAGAGAAACTTAGAAAGCAATTGGGATCCAGGAGACTCCCAGGAATGCAAATGGGACTTCTATGTGGGACATGGGACAAGAATCCAGAGAAAATAAAACTGTTGATTGTGCTGCTCATGAGACAGTTCAGTAATTGCTCAGTAATGGAATCCAAGCATTTTAGTTAACTATTTATATTCATACTGCTGCTCAGATCTGTGTGGTCCCAAGTGTCAAGATGCCTAAAACTATGCTTATCATCATCTATAGACAAGGAGTTTGGTTTTGAGAATGCTTCAGGGAATAAAGTTAAGTCTTAAGAGTCAAATCCTAAATCTTGAGTCACCTATTGCAGCCCCTTTGCTGCCAATAAATAGGTTTGTTTCCCAGTACATATAGACTCTGTCAACATACTCATTGTTTTGCACATTTGTGTTGCTGTAACAAATACTTTCAGAAGTATCTGGGTCAAAGTTTTGTAGTTAAAGAAGTACATGAGGTGATCCAAGTCATCCTCAACTATCAATCTGCCAGGAGAAGGAACATCTGTACTCCATGAACGCATCTGTACTTTACAACATTTTAAGTCCCTCTGAAACCCAGGGGATCATAAGCACTGTTCCAAAACTCCATTTTAAATAACTCAGAGACATGATTTTGTGTTTACTAGCTTGTATTCTGATCATTATATGCTTCCATGTAGAGACAACAACCCTTTAAACTTTATACCTTATACTAAATGTATTAATTTTGCTTTATCCTTCAAATTTGTGTAGTGTTTTGAGGGGTGCTGGCAGATAGTAGCTGCAGATGAGGCAGCAGTGTGCCCAGGTGGGCAGCAGAGCCAATGGCATCCTGGCCAGGATCAGGAACAGTGCAGCCAGCAAGACAAGGGAGGTTCTTCTGCCCATGAGCTCAGCACTGCTCAGGCCACAGCTTGAGTGCTGTGTCCAGTTCTGGGCTCCTCCATTCAAGAGAGATGTTGAGGTGCTGGAAGGTGTCCACAGAAGGGTGACAAAGCTGGTGAGGGGCCTGGAGCACAGCCCTGTGAGGAGAGGCTGAGGGAGCTGAGGTTTTGCAGCCTGCAGCAGAGGAGGCTCAGGGCAGAGCTCATTGCTGTCTACAACTACCTGAAGGGAGGCTGTAGCCAGGTGGGGTTGGGCTCTTCTGCCAGGCAACAGCAACAGAAGAAGGGGACACAGTCTCAAGCTGCGCCAGGGGAGGTCTATACTGGATGTCAGGAGGAAGTTGTTGGCAGAGAGAGTGATTGGCATTGGGATGGGCTGCCCAGGGAGGTGGTGGAGTCACTGACCCTGGAGGTGTTGAAGCAAAGCCTGGATGAGGCACTTAGTGCCATGGTCTGGTTGATTGGCTATGGCTGGGTGCTAGATTGGACTGGATGATCTTGGAGGTCATCTTGGTTCATTCTATGATTGGCAAACCAAAGGGTTTAGATTCCCAAAAGAGTGCTTAATGTAATAGGAAAAGGTCAAAACTTTCCAATAGCTTTCAAAGTTCTATAGTTTGCTTTTTGGAAGCTGGGAGGATACATAACAGGGAAATATGCTTGCATTATTATAACATGCTGCTTCAATTTTCCACTCCTAGCCACAGAAAGGATGCACAGATCTTTGAACTGACCTACCATAGATCATTTTTTAATGTTATTGTGCACAGAAGGAAAAAAATATTTCTATTTTTACATTTTTTTATATTTTTATCAGATCATATTTTGGCAAACTCTGATCTGAAATAAGTGAGCTAAAAAGACACAAAATTCACGACCAATAAAATAGGGTCATTTAAAAAAGGAATAATCAAGTGATGATTTGTACTACATTTAGAACTCATTGCTCTTGTAGGCACTATAACACTTGGCACAACATAGAACTTTACTGACAGTTTTATTCCCACTTCTGTACTAGGATGAAGCAAAGGAGTTCTCTGTTTCTTCATAGAATCAATCAGCAAGGAAGAGACTTTAAAGATCATCCAGCCAAATCACCCAGCCCTAACCAACCAACCAGACCATGGCACTAAGTGCCTCAGCCAGGCTTTGCTTCAACACCTCCAGGCACAGCGACTCCACCACCTCCCTGGGCAACCCATTCCAGTGCCAATCACTCTCTCTGACAACAACTTCCTCCTAACATCCAGCCTAGACCTCCCCTGGCACAACTTGAGGCTGTGTCCCCTTGTTCTGTTGTTGCTTGCCTGGCAGAAAAGGCCAACCCCACCTGGCTACAGCCTCCCTTCAGGTAGCTGCAGACAGCAATGAGGTCTGCCCTGAGCCTCCTCTTCTGCAAGCTGCACACCCCCAGCTCCCTCAGCCTCTCCTCACAGGGCTGTGCTCCAGGCCCCTCCCCAGCCTTGCTGCCCTTCTCTGGACACCTTCCAGCACCTCAACATCTCTCTTGAATTGAGAAGCCCAGAACTGGACACAGCACTCAAGGTGTGGCCTGAGCAAGCTGAGTACAGGGGCAGAATAACCTCCCTTGTCCTGCTGGCCACACTGCTCCTGAGCCAGCCCAGGATGCCATTGGCTCTGCTGCCCACCTGGGCACACTGCTGGCTCATCTTCAGCTACTCTCTACCAGCGACCCCAGGTCTCTTTCTGCCTGGCTGCTCTCAGCCACTCTGTCCCCAGCCTATATTGCTGCCCGGGATTGTTGTGGCCAAAATGTCCACATGTCTACCACTATGCAGGAAATTGTGTAAATTCTGACCCAGTGCCTAACTGCTGTGTGGAAAAAATACTTTGTTTTTCTTCTATACACGTTGAAGTACTTCGAACCAGGAATCACAGACATGATTTTACAATATTTACTCTAGATGACATCCAGGTTCTACATCAGCTCATTTCCAACTACATGGTGACTAACAGAGTCAAAACTACTAAAGAAGTCATCAGTACAAAGAACAGGAATTTGATACTGGTTTTAAAAATGACCTTAAGAATTTACAAAGCTGATACTCAGTCAAAAATAATAAGCAGGGTGCAAAAGAATTTTATTAGCTTTGGCAAAACCTGTGGGGATATTCCACTTGAATCATGTTACTCTGAGTTCATTAAACAATTATCTCTCTTACTTTATTTATTTTGTCTGATAATGCTCATAGGAAGCTTTGACTTTTTATAGACAAAACAAAATTGAAAGCAGACACAGTTAATACATCCTATTGGTTCATCTCCTGTCAGACAATTCAATGTATAAGGCAGATAATGATTCAGTGGTTTGCAGCAGCAGTTTCGTCCCAGAAGCCATACAAAGAATATTCAGCAACTTTTTCCTTAGCTGGCAACGTGGGATCAATTTTACTCAAGGTAATGTCTAAAAAGGTCACTATACCTCTTAGTGTCCATCACACTGGATTATTTGTTTCATTCCTGGGCCCCTCAATTCAAGAGAGATGTTGAGGTACTGGAACATGTCCAGAGAAGGGCAGCAAAGCTGGTGAGGGGCCTGGAACACAAACCCTATAAGGAGAGGCTGAGGGAGCTGGGGGTGTGCAGCCTGCAGAAGAGGAGGCTCAGGGCAGAGCTCATTGCTGTCTACAACTACCTGAAGGGAGGTTGTAGCCAGGTGGGGTTGGTCTCTTCTGCCAGGCAACCAGCAACAGAACAAGGGGACACAGTCTCAAGTTGTGCCAGGGGAGGTCTAGGCTGGATGTTAGGAGGAAGTTCTTCACAGAGAGAGTGATTGGCATTGGAATGGGCTGCCCAGGGAGGGGGTGGAGTTGCCATGCCTGGAGGTGTTGAAGCAAAGCCTGGATGAGGCACTTAGTGCCATGGTCTGGTTGATTGGCTAGGGCTGGGTGCTAGGTTGGATTGGATGATCTTGGAGGTCTCTTCCAACCTGCTTGATTCTGTGACTGTTTGAAATAATGATGTGGTCTGTGGACTTCAGTTTCCTCACAGAGCAAATGTGTTAGATCATATTAACTCAAGAGAATACGGGAAAATAATGAGAAATAGTCCAAATGGTTTCTATGCAATGGTAACAAATATTTGGTGGCAAGTATGGACTGAAGTCAGAGGTACTTTCTCAAATGGCTGGGGCCACAAATACATAGCCATGTGTCAGCACAGCACTTCCCTGGGCAGCCCATTCCAATGCCAATCACTCTCTCTGCCAATATCTTCCTCCTAACATCCAGCCTAGACCTCCCCTGGCACAACTTGAGACTGTGTCCCCTTGCTCTGTTGCTGCTTGCTTGGCAGAAGAGCCCAACCCCACCTGGCTACAGCCTCCTTTCAGAGATTTGTAGACAGCAATGAGGTCTGCCCTGAGCCTCCTCTCCTCCAGGCTGCACACCCCCAGCTCCTTCAGCCTCTCCTTATAGGGCTGTGCTCCAGGCCTCTTCTGGTGGTGTTAAAAAAAAAGCCTGGCTGAGGCACTTAGTACCATGGTCTAGTTGGTTTGTCAGAGCTGGGTGCTAGGTTGGATTGGATGATCTTAGAGGTCTCTTCCAACCTGCTTGATTCTGTGATTCTGTGAATTGATGTTGCCCAGTAACATTTGCATAGAGAAGACTATGCTGATCATTAGACTTTTAAAACACAATTGTACTTAATTGTGCTTAATTTTACATCCAAAGATAGTCCTCAAATTGGGGCTGTTTAGTCTGGAGAAGAGAAGACTGAGAGGGGATTTAATAAATGTCTATAAACACCTGAGGGCTGGGGGTCAGGAGGGGGGGACAGGCTCTGCTCCCTGCTCCCTGGGATAGGACAAGCAGCAATGGATGGAAGCTGCAGCACAGGAGGCTCCAGCTCAACACAAGGGGGAACTTCTTTACTGTAAGGGTCCCAGAGCACTGGCACAGGCTGCCCAGAGAGGTTGTGGAGTCTCCTTCTCTGGAGCCTTTCAAGGCCTGTCTGGATGTGTTCCTGTGTGACCTGAGCTAGATTGTGTGGTCCTGCCCTGGCAGGGAGGTTGAACTCAATGATCTCTTTGGGTCCCCTCCAACTCCTCAGTATCCTGTGATCCTTGTGTAGCAACATCTCTAGTGTTCAGTTTAGTTATCCAAAGCCCTCTGATACAAATATTGTTTCATCCTTGTTCCCCTAGATGATACTATTGAAATGCATACTGTAGACAAAGGCTTGGTGAGGACCAGAATAGCTGCATGTATAGACCATGTTTGCATAGGAGTGATTCTGCTTTCTCACCACTTTGATATCAGGCCTATCTACACTGGACAAGCTGGATTTAGACCTTTAGGAAAAGCAGAGGACATGCTGTCTCCTGTTACAACACTGATGAAAGTGACAGTTATCTGAGTACCAGTTGCAGTCAGGAGTGATTTTGTGTTAAACTAGCATGTCATTCTTTATCACAGAAGGGTGAGTCTCCATGAAAGAAGTTACTCACACAATATCTCAGTACACATTCCAGTCACCAAAAATCATTTCCTGATATCCAAAATACTTGGTAAATATGTTAAAGGAACAAATTACTTAGATGTCATCTATCCCAGTCCCTTGAACTAAGCAATTTTATTTCAGATGTAAGCAATTTATAACTCATAGAAACACAGAATGTCAGGGGCTGGAAGGGACCTCCAAAGCTCATCCAGTCCAACCCCCTGCCAGAGCAGGATCACCCAGAGCAGATCACACAGGAACACATTCAGGTGGGTTTTGAATATCTCCAGAGAGAGAGACTCCACAACCCCCCTGGGCAGCCTCTTCCAGTGCTCTGTCACCCTCACAGGGAAAAATATTCCTTCTCATGTTTCCATGACACTTCCTATGCCTCAGCTTCCACCCAGTGCCCCTTGTCCTGTCACTGGGCATCACAAATCAGAGGCTAGCTCCAGCTTCCTGACACTCACCTTGCACATAATGGTAACCATGAATGAGGTCACCTCAGTCTCCTCCAAGCAGCACAGCCCCAACTCCCTCAGGCTCTCCTCGTAACAGAGATGTTCCATTCCCTTCAGCACCTTTGTGGCTCTGTGCTGGACTCTCTCAAGCAGTTCTATGTCCCTCTTGAACTGGGGGGCCCAGACTCATGTGTTTGAGGTGCACTACCATAAGAAACAAATTTGTGACTATGTGTAACAAAATGGTTCATACCTGAAGAGTGCCTTTTCTATCCCCTTGTACACAAAGCTCACTTTCAGAAGTTTATTCACTTAGGTGTTCAAGAAGATTGGATGAGGCACTTAGTGCCATGGTCTAGATGGCTGGCCAGGGCTGGGTGCTAGGTTGGACTGAATGATCTTGGAGATCTCTTCCAATGTGCTTGATTCTATGATTCTATGAAACACAGAAATTCTACACCACCACCACTGCCAACCTGTCTTGTTTGCTGTATAGCAACAAGCCACCTTCTGTCTTTTCCAAGGATATGCATTCCTGAGTTTTCACCTCTCTGACAGGTTCATCCTGTCCTCAGGTCCCCATTTTTGCAGGAAGGATCATGATAACATTGTAAAGAAATGTATTAAATTCTTCACTCTACTGGCAGGGAAAAAACCATGAAGTTGTTTCTGCAGAAGAAATTATGGGCTATACCTCCAGCTAGCTTGCTGGACATAGTGCTGTGAATGCACTCCTCCACCCACAAAACTTTCTATATTCCACTCCTATTCCCAGGTATCTTCAAAATGCCTCCTCCTGTTCTTTGCACCAACCAATCTTTGCCTCAGAACTGTTTTGCTAAGCCACAGGGGGAAGGGGAAATTATGAAGAGCACTCTGAACAGCCCCTCTTGCTCTGCTGAGCTGAAGAAAAGAGACCAGAACAATTCATGCTCTACCAGTAAAACTTCCCAGCTCCTAAAGCAGAGCAGCCCTGGGCAAACTGCCATTTGCAAATGCACCTCTAATTATTTGGGCAGTATTTACAGAATGCTACATTTTCAGGCAGAAGTTCCACTAAAATTCAGTACTGAGGATCCTGGTGCTGCAGGACTGTTCACATACAGGCTGTGGGCAGCTCTGTTCAATGAGCTGGCAGAGGTAGCAGCTACGAGCTGATAAACAGTTTGTAAATAGGGAAAACCTCTGCTGTGAGCACAGACTGTGCAGGCTGCAGAAGAGGCTCCCAGGTAACCTTCTTGTGGCCTTCCAGGATCTGAAGGGGGCCTAAAATAAACTGGGGAGGGATTTTTTAGGCTGTCAGGGAGTGACAGGACTGGGGGGAATGGAGCAAAGCTGGAGATGGGGAGATTTAGACAGGACATGAGGAGGAAGCTGTTCAGCCTGAGAGTGGTGAGAGGCTGGAATGGGTTGCCCAGGGAGGTGGTTGAGGTCCCATGGCTGGAGGTGTTTAAGGCCAGGCTATCTGAGGCTGTGGGCAGCCTGATCTAGGGTAGGGTGTCCCTGTCTATGGCAGGGGGGGTTGGAACTGTCTGATCCTTGTGGTGCCTTCCAACCCTGACTGATTCTATGATTCTATGAAAGTCCTCCAGGGAGTGGCTGGGACCTAGGTACAGAATCAGTTTACTCAGAGAACTGAACTGCAGAAGTATATCTAAAAGGGTAAAAGCTGTTATGCCTAGAAGGAAATCAAAGACATACAGTCTGGAGTGGTGTTCAGCTGTCTGTTAAGTAAGTAGAAGTCATTAACCAACAGTTCAGATGTACTAATAGTCAGAAGAAACTCAGAAATACTTCCTGAGAACATTTTGGTAATCATCTCAATGGTCTGACTTAAATTGCACTGCAGAATGTAAGCCAGAAAAGAATATAGAATCAGTCAGGGTTGGGAGGGACCACAAGGACCATCTAGTTCCAATCCCTATGCTATGGCCATGGACACCCTACCCTAGAGCAGGCTGCACACAGCCTCATCCAGCCTGGCCTTAAACACCTCCAGGCATGGAGCCTCAACCACCTCCCTGGGCAACCCATTCCAGCCTCTCACCACTCTCATGCTGAAAAACTTCCTCCTCATGTCCACTCTGAATGTCCCCACCTCCAGCTTTGCTCCATTCCCCCCAGTCCTCTCACTCCCTGAGAGCCTAAAAAGTCCCTCCCCAGCTTTTTTGTGGGCCCCCTTCAGATACTGGAAGGCCACAATAAATTATCCTGATCTCACATCATACAATATTGGTACTATGATCCTAACCATCAGTTTGCTCCAACAGATTTGCAGAGAAAAGAATAAGAAGAAGCCCCAACAGAAAAGAAAGTGTCTTTGTAGATGGGCTTTTTGAGCACGTGCAAGTGCTAATGATGCCTTCTGAGACAAGCTGGCTGCAGACTTGTTTTAGGCACTGAATTGATGTTGAAGCCCTGGATGTTAATCAGGAATATGAAACTAAGGGGAATGGAATTTACTGAGGAGCATCATTCTTGCTGGTCAGGCAGACAGGAGGCAGGTGCCATACAACTTAAGTGAGTACAAGTGTACAAGCGAGTCTAATCTAGCTCATGACTTTATGAATGATTAAAACACCTGATTAGAACTTGCTTCCATCAGAGAAGGGAATAAAAAGCATGCAGCACAATTAAAGACTGAAACAGAGAGCTAAAAACTCCTGGCTAGGCAAAGCATTGTGGTGGGCTGGCCAAGGCACACAATTGGAACTATTTATTGGGAGCCCTTGTCCAATGACAGAAAGCAAGAGAATAATATTAAAGGTCTGAAGAAGCCCCTGTAGGAAACTGATAATGAATGTTGGACTATTGAGTGTGAAATAACTTCTGTGAAAAGCATGGGAATGACCAAACAAGACGTGCTAACAGTTATAGAACAGGGAATCCAATCTTCTGTCACCTCATTTGGCAAAAATGGAGACACTAAGTGGGAAAGGTGCACTCATCCAAGAACTAAAAGATGGGAAATTGAGTAAGGAGTCTTGATAGCCAAGTTAGCACATGAGCTAATCATCTGTTTGGATTTGATTACTGCTAATGACAGGCTAATGAATACCAGAAACAGTGTCTTAGAAAGGAAACTGATGGAAAGCCCCTACTGAAAGCAGCTCAGCTTTGCACAGAGTAAGCAACAGCTTTGTTAATTATATTCTTACAGAACTCTAATTACATTTTACATTCCCTCCTCAGGCAAAGACATACATATACATAAAAAAGTCTGAAAAGTCTGAAACCTGTTCAGTTGCTGTTGTTTGTTGGGGAGGGGAAATTAACTGATGTGAGATGAGATTTCCCAAATTAATACTGTTCATTAAGGTTGCTATTCAGAGCTCTGGTCACTCCCAACCACTCATTTAAATAATATTTGGGTTCTTGCACGGTCATGGAAACATTCTATGGATGATATCTGGATCTAGCAATAACCAGCAAAATGCACAAACATTAATTGCACTGGAAGAGAAGGTTCCATGGTCAGATGCCGCTTGCGGTCAGTAAGTCACTTGCCCAGCAGATGGGTTCAAGGAGCTCTTTCTGCTCTATGGCAGCAGGCAGCAGAGGATTACAAAGAGGCATTGAGCATTTGCTCACAGATTATTATTATTACCCTCGTGGGGGTTAGCCACAGTCCAGACAGTGCCCAGATGCTTTCAGGGGACTCTGTCTTGTTGGACATTGAGGCTTGAATCTTCCTGGCTCCTGGGGACAGGACACAGCCAATCTCTGCCCTTGTCTCCTGGCTCTTCTGGATGATCTGTGTATATGTGCAGGGATTCTAGGCAGGACCTCCAGGTGCAGAGGCAGATGTGGTGCAGTCTCAGCATGGTGTCAGGCTGGCCACACAGGCTGATCGCCTGCAGGCATCCAGGGTCTGCTCCTGGTAACTGGCGGCAGTGGAGTTTAGCAGGCAGCAATAAGGCAGTGTGCAATAGCAGCAGGGCTGGGCACAGCAGAGAGAGCAGGCACAGAGCAGGGCAGCAAAACAGGGAAGCAAAAGCAGGTTGTTCACCTGCCTATCTCCTTTTATCAGTGTGGTCTGAGATTCATTGCCCTTTGGACACAGAACAGCCAATCAGGATGGCAGTTAGCCAAACCTCACCACATTAGGCAAAGCCACAGGCTCACTTTTCCCTAATTTGGGAACAGCACAGGCCCTGCACTAGGCAGGCACAGGCTAAGTGTGTGTGCCTTACACCACAGGACCCTGGGCAGGCCAGGCTCAGCGGCTCCAGGTTCTTTTGTGTCCTTTTTCCCACGCTTGCCTCTCTGGTGGAGCAGGAAAACATGCCTAGGCAAGGCAGGACATGTATGAGCCTATTTTGGGCCTATCAGGTCTACCACAACATTGTTAAAGAAACTACATGATGCTAAGCTTTCAATTTTGGTGGGAAGTAACAGAGTATAAGAAAATCCCTGGCAAAATGTCAAACAACAGATGGTGGAGACACTGAGAAGAAAAGGATGAACTCAAAAGAGTCTCTTCTAAATTTCTTTCTAGTAGCAGTGGATGCACACAAATGAAATGACCCAAGAGATTTCACAGGCAGAAATGAGCTCATGGAAGCAAATTGCTCTGGGTGGCACAATGTTAGCAGAACTACATGGTACTGGTAAGAACACATGTCACTAGGGGAGAAGATGGCACAGCCACTCCTGCACAACAATAACAAACTGAACCAAAGACAATGATAGCCAGGTGGGGGTCAGTATCATCTTCCAGGCAACCAGCAATAGAACAAGGGAACACAGTCTCAAGTTCTGCCAGGGAAGGTCTAAGCTGGATGATAGGAGGAAGTTGTTGGCAGAGAGAGTGATTGGCATTGGAATGGGCTGCCCAGGGAGGTGGTGGAGTCACCGTCTCTGGAGGTGTTCAAGCAAAGCCTGGATGGGGCACTTAGTTGATTGGACAGGGCTGGGTGCTAGGTTGAACTGGATGATCTTGGAGGTCTCTTCCAACCTGGCTGATTCTATGATTCTTTCCAGGTGACTCCTGTAACACAGCACTCACTTTTGCATTGACTATTCATGCACATCCTTTCCAAGCCACCTGTGGTATGGACCTCAGCTTAGCTTCAAGTCAGCGAATATCATGGAATCAGACAATCCTAGAATGGCTTAGGTGGGTAGGGACCTCAAAGCTTATCCAATTACAACTCCCTGCCATAGGCAGGGACACCTCCCACTTGAACAGGTCGCTCAAGGCCTCATCCAACTTGACCTTGAACACCACCAGGGAGGGAACACCCACAGCCTTCCTGGACAACCTGTGCCAGTGTCTCACCACCCTCACTGGAAAGAACTTCTTCCTAACATCCAGTTTCAATCTCCCCTCTGCCAGTTTTCACCCATTACCTCAAACCTGGACATTCCCCATTTTGCAAATCTCTTCCAAATGTTCATTTTGGCCAATTTCACATTACTTTTACTTCATCTCTACGATGACACAGATTCTAGTTAGCCATGGTGGAAGAAGTCTGATTATTTTTTTTCCTCTCTAATTTAGATTTTGAACTGAGATAAAAAGATTGGAAAGAAAGCTTCCATAAAACCCAAAATGACATTTTGGTTCAACAATCTGATCTAGTCCATTGGTTAAGTTTTGTAACAGAACTTTCTCCTAAATAATTAATTTTTTCCTGAGCTGAACTTTGATTTTTCAACATTTTCAATGCTGGATTCACTGATTGCTTTTTGAATAACCCTGGGGGGAAAAAAAAAACAAAACCAACATTTTTCTTTTCCAGGCTGATAAAATGGTTCTGAAAACTTCAATAGGAATAGCACTGAAATCTAAATCAATCCTCAGAGAGCCAAAGGAGCTCCATCACAAAGTCTGAATGAAAAAAAAAATGTTATTTAGATTGGAATAAATTATTTTGAGTTGGTAAAGGGAAAACAGCCTGCTGAAGTCATGGCATCTGTAATTGGTACCATTATTTGTTTGCTTTCAACTGTGTTCAGAGTATCTGCATTTGCAGCACATTAGCTTGATTGGCAGAGGTGTTGTATGGCTTGGGATAAACCCTAGTAAAACTTGTCATTCCTGCCTGAGATACTTCAAATCATAGAATCACAGAATCAGGCAGGGTTGGAAAGGACCACAAGGAGCATCTAGTCCCAGCACCCCTGTCATGGGCAGGGACACCCTACCTAGATCAGCGTGCCCACAGCCTCAGCCAGCCTGGCCTTAAACACCTCCAGCAATGAGGCCTCAACCACCTCCCTGGGCAACCCATTCCAGCCTCTCATCACTCTCAGGCTCAACAACTTCCTCCTCACATTCAGTCAGAATCTCCCCACCTCCAGCTTTGCTCCGTTCCCCCCAGTCCTGTCACTCCCTGACAGCCTAAAAAATCCCTCCCCAGTTTATTTTAGGCCCCCTTCAGATCCTGGAAGGCCACAAGAAGGTCACCTGGGAGCCTCTTCTGCAGCCTGCACAGCCCCAACTCTTTCAGTCTGTCCTCATAGCAGAGCTGCTGCAGCCCTTTGAATATCCTCGTGGCCCTGCTCTGGACACACTCCAGCACATCCACATCCCTCTTGTCTCAGGGGCTCCAGAACTGGATGCAGTACTCCAGGTGGGGTCTCAGCAGAGCACAGTAGAGGGGGAAAATCACCTCCCTGGCCCTGCTGGCCACACTTCTCCTGCTGCAGCCCAGGCTCTGGTTGGCTTTCTGGGCTGCAAGTGCACACTGCTGGCTCATGCTGAGCTTCTTGTCCAGCACCACCCACAAGTCCCTCTCCTCAGGGCTGCTCTCCAGACAGTCACTGCCCAGCTTGGATTTGTGCTAGGGATTGCCCCAAACCAACTGCAGGACCTTGTACTTGGTCTTGTTGAACCTCAAGAGGTGTGCATGTGCCCACCTCTTCATGTTCTGAAGGAGCTCCCCCGAGATGAAAACATCCATGCATCATCACGTGCCTGTTACCCCTCAGCGTCACAGCAAGCCAAAATTTCAGCAACACTCTTTAGTTCATGTGCCTCATCCTGACCTCATTTTCATCTGGGTAAGTGATCTGAAAGCAAGCCCCTGAATCATGGGAAGCAATACTCAACTGAGTCAAAACAGTAGTATGATTTTTCCAAGTAGCAGACATGACAAAAGGTAGCCCATAAAAGGCCACAGGACCACACCACATTACTATAGGAAGTATCACAGAATCACAGAATGCCAGAGGCTGAAAGGGACCTGGAAAGCTCATCAAGTCCAACCCCCTGCCAGAGCAGGATCACCCAGAGCAGATCACACAGGAACACATCCAGATGGGTTTTGAGTATCTCCAGAGAGGGAGACTTCACAACCCCCCTGGGCAGCCTCTTCCAGTGCTCTGTCACCCTCACAGGGAAAAATATTCCTTCTCATGTTTAAATGACACTTCCTATGCCTCAACTTTCATCCATTGCCCCTTCTCCTGTCATTGGGCATCACTGATCAGAGCCTGGCTCCAGCCTCCTGGCACTTACCTTTTGTGCTAGTTTGAAGCAAGCTGGAATGTTTTGGTAACAGAACTAGATAACAGGCAGTGAAATGAAAACAATTGATGTCAACTTCTCTCACAGTCTCGCTGAGAACTCTGGGAAGAAGAAGTAAACTTTCTCCATTTTTTGCTTCACTCTTGCTTTTGCCTTAGACCGAGACACATCTCATTAACCTTGCTCCTACTAACCTTGCTCCCTAACCTCTTGGCTGCACCTCTCTTCTTCCTGAGAACTGGGGTAAGGTTGAGAGGGCCGGGGGGAGGTGTTGGGGTGGTTTGAGAGCCCCTCCTGGGGACTCAGGTTTCTGGGAGGGGAGTTGTGCTTTTGTATTGTTTATCCTTTGTATATTTCTGTATATAATTGTATATAGTTGTATATATTGCAAATAGCTGCTTGTAAATTCTGCTAGCTGTAAATAAATTGCTTCATCTATATTCCCAGGGTCCGTCTGAGTTAGCTGGGGCAAATACAAAGTGTGGGGGGGCGGGTAAGAGCCCAAACCATCACACCTTTACATCTTTATAACCATTGATGAGGTCACCTCCCAGTCTCCTCTTCTCCAGGCAGCACAGCCCCAGCTCCCTCAGGCTCTCCTCATAATAGAGATGTTCCATTCCCTTCAGCATCCTTGTGGCTCTGAGCTGGGCTCTCTCAAGCAGTTCTATGTCCCTCTTGAAGTGAGAGGCCCAGAACTGGACACAGTAATTCAGATGTGACCTTGCCAGGGCAGAGTAGAGGGGCAGGAGAACCTCTCCTCTCTCAACCTACTTGCCACAGCCCTTCTAATCCACCCCAGAATAGCATTGTCCCTGCTGGCCACAAGAGCACATTGCTGGCTCATGGTCAACCTCTCATCAACTGGTACTCCCAAGTCCTTTTCCCCTTTGTTGCCTCTCAACAGGTCAGTCCCTAGCCTATACTTATCTCTGGGGTTGTCCTTTCCCAGAACTGTCAGTTTAAGACATTAGGAAGCACTACTTGAGCTCTAACAGGTCTGTGAGGTGTTTCACACTTTTCAGCTTACCATTTTGTATTCTTTCCAGCTCTTTTGAAAATCCAGACTCCCATCTTCCCGGTGCTGTATAACTGTCCATCCTCCTCCAGCAATTTCCATATTGCAGAACACCTATGCAATGAAACAAACAAACAAAACCAAACCACATCATTTGCACTGCAATCCTGTCGGGGGGGGGGGGGGAATATTTAATGGAACTAAGGTAGCCTCTTTTCCTACAGAGTCATGCCCTATATTCTTGATGATATCCTCAGCCTCTTGATTATAACCAGAGCTCTCCCAGTGTTTGGCTTGATTAGAATCATAGAATCATAGAATCAACCAGGTTGGAAGAGACCTCCAAGATCATCCAGTCCATCCTAGCACCCAGCCCTAGCCAGTCAACTAGACCATGGCACTAAGTGCCTCAGCCAATCTGTTTTTGAACACCTCCAAGGATGGTGACTCCACCACCTCCCTGGGCAGCCCATTCCAATGCCAATCACTCTCTCTGACAACAACTTCCTAACAACATCCAGCCTAGGCCTCCCCCGACACAACTTGAGACTGTGTCCCCTTGTTCTGTTGTTGCTTGCCTGGCAGAAGAGACCAACCCCACCTGGCCACAGTCTCACTAGACAGCAATGAGCTCTGCCCTGAGCCTCCTCTTCTGCAGGCTGCACACCCCCAGCTCCCTCAGCCTCTCCTCACAGGGCTCTGCTCCAGGCCCCTCACCAGCTTCCTTGCCCTTCTCTGGACACCTTCCAGCACCTCAACATCTCTCTTGAATTGAGTAGCCCAGAACTGGACACAGCACTCAAGGTGTGGCCTGACCAGTGTTGAGTACAGAGGCAGAATAACCTCCCTTGTCCTACTGGCCACACTGCTCCTGATCCAGGCCAGGATGCCATTGGCTCTCTTGGCTACCTGGGCACACTGCTGGCTCATGTTCAGCTACTATCTACCAGTACCCGCAGATCCCTTTCTTCCTGGCTGCTCTCCATATATATATATGAACAATATAACCAGTGAAGACAAAGCAGCCCAGTGAAAGATTCAGCTGCAGCACATTTTTTCACTAGCCATCATTGTGTGGTCTGGCACTTTCCATGGTGGTAGACACAAACACCTGCTGCATTAACAGGAGTGCCAAGCTGATTATAGATGTTCACTGTGCATAGCTCTAGCCAACAGATGTCCTGAACTGGCTTCTGTCCCAGACAAGGTCGAGGCACTCAGCCATTAAACACCTTTTAACATGTTCTGATATTTAACTCTCTGCCAGAAAAGAATGAAGAAAAGCCACTTTGAGTTTGCATTTATCTCTAGAGTCTGAGCTTGCTGTTAATAACCTGCTTTAGATTTAAAGAGCATCCAAAGCATTACACTATTGTCCTTCCTTAAATGCATGGGTAAAAATACTCAGCTCCTAAAAGGATTATTTAGATGTTATGGTTTTATGAACTCAATTATTACAAACAATAATAAACAAGTAGAGATAAGCCCAATTTAAACAAAAGGAGAGGTAACCACATACAGCACTTCAAGTGCATGCACACTGAAACATCACAAGCCTGCAGCGTCAGCGTAGAGCAACAATCTCAAGACTGAGCTCATACAAAGCTAAAATCAGCAGAAAACTAGAACTGACAGTAAAATTTATGTTCAGCACACAGGGATATTTCCTATTGAATGCTGGGATTCTACTAAGTATGCCTTAGGACAAATAAAATGGAAGGAAGGCATATTTTTGTGGTCTGAAGTATAAATTACTACAAATGAGATAGTTGCCAGTGGCTGCAGAGATTACAGCAGCTAACAATATACTAGGCCTCTCAAGGCATGTCTCAGCTGTGCATGGCACTCTAGTAATTCAGATAGCTAAGGTGGCTTTCAACAAGTGGGTATGTGCCCATGGAGTACCTAACAGGATAGTAACTTGGGTCCCAGAGCGAACTGACTGTGTCATCATGGGGCTTCCGAGAGCCAATGGCATCCTAGCCTGCATCAGGAGCAGTGTGGCCAGCAGGACAAGGGAGGTTATTCTGCTCCTGTGCTCAGCACTGCTCAGGCCACACCTTGAGTGCTGTGTCCAGTTCTGGGCTCCTCAATTCAAGAGAGATGTTGAGGTGCTGGAACATGTCCAGAGAAGGGCAATGAAGCTGGTGAGGGGCCTGGAGCAGAGCCCTGTGAGGAGAGGCTGAGGGAGCTGGGGGTGTGCAGCCTGCAGCAGAGGAGGCTCAGGGCAGACCTTGTTTCTGTTTAGAGGAGGTTTAGTTTCGATGTTGGGAGGAAGTTCTTTCCTGAGCAGGTGGTCAGGCACTGGAACAGGCTGCCCAGGGAGGTGGTGGAGTCACCATCCCTGGAGGTGTTTAAAAGGAGAGTGGCTGTGGTGCTTGAGGCTATGGTCTAGTGATGAAGGACGCTGGGATGAAGGCTGGACTGGCTGTTCCTGGTGGTCCTTTCCAACCATAGCAATTCACAGTGCTTAGATGTTGTGCTGAGGGATTTGGTTCAGTCAGGGACTTGTCAGTGTGAAACTAATGGTTGGACTGGATGAGCTTGAAGTGCTTTGCCAGTCTAAGAAATTGTGTGATCCTGTGATTCTGTGCAAGAGGAGTAGGATAATAATCATTATTGTTTTGAATCTTTCTCTTTAAAAACTAAGTATTCTGCTCTTTATTTCTCTGTGCCACCAGAAAATGTCCCCCATTATCTTTTTAATTTCTAATTCTCTTCTAAGCTTTGTCACATATTTATTTGCAGCCATTGTCTGATTCAACTGACCTTGCCAAGCAGGGGAAAAATGAGTCAGCTGTTGAGTGTATGTTGGAACTTAGGAAGGATTATCTACCAGCAAGAAAGAAGAATGTCTGCAAAAACAGTTTAGCATTTTCTTCACTCTATTGTGGTTTCCCACCACCACAAGCCTGAATTTAGCTCAGGTCATTTAGAGCAGCACAACTGTGTCCAGTTCTGGGCTCCTCAATTCAAGAGAGATGTTGAGGTGCTGGAAGGTGTCCAGAGAAGGGCAACAAAGCTGGTAAGGAGCACAGCCCTGTGAGGAGAGGCTGAGGGAGCTGGGGGTGTGCAGCCTGCAGAAGAGGAGGCTCAGGGCAGAGCTCATTGCTGTCTACAACTACCTGAAGGGACATTGTAGCCAGCTGGGGTTGGTCTCTTCTCCCAGGCAAGCAGCAAGAGAACAAGAGGACACAGTCTCAAGTTGTGGTAGGAGAGGTCTAAGCTGGATGTTAGGAGGAAGTTGTTGCCAGAGAGAGTGATTGGCATTGGAATGGGATGTCCAGGGAGGTGGTGGAGTCACCAGGCCTGGAGGTGTTCAAGGAAAGCCTGGCTGAGGCACTTAGAGCCATGGTCTGGTTGACTGTCTAGGGCTGGGTGCTAGGTTGGACTGGATGATCTTGGAGGTCTCTTCCAACCTACTTGAATCTATGATTCTAATATTTTGCAGAGTGAGAATTTCAACAGAGGCTCCAAATGCTCCTTTAAGGCCAGAGGAACATCCTCTTAACAAAGAAGGAAAGAAAACAAGGATTTACTTTACCTTTTTAGGATCTGACACATTGTTAATATAGATAGTGTAGACCCCACTTTTGTTAAAACCAGATTGGTATACATCTGCACAGTCTCTGAAAGGCTTCTCTTCTTCCTTTTTGGCATTCTTCAGTAAAACTACAAAACAAAAGAGATAATATAAGTCACAACAGCAATTTCAAGCATTTGTGCATCAAGGGGCTCCACTTCTGTACCCTCTGAAGCCCCCCGCAGTGCTAACTGTACCATGGCTTTTACACAGTGCATTTGGTAAGCTTGGTTAAAGAAGTAGGATGAAACTCAGGCAGATGCAAACAGCTAAACAAAGCATCCTGTCTACAGCAAGGGGAACACTCTGAATTCCTTCTGAATACAAAGGTTTGTGCATCTGCAGGTGTGTCCCTGGCTCAAGTTGTATCTGGGGGGTTGCCAAAGAATGTCCCAGAAATGTCACATGGAAGTTGAGAAGTTAGAATCATAGAATCATAGAATCAACCAGGTTGGAAGAGACCTCCAAGCTCATCCAGTCCAACCTAGCACCCAGCCCTAGCCAGTCATCTAGACCATGGCACTAAGTGCTTCATCCAGGCTTTGCTTGAACAGCTCCAGGGACAGCGACTCCACCACCTCCCTGGGCAGCCCATTCCAATGCCAATCACTCTCTCTGCCAACAACTTCCTCCTAACATCCAGCCTAGACCTCCCCTGCCACAACTTGAGACTGTGTCCCCTTCTTCTGTTGCTGGTTGCCTGGCAGAAGAGACTTGTTCAGTGCTGTGATCTGACACAGGTGCTTAACCTAAGGCAGCAAAGCAAAACCCTGGGAGAAGAGAACTTAGTGCCCTTCCTCCTGCCCTTTGGACAGTCTAAGGACTCAGGGCAAGAGAGCTGTTTGCTAAAGCTGATTTGTTTCTCAGGGTTTACAAATCTCAGCTGATTTGTTACTCAATGGTTTTGCTATCTCCATACAGCTAGTGCAATTACTGGGAAGAAAAAAAAGAGAAAGAAAACAGAATGTGACTGAAATGAGTTGTTTGCAGTCAGGATGCACTGAATCTATATTTGGCTCAGAACAGGTCAACAATTAATGTCAGAACACCAGTGCAGATCTCCATCCTATACAGTGCAGACAGACCAAATGTATGAGTCTGGGCTGAGAAATCAGGAGGCTAAGACGTCTGAGCATTTCAGTCTTGAAGAACCAGGAGACTGTAGGAGTAACATCTGAGAGTGTTCCTTCACTTTCACAAACAAAAGCCTGACCCCACACTATACTGACGGATATGACTTCATTCCAACAACACATACTTTAAGCACATCAGTATCCCCATGGAAATCCATCAGCTAACTCAGATTCTTAAAGTTAAATGCGTCCTTAAGTGTTGAGTAGGGCCTGGGCCAGCACTTAATTAATTCCTACCATACAGAAACTGTACTGAAGTCCTCCAGACACACTCATCATCTGGTGACATATATCATTTCAATGTTTGGCATGAAAGTTTGAGTTATAGGTACAAAAGGGACTGTGTCTTATTTAGTCTCAATGATGTGGCTTGCACTGAATAACTGGTGCTTAACAACAGCCATGTGCAAAAAGGCAACATCCTCATGCAGCACATGGGACTGTGCAGGCCAGAAAATCATAGAATCATACAATCAAACAGGTTGGAAGAGACCTCCAAGATTGTCCAACCTAGCAACTGGCCCTGTTCAACCAGACCATGGCACTAAGTGCCTCAGCCAGGCTTTGCTTCAACACCTGCAGGCACAGCAACTCCACCACCTCCCTGGGCAGCCCATTCCAATGCCAATCACTCTCTCTGACAACAACTTCCTCCTAACATCCAGCCTAGACCTACCCTGGCACAACTTCAGACTGTGTCCCCTTCTTCTGTTGCTGCTTGCCTGGGAGATGAGACCAACCCCACCTGGCTACAATCTCACTAGACAGCAATGAGGTCTGTCCTGAGCCTCCTCTGCTGCAGGCTGCACACCCCCAGCTCCCTCAGCCTCTCCTCACAGGGCTGTGTTCCAGGCCCCTCATCAGCTTCCTTGCCCTCCTCTGGACACATTCCAGTGCCTCAACATCTCTCTTGAATTGAGGAGCCCAGAACTGGACACAGCACTCACGGTGTGGCCTGACCAGTGCTGAGTACAAGGGTGTATGGAATAGTGCCAAGGCTTTGTATCCTTTCTGAACATCTGAAAGCAGTATTTTAGGCTGAAAACTTCCTGGCAGATAATTGACACTGATACCCTTCACACATAGAGAAACTGAAGCAGAGAAAGTGTAATTTTGAATGATTTTGTGGAAATAGGAAATCACTGAGAAATCCAGTCCTGAATTGTGAGACTATCACAGAATCACAGAATGTTAGGGGCTGGAAGGGACCTCAAAACCTCATCCAGTCCAAACCCTGCCAGAGCAGGATCACCTATACCAGATCCCAGAGGAATGCATCCAGGCAAGCATTTCATATGTATGTGGTATGTTGTATTCTTTCCTCCCTTTTAGGTGTTCTAGTTCATTCAGAAGCCTATCCTGCTGTCCAGGCAAGCATTTCACACGTCTGTTGTATTCTTTCCTCCCTTTTAGGTGTTCTAGTTCATTCAGAAGCCTATCCTGCTGTCCAGGCAAGCATTTCACATGTCTGTTGTATTCTTTCCTCCCTTTTAGGTGTTCTAATTCATTCAGAAGCCTATCCTGCTGTCCAGGCAAGCATTTCACACGTCTGTTGTATTCCTTTCTCCCTTTTAGGTGTTCTAATTCATTCAGAAGCCTATCCTGCTGTCCAGGCAAGCATTTCACACGTCTGTTGTATTCCTTTATCCCTTTTAGGTGTTCCAATTCATTCAAAACTTGATTTTAACACACACAACCCACTTCTTCCCTTCGATTTATGTGTTGCACTTTTATTATTTTTATCCAACATCATCACTCAATATAAAACCTGATTCATATACCTGCATATGAACTTCAGCTGGAAAACCAATGGCTATGATTCCTGGCCACGTTTGAGAAATGTAATGCTGGCAATTCCCCCTCAGGTGTCAGGGAATGAGATCCTCAGCAAGGCACACAGCAGCAGTGCACTCTCAAAGGTTCCAGTTTTTAGATAAGATCTAGAACTGAGGCTTTCACAATCTGTGTTAATTAAAGGTTTCATGGTACTTTCCTGTAAGCAGATGATGTTAGTATCAGTGGCCAAAGTCCAACTTGAGTAATTACTTGGGGTTGGAGCCCAAGCCTAGAAGATGTTTTTTATTAGAACCATTCTTGCTGGCCTGAATTTCTCTGTTGCTGTTATTTCAACTACAGACATCAGTCTCTCTTGTCTAAGAAAACATATTTAGTTACACAGAGGCAGGGTGTTCATTACCTTCAGTCTTAAACTATATTTCAATGTTCTGCATTGCAATATCTATCTGCAGTAGAGAGATTATCTTACCTCTGTTTAACTAATACAGACACACTGAAAACCACTTGGAAATAACTACTGAAGAGTCACTTAAAGACATGGGAATTTGGTTCCTCTTTAACTGAAAGTTAGAGAAGAACATAGTAAATGTATCCTGAAGTTCATATTCCTTCCATTTTAAAGCAGGGAAGATTTTAATTTCAGAGTAGTCAGAATTAGATCTGAAAATAGGTTCCTAGGGAGATGGATCTTGAGGTAGCATGTATAGAAATATACTTTTCCCTCATTTCAAAGACTAATAATAGAACTGCTGTAGATGTAAGAGACGAAGGTGACAAGGACAGATGCCAAAGATATGTCCAATCCATTTAATCCTCACTTTCAGTATCAGATAGCTGAAAACACAGACAGTAGATGTGTTAATTTCCTACAGACTAAGCAACTCAACACCCTTCTTTTGCAGCAGCAATCTACTGTAGCCAGAAGTTGGCTTTCCTAAGGTGTCTCTCATCTCTCTCTCAGGAGCTGCTGATCCCACTGGGTACAGTACAGTATATTAAGCATGATCAGCAAAAAAAAAAAAGGTTTAGTTTTTCTTAACACAGCAGACTGAGATTTTCTAGAGCAGCCCAAAGTTATCAGAAAATTAATACTCAGGAATGTTACTGGCAATGTTCTTTCAGGGTAAAATATGGAGGGGTTAAGGCTTGCTGTTGTTTTTCTAACTTAATACTCCATACAGTTTCCAAACCACTTCTACCTACTGTAGCTCCAGACTGTTTTTCTATAACATTACATAGACCTTGAATCCTTTATACATTAAGCTCCTGAATGATGCATTGGCTCACATCTGCTAGGAGTGGAAGTAAGTTTAAAACAAGCAAAAAGGAACAAAGTTCCACCATAAGTTCTTCATTGACTCCATACAGGTATCTAGTGTTAGTTTAACTATTTTCTAATGCCAGGCTGCTGCAAAACTGTTGTGTACTTGAAGGAAAAGGTAAGTCTTTATCAAGCAAAAGAATACTGTTATTTTTTAAACCTGAGTGCTTAGCCAAAATTAAGACCCATTGAGAGGTTTGGGGCTTTTTTATTGCCTTTTCTGGCTAAGTTGGTGATGAAGTCATGCTCCTTTGAAGCAATGATGCCTATGTGGAAAATCCCATTTCCTTCAGTAGAAGGCCAACTGACAAGAGAAACAATTTCTTCTTTCATTGCACTTCCAAAAGTCTTCATTTGTTTTTATTGTTTTTACCTTTAGCCTGCTAACTTTCTCCTTGCACTACCCTACCTCTGTTTCTCTACTCAAATAATCAATCACAGTACCACAGTATACTGTGATAATCCTTTCAGTTATCAGTCTTCCAACTGTTCCTTGATGATACAAATCCAGGAAATGTAGCAGGTACCACCCATAAGCTTCCAGAGCTCTGTCAGGTGGCTGCTTTCCTGTAGAGACAACAGCCTTGGCGGTGCAAATCACTCTGCAGGCCTGTGGAGGAGCAGGAACCCAACTCAGTAAGGTTTCTGCTGTGGTATGCCAGGGCTGAGCAGCTCTTCTGCTGCTTCCACTAGGAGAATATTAACCTTCAGTGGAAAGGTGAGGAGCTGGGATCAGCAGCTGGACTTGCAGTCTCTTCACTCTTCATATAGAGGGTTCATAGAATCAACCAGGTTAGAAGAGCCCTCCAAGCTCACTCAGTCCAACCTAGCACCCAGCCCCAGCCAATCAACTAGACCATGGCACTAAGTGCCTCAGCCAGGCTTTGCTTCAACACCTCCAAGGACGGTGTCTCCACCACCTCCCTGGGCAGCCCATTCCAATGCCAATCACTCTCTCTGACAACAACTTCCTCCTAACATCCAGCATAGACCTCCCCTGGCACAACTTGAGACTGTGTCCCCTTGTTCTGTTGCTGCTTGCCTGGCAGAAGAGACCAACCCCACCTGGCTACAGCCTCCCTTCAGGTAGTTGTAGACAGCAATGAGGTCTGCCCTGAGCCTCCTCTTCTGCAGGCTGCACACCCCCAGCTCCCTCAGCCTCTCCTCACAGGACTGTGCTCCAGCCCTCTCACCAGCTTCCTTGCCCTTCTCTGGATACATTCCAGTACCTCAACATCTCTCTTGAATTGAGGAGCCCAGAACTTAGTACTCAAGTGGCACAGCACTCAGGGTGTGGCCTGCCCAGTGTTGAGCACAGGGGCAGAAGAACCTCCCTTGTCCTACTGTCCACACTGTACCTGATCCAGGCCAGGAAGCCATTGGATGCCACAGTGCATTCTGTCTGTGAACATTAAGCTGCAGTTCATTATGTTGACTGAATCAATAAAATCACATTCACATTTACCAAATTATTTGAGATCTGAACTTCCATGTCTGTTAAATTAGTTGGGACTGAGTTAATCACATGAATTTTATGTCCTTCAGTGATACTGCCAGTAAATGAAAGGCAGCTGTTAGGTTTCGTGCATGATAGTGACTTATTTGGGCAACTATGTAGAGATTTCTGTAGTGTCTTAGTGAATTATTCTATTTTCATTACTGTAATGTTTTATTTACTTGAATCTAATTGTCTTATAGTACTTCCTAACCACTACACATACCAAAAGAAAGTTAAAAAAAAATCCTTGGGGGTTTCTGAAGCCAGCAAGGAAAAGCCTCTCTCAGTATCTTATTAGAAAATATAACTGACCTAAATCTCAACTGCTCTATCAGAAGCATTTGAGGTGAAATTTTCTGTCCTCAGATGAGCAGCTTCTAAAAAAGACCCAAAAAGAAGGTTGAAAGATGATGATGTTTACCTACAGCTGGAGTGTTCCAGGGCAGGGTCATTCAAGGACTGCCAAATTGAAGTTTCTGTCTAGATCCAGGCTGCAAATAAATTTTGCCTTGATCTTGTCATGGTTCCAGACACATGGTGGGGAATATTGCATTTCTGTGGGGGACTCTGTATCTCTGACCTCTATCCCAGCCATTTGGGTGCAGCTGCTGCACACCACCACAGTTCCAGTTAGGATGGCAAGTAGTGCTTGGCTCGTGAAGAATCAAATCAGGAACAGTTTGCTAATATCACCAAGAGGATGTCAGTCAAACATCCCCAGTGAGGAGACCTGGACCATGGCCCACACATGTATATATGTTCCCAGACTTAGCAGCAGGAACCACAAACAGATCTGACAGAGAAAGAGTGAAGACTATTTTTGTTTGGAGGAGGAAAAATACACAAAGAGTTACAGCCACTCAATTTTTTGCTGACTTAGAGCCAGAGGTATAGTGCATTTCAGTGGCCTGGGCTTGCATATACCAACCTCCACGTGACAGCAAACATCAACTGCAACCTAATAGTTGGCTGTGACCCTCAACTATTCACTACAGCAAGACAACCTTTGAATGGCACAGTTGTACTGCAAAGGTTACACAGACAGCAGGGAAAGGCACAACCCTGGAGGATGAATAATTCAAGACATGGCTTTCTTGGTAACCTCAGTTCTGCCTACAAACTAAGATGCAGTCATAGAACCAAAGAATGGTTTCGGTTGGAAGGGACCTCAAAGATCATCCAGTTCCAACCCCCTGCCATAGGCAGGGACACCTCCCATTAGAACAGGTTGCTCAAGGCCTCAACCAACCTGGCCTTGATCTCCCTTCTGCCAGTTTAAACCCATTACTCCTCATCCTGTCATGACAAGACCTTGTCTATAGTCCCTCCCCAGCCTTCCTGTAGCCCCCTTCAGATAGTGGAAGGCCACTCCAAGGTCTCCTCAAAGCCTTCTCTTCTCCAGGCTGCAGAACCCCAGCTCTTATAGCCTGTTCTCATAGCAGAGCTGCTTCATCCCTCTGAGCATCTTCGTGTCCTCCTCTGGACTTGCTCCAACAGTTCCATGTCATTGTTGTGTTGGGGACTCCAGAACTGCACACAATCACGTATGAGCACAATTGTGTCCTTGTCTAGGAAGAGTTGGAAAGATCATTTTCAGGATCCTAGCTTGTTCAGTGTGATTGTTTGGGTGTTCCCCACCCCACCCACACACCAAAGAAATCACCCAGACTAGACTCATCTGAACAGCATAAGAAGAGGCAAGCATGTCCAGGAATTTATAGCATAGGCACTTCCTCTGTCAAATACAATATCTCTCCATTTAATAGGCTTTGAAAGAGTTTTCTCCTACAAATTACTCCAGTTGTTTTTTTGAAGCAACATTAATAAGCCAGGGTGTCCCACACAAAGGAACTCCAAAGATGTGGCATGTGAAGCACAACCTCCTGTTGTTAGCTATCAATAAGTGTATTTCAGCTGGGGAGCTTTTATTCTCAGCTGCAAGTGGCAGCAATTCTGTACCCATGCTCTAAAAGCCACCTATAACTTCTTCTGCACTCTTCTTTTATCCTTTGTATTGCCTGAAGTACCTCTGATGGGCTATTCCACATCATGAATTATCCTGTGGTATCATTTTTCTTTCAAATTTCCTTTCTGTTCCATTATAATAATGTAAAAAATACTATTTTCACTACCAGGCAAGCAGTACCTCCTGTGTCCTTCACTCAAGAATTCCTTGGAAGCTCACCTTGAAATTGCAGTGGTATCTTAGAAAGTGGAAGAAAGGAGAACTGTAGAATGCCTTCCTCAGTCATGCTCATCTGCTGAATGATTAATCATAGAATCATAGAATCAAACAGGTTAGAAGAGACCTCCAAGATCATCCAGTCCAACCTATCATCCAGTCCTGTCCAATCAACTAGACTATGGCACTAAGGGCCTCATCCAGGCTCTGCTTCAACACCTCCAGGGATGCCAATCACTCTCCCAAAGGGTGATTTAGAAGAAGAAATTTATTTAGAAGAAGAAATCTGTGCAGATGCCATTTCAATGTGTACTTTTCATTCACAAAGATGCCAAATGTTATGATATCAATAAAATCTACTCAGAGATACCTGTTATACTCTCTTGCCAGAGAGAGTGACTGGCATTGGAATGGGCTGCCCAGGGAGGTGGTGGAGTCGCTGTCCCTGGAGGTGTTCAAAAAGAGACTTGATGAAGCACTTAGTGGCATGGTCTGGTTGATTGGACAGGGCTAGGTGATAGGTTGGACTGGATGAGCTTGAAGGTCTCTTCCAACCTGGTTGATTCTATGATTCTATGATTAGATGGCCCATATGAGCATTTAAAAACCATTGCAATAGCTAAGAGAATACTACTTTTCCCTCCCATAGACCTTCTCATAGTCTGAAGTAAGAGGCAAGACCATGCAAACTATCCAACTACTTATCAACTAAATAATTCAGAGCAGAATTTCCATTCTGTTGTGCTGCAGGAATTGCCTGGCTCTTGGATAACGACATTAACACAGTGAGCTTTTACCCTCTCCAGGGCATAACTATTTACTGCCCAATAAATTATCAGCAGTTATCAAGTTTGTTTCCCAATAAATCTAGCCTTAGTGCCCAGTGACCACAATCAGCCTTGAATTCGCTGTGCATTTGACAGACATCACTTAGGAATACCATCAAGTGGTCCTCATTAGTGAGCTGAAACAGAATGCCTTATGGCCCATTTACAAAGAGATAAAGACACTTAATTATCCAGCTGCAGTATAGTTCCTTAAGAGTTTCTGCTTGAGACAGCAATTTTGTGAGTAGCCAGCCATTCAGCCAGATGAGAACTAAAGGAGTCTTTCACAAACTGCTACAAGAGAGATTAAGCCATTGGCTTTGTTTAATATCTCCAGTGTACATATTTCTTTAATTGATTTATATTTTTCCACCCAGGCACCCTAATGTGCCTTTAGTGTTTCCAGCTTAGGGTACATTTAGTGTTTCCAGCTGAGGAATGGGATGCTTACAGACGGATTTTTCACTAACAAGCTGTCTGAGGGACACCAACTGTGTTAGTTGGTTTATAGATGTGCTGATATCCCCTGAAATATCTTTGGGGTGAGTGAATGAATGCCATTATCACAAAGCAGAAGGAAGAAAGGCTTGGCACTCCCACACACTGCAAGAACAAGGGTGGGCAATTGATTGCAATATGAATAACCAAGAATTTAAAAGTACAGACTTAAAATACTGATTTTTTTTTTTCAGTACTAATACATTTTGACTTCCTGCTGTGACCATCAACAAGTTAATAGGAATAAAAACCCTGGAGTCCTCGGTTCTGTTTTGGACAATCTAAATGTTTTCCCACTGACATAAATTTCAAATGCTGCATGTTCAATTTGAGTTATTTCTCTGCTGGATCTATTAAATTCCAGCCTGGCTTGACCCTGCCTAATACAGGCTGTGCTGTTTTACTATGCAGTGTAACTAGGAAATGAAGGTATCCTTGCCTGATCAAGGTGTGAAGACAACTTGCTTTAGAATCATAGAATCATAGAATAGAATCAACCAGGTTGGAAGAGTCCTCCATGATTTTAAGATCTGAGTGGAAAGTAACTTCATTCATCTCTGTCCCTGTTTTTGTGTGACATGATCATAGAATCATAGAATCAAGCAGGTTGGAAGAGACCTCCAAGCTCATCCAGTCCAACCTAGCACTCAGTCCTACCCAATCAACTAGACCATGGCACTGAGTGCCTTGTCCAGGCTTTGCCTGAACACCTCAAATCAATATTAACTTTTCTGCTTTATGACTTAATCTGTCCCAGTGGAGATACTGATCATATAAATAGCAGCACTAATATGATTATCCTTTAACAGACAGTATAGAGAAAAAAAAGATGCTTGCAGATGCACTTCACCTCATCCTAAGACAACTCACTCAACAAAAGTGCCTTTGTTGACCCTAAAAGAACTCCACACCAGAATTCTACACCTACTGGAACACAAGCCCTGTGTGGAGAGGTTGAGGGAGCTGGGGTTGTTTAGCCCAGCTACAGGCTGGAGAGCAGCCAGGAAGAAAGGGACCTGGGAGTAGTGGTAGATAGTAGCTGGACATGAACCAACAGTGTGCCCAGGTGGCCAAGAGAGCCAATTCTATCACCTCCTTCTTCAGCCTGTATTGATAGTGAGGGTCATTCTGACCCAGGTGCAGGACTCTGCATTTGGTCTTGCTGAACCTCATGAGGTCCACCTAGGCCCACCAGACTGGTACAGTAAAAAATCCACAGGGGAAATCTCAGGATAATTTTATGAAACAAGTTGAAATCCTGCCCTGGATCAGGAGCAGTGTGGCCAGCAGTACAAGGGAGGTTATTCTGCCTCTGTACTCAGCACTGGTCAGTCCACATCTTGAGTGCTGTGTCCAGTTCTGGGCTCCTCAATTCAAGAGAGATGTTGAGATTTAGAATGGATGTTAGGAAGAAGTTCTTTACTATGAGGGTGGTGGAACACTGGAACAGGTTGCCCAGGGAGATGGTTGGTGCCCCATCCCTGGAGATACTCAGGGTGACACTTGACAGTCTCAACCTGGTCTAGTTGAGTATGCCCCTCCTGACTGCAGAGAGTGGCTGGACTGGGTGACCTTTGGAGGTTCCTTCCAATCCAGACCATTCTTCTCTTAGAATCATAGAATCAACGAGGTTGAAGAGACCTCCACAAGATCATCCAGTCCAACCTAGCACCCAGCCCTAGACAATCAACCAGACCATGGCACTAAGTGCCCCATCCAGGCTTTTCCTGAACAACTCCAGGAATGGCAACTCCACCACCTCCCTGGGCAGCCCATTCCAATGCCAATCACTCTCTCTGACAACAACTTCCTCCTAACATCCAGCATAGACCTCCCCTGCCACAACTTGAGACTGTGTCCCCTTGTTCTGTTGCTGCTTGCCTGGCAGAAGAGACCAACCCCACCTGGCTACAGCCTCCCTTCAGGTAGCTGCAGACAGCAATGAGATCATAGAATCACTCTATGATTCTATGCTGGAAAATGCTTTAACAATGCCTAGGAGGAGGTACAGAGAGGAGGCAAGGGAGGACAAGATACTTTTAGAAGCAATGCTGTTATAATGCTAGAGAAACAAGCTGTTACCTCAGCTTATATCTCTTGAGTACCATTCTCATACCACACTGTACCACACTGCTGCCTGAAATCCAGTAGATTTAAATGTCTTTGTTATTGTATTCCAATAGATGGCTGAATCAATACAATACAGAACATTTGCCTGGCTAAATACAGTCCAAACCTTTAAGCTTTAAAATTCCTCTTGAGAACACCTGAATCTGTTATTCTATCCTGGGATTCCCCACTGGGATTTATGGGATGTTTAAATACTAGCCTGTATTATATAAGGTGTCTTTGAAGTCTCTTTAATGAAGTAGGCCAGCATCACTGGGGGGGGTAATTCTGCTGATGTCAATGGAGTTTCCCCTGTGTCTGTAACCTTTGGGTCATCTCTTTGAAGTCCCCATTCTGTTCTTACTCTTTTCAGTCCAGCATAAATTTGAACATCACAACAACGAATGGTCTGAAAAAAATAGAATTGACTGCTTACTGCTTCATGCTTTGAACAAATTAATTGCTTTGCTTTTAAGGAGCATGAATTCCACCTGAGCAATTTGGTTTTTTTTTGTTCCTGGGATGTGTTTACATTTCTGGCTTGATTTGCTAAAAATATTAAAAGTCCTCATGAATTATTTCTACCTTTTTACAGATGCCAGACCCCTTAACTATGTTATTTGCTTCCTGAACTGTAGAGGCATTTCTGGGCAGGTAAATTCCTGGTATAGATGTGTAGTATGTTGAGAATTAAGCTTAGCTTCTTGTCAGCATTCAGAAAGAAGATAATACTTAATTTCTCTCCTACTAGGAGGTCACAAAAACAGGCATTCCTGACAAAACATTCTCCACTCTTCCATTACTCTTGCCATTGAAATGGGCTGTCCAGGGAGGTGGTGGAGTCACTGTCCCTGGATATGTTAAAGCCAAGCCTGGATGAGGCACTTAGTCCCATGGTCTGGTTGACTGGATAGGGCTGGGTGCTAGGTTGGACTGGATGAGCTTGGAGGTCTCTTCCAACCTGGTTGATTCTATGATTCTATGATTAGTTTTCTAATCCATTAAGTTTAGACCAAACATTTTAAGCAGGTGCATTATTATGCAGTTTGAAAGACAACAGAAAAAATGGGGAAAAGGAAAAGAGCTTTATGGTTAAATACACTTTCCCAGTGAGTTTTCACATTTCCTTATCCCTTGGGTATTAAGTCATGAAAATTTGTATTCACACAATGGCCACTTTAACTCGATTTTATCAAAGTGGGACAAAAAGACAATGTATTTTAAAATAGACATGACTTTTGACTGGGCATATTTTGTGCTTAGCTTCAATCATCATTTTTTAATTGCTTGGTTTGAACTTGTACATAGAATCTTAGAATCAACCAGGTGGGAAGAGACCTCCAAGATCATCCAGTCCAACCTAGCACCCAGCCCTAGACAACCAACCAGACCATGGCACTAAGTGCCCCAGCCAGGCTTTGCTTCAACACCTCCAGGAACAGAGACTCCACCACCTCCCTGGGCAGCCCATTCCAATGCCAATCACTCCCTCTGACAACAACTTCCTCCTAACATCCAGCCTAGACCTCCCCCGGCACAGCTTCAGGCTGTGTCCCCTTGTTCTGTTGCTGCTTGCCTGGCAGAAGAGACCAACCCCACCTGGCTACAACCTCCCTTCAGGTAGTTGCAGACAGCAATGAGGTCACCCCTGAGCCTCCTCTTCTGCAGGCTGCACACCCCCAGCTCCCTCAGCCTCTCCTCACAGGGCTCTGCTCCAGGCCCCTCACCAGCTTTGTTGCCCTCCTCTGGACACATTCCAGCACCTCAACATCTCTCTTGAATTGAGGAGCCCAGAACTGGACACAGCACTCAAGGGGTGGCCTGAGCAGGGCTGAGTACAGAGGCAGAATAACCTCCCTTGTCCTGCTGGCCACATTGCTCCTGATCCAAGCCAGGATGCCATTGGCTCTGCTGCCCACCTGGGCACACTGCTGCCTCATCTTCAGCTCCTCTCTACCAGCACCCCCAGGTCCCTCTCTGCCTGGTTGTTCTCCAGCCAATCTGTCCCCAGCCTGTAGTGCTGCTTGGGGTTGTTGTGGCCAAAGTGTAGAACCCTGCACTTGGCCTTGTTCAATCTCATCCCATTGGCCTCTGCCCACCCATCCAGCCTGGCCAGGTCCCTCTGCAGGGCTCTCCTACCCTCTAACAGCTCCACAGCTGCTCCTAGCTTGGTGTCATCTGCAAACTCACTGATGCTGGACTCAATCCCCTGGTCCAGATCATTAATAAAGATATTGAACAGGACTGGGCCCAGCAATGATCCTTGAGGAACACAACTAGTGACAGATACCAGCTGGACGTGACACCATGATAATGGTGTTAAGTATACTTAATGTAACTTTGTATTGTATTTGTAGTATTCAGGGAGGCATGGGTAGTATTTGTGTGACTCTTATCCCTACATACCCTTTTCCTAAGCTATTTTTTGATGTAGAATCTTAGAAATGCTGTCATTAAAGTTTTACTACTACAGATTTAGTGTTTGACAGTAACAGCAATAAGAGTTTTATCCATGCTTGGGCAAATAACAGTAGTATGATGCATGAACAGTTTAAAACAAACCAATAATCACAAATGATCATTTGATGACCTTTGCAAAGAATTATATGATCTCTATCCAACTGAAGAACTTTGAGTCTTGGAGAGAGATGTAGAAAATCTCTAGTGATACATTCAGCCCTCACCTGAATGTTTTCCTTTTCCCTGCTTTTGCTGGAGAAAAGCAAAACTTTCAGACATTTGTCTGTGTTTGAATTTAGAGGTTACTCAATCCTTAAAAAGTTACTTTAAATATTTACCTAGAGAACAATCCTTTCATTTGGAATTCCCTTGCCTGAAAGAGCTGCTTTCTCAGAATATCTATTGGAGAAAAGTATTGGCAGCCACTGCCAAAACTGTTGCCCCTGCTTAAAAAAAACCCCACAGGCAATGTGACAAGTCTGTTTAGCCATGGACAGAGGCCAAAATGCAGACATGTGAGTCTCCATGGTATTCTGCATTTATTTGACTCTCTGTAGGCTTTGTGACCTATGAGGATGTCTATTTTAGGGATTACATGCAACTGAAACCCTAGAATTGCTCATGCTGGGACAGGGGTGGGTGGTATTTTGGAAATCAAGCTCACAAACAATTCCAAGTTTTACAGGTGGTCCCCATCCCAAAGCTGGTCTTTACTGAAACTGACAATGAAAGTGGGATCTGGATTTTGTATTTAGGGCCATCCATGTTTTAAAAATGTATCCTTTGTGTGGCTTTTACTTATTACTTTTTTTTCTCTTTTGCTCATATAGACTTCAGAAATCCCCCTAATATTTGTCTAGCCCCAGTGAATGTACCAAAGCAGACTTCCTAGGGTTGCCATCTAGTATTAGGGACTGTCCCTGAAGGTGCTCAAGAATCATAGAATCAGTCAGGGTTGGAAGGGACCACAAGGATCATCTAGTTCCAACCCCCCTGCCATGGCCATGGACACCTTACCCTAGATCAGCCTGGCCACAACCTCATCCAGCCTGGCCTTAAACACCTCCAGCCATGGGGACTCAACCACCTCCCTGGACAACCCATTCCAGGCTCTTATCACTGTCATGGTGAAGAACTTCCTCCTCATGTCGAGCCTGACTCTCCCCACCTCCAGCTTTGCTCCATTCCCCCCAGTCCTGTCACTCCCTGAGATCCTAAAAAGTCCCTCCCCAGCTTTTTTGTAGGCCCCCTTCAGATACTGGATGAGGCACTTAGTGTCATGGTCTAGCTAATTGGACAGGGCTGAGTGATAGGTTGGGCTGGATGAGCTTGGAGGTCTCTTCCTCGCTGGTTGATTCTATGAAGAAACAGAAATCTCCTTTGCTTCCTCCTAGTACAGAAGTGGGAATAAAACTGTCAGTGAAGTTCTATGTTGTGCCAAGTGTTATAATGCCTACAAGAACAATCAGTTCTAAGTGTAGTACAAACCATCACTTGATTATTCCTCCTTCTTTAACAGCCCTACTTTATTAATTGGTTGTGAATTTTGTGCCAGCCTGGTGGATTCTATGATTCTGTGTTAGCTAAGCTTCTCAGAGTGGCTCTGTATCTCTACATTGATCAGAAGAGTTGTCACTGATTTATGTATCACATTTTGCTATTGTCTGATAAACACCAGTTCGTAGAATCAGAGAATTAACAGGTCTGGAAGGGATCCCAAGGATCACCTAGCTCCAACTGCCCCTGCCATGGGCAGAGACATCTCACGCTAGATCAGGTTGCTCAGAGTCCCATCCAGCCTGGTCTTAAGAATGCCCAGGCATGGTGCTTCTGCCTCTCCCTGGGCAGCCTGTTCCAGTGTCCCATCACCCTCACAGTGAAGAACTTTTTCCTAACATCCAATCTGAATCTACCCACTTCTAATTTGCCTCCATTCCCCCCAGCCTTATCACTACCTGACATGCTAAAAAGCCCCTCCCCAGCCTTCTGATACTGGAAAGCCACAAGAAGGTTTCCTTGGAGCCTTCTGCTCTCCAGACCAAACAGCCCTAACTGTCTCTGTCTCCACAGCAGAGCAGCTCCAGATCCTCTGATCATCCTCATGGCCCTTCTCTGGACACATTCCAGCATGTCCATATCATTCTTAGGGACTCCAGAACTGGATGTAGTAATCCAGGTGGATTCTCACCAGAGTGGAGTAGAGGGGCAGAAGTGCTCATAATATATTTTATGTTTTGAACATCAGTGCACACATAAAGACTTGTGCAAGACTATCTCAACTTCCCAGCTGTGCATGGATTTAGAGTAGCTCCAGTGGAACTTCCCATCTTGAGCATATATTTGCATAGTCTGAAGCTGTATTAATTTCTACATCACCAAATGCTTTACTATTCAGCCTTTGTTGAAGTGGTCTTGCAGTCCAGGAGAATATTATTATTCTAACTTAAGCAATTTGGCTCCTTTTATTTTGGGCTGTGAATGTACTTAACAAACATGTCAATCACCTAGGCTTAAAAAGAAAGCAGGTGGAAATGTTTCTGCAAGCATTGATTTTCAAATAAAAAAGGCATTCATGAATATTGTGAACAGTTTAACACACAAAGGAAGCCAAAATCAAGGGTCTGAGTTATTTCAAAGTGGATGTTAGGAAGGAGTTCTTTCCAGTGAAGGTGGTGAGACATTGCCACAGGTTGCCCAGGGAGGTTGTGGAGCACAGAATCACCCAATGTGATCAAAGATCACATTGGGTGATTCTGTGCTCCACAACCTCCCTGAAGGTGTTCAAAGCCAGATTGGATGAGATCCAGAGCAACCTGTTCTAGTGGGAGGTGTCCCTGTCATAGAATCATAGAATCACAGAATCATAGAATCATAGAATCAACCAGGTTGGAAGAGACCTCCAACATCATCCAGGCCAACCTAGCACCCAGCCCTATCCAAGCAACCAGACCATGGCACTAAGTGCCTCATTCAGGCTTTGCTTGAACACCTTCAGGGCTGGTGACTCCACCACCTCCCTGGGCAGCCCATTCCAATGCCAATCACTCTATGGCAGAGAGTTGGAAGAGGATGATCTTTGAGGTCTCTTCTAACCCAAACCATTCTATTTAAATTACACCTAGTCATTTAAATGTACATTTTGCTTCCACAGTCCTACAGCAGCAAAACCAAAAGAACCATCCCAAAACCATCTGAAAATCCAGGTTTTTAGGCACCTGAATTTAAACCTAGGAGCTCAATTTGAAACATCCACTTCTGTAATCCCCACTCAAGCAGGAGCTGAGGAAACTAAATGTTGGCTTGTTTTTGG